>NC_132929.1:40127500-40432500 GCF_047675955.1 Chlorocebus sabaeus | reverse complement strand
TGCAGCGGGGCAGGGGCCTCAGTCTGGTGAGAGGGAGTCATCTAATGGTGGGCTGTGGCCATAGGTGGGGTGGGAGCTAGGACAGAAGGAGGGCCCAGTGGGACCTGGGGTGGGGGCAGGAGAGCCCTCTACTGGCTCCTTTGGGGGTGAGGGCAAGAGGAAAGAGATGCTGGCCCCCAGGTTATGGCCCTGGGGAACAGCACAAGCCCATGACTGGGCTTCTCTGGCTCTGATCCAGGAGTCCCCAGATGATGATGAGGCAGCCTCAGACCAGGAGAACGTGGACCCAAACCTCTGAGCCTCACCTGCAAAGAGAAGACAAAGGGTAGCCTCCCTGTCCTCCTGCTCCCTAGTGGGCCAGGGCCCCAGGGAATAACTGGAGGAGGCGGGCAGTGTCCCCTTCTGTATTTTTTAGGGGCTCTCAGCCTCCTGGCAGGGTTAAAGGGAGAGTGCTTTAAACCCATGTACCAGCTGTGCTTCAGTTTGCCCTGCGTGAGTTGCTTCAGGGTCAGAAGTAACCCTTTCTGTGCCAGTTGAGAAACAGTCTGTGTGGTAGCTGGTGTTAGAGGACAAAGCTCTCTGCAAGGGCTGGACACAGAGCTGCAGAGTCCTGAACATCCCTCCTTCCTTTCGGGCTGCAGAAGGGAGCGGCAATGAAGACAGGTGCTCTGGAAGCAGCGTCAGGGCTTTCGGAGGGGACCTGGGGGGGACTCAGGCTGGGTACAGCCTCCAAACAGAGAACGGAACTTAGGTATGTCTCCACGGCTAGGCCCAGCCTAGCCCAGCCCATAACAAACACCCTTCAGAGCCTAACTGAAGAACATAAGCTGCAAAATGTGCACCCATATTTTAAGCTGCTTTTTCAGGGGATAAATAGTGTTTGGGGACATTGAAATGGATGTTCTCAGGTTGTATTTATTTTGGACAAATAAACTAGAGAATTGTGTAAAAACTGCCTCTTGCCTCTTCTCTCTCCCTCTCACTTGTGCATGTGCACACAGGCATTTGCTTAGGCCACAGTGGCTGAAATCACACCCTTCTGTGGGGTGGTCTTAGTATCACTGGTCATTTGAAAAGCTGAGTTATCTGATGTTGGTGACTAGCAATAAAATGACATTGTCACTGGGCATGGTGGCTCATGCCTGTAATCCCAGCACTTTGGGAAGCTGAGGAGGATGGATCACCTGAGATCGGGAGTTCGAGACCAGCCTAACATGGAGAAACCCGTCTCTACTAAAAACAGAAAATTAGCCAGGCATGGAGGTGCATGCCTGTAATCTCAGCTACTCAGGAGGCTGAGGCAGGAGAATCTCTTGAACCCAGAAGGCGGAGGTTGCAGTGAGCCGAGATTGTGCCATTGCACTCCAGCCTGGGCAACAAGAGCGAAACTCTGTCTCAAAAATAAAAGAAATGACATTGTCCTTTGGTGAAGGTGAGTTACTATCACCCAATAGTCAGACAAGGACATACTAGAGAATTCATGTGGTGGGAAACAAACAGGCCTGCCATATGTTGCTGCATTTGCTAGGAGCCTCGGTTGAAATTTCTGTTTGAGCCTTGCTGATCTCCCCAGCTTGAACCTGATCATCAACAAACTAACTTCAGTTTTTCAAAAAGCCTGATAGAAACAGGGATCCTCATAGGTTAGCTAAAACTAAGATTCTCTGCTTGTGAGCAAAAAGGTATAAATTCTGGGTGGTAAACACGGGTTATGGTGGAGGCACACATTGGCAGCTACAGGTGTCAGATTCATAAAAAAGATGGTCAGGGCCGGGCACAGTGGCTCACGCCTGTAATCCCAACACTTTGGGAGGCCGAGGTGGGCGGATCACAAGGTCAGAGATCGAGACCATCCTGGATAACACGTGAAACACTGTCTCTACTAAAAATACAAAAAAAATTGGCCAGGCGCGGTGGCTCACGCCTGTAATCCCAGCACTTTCAGAGGCCGAGATGGGCGGATCACGAGGTCAGGAGATCGAGACCATCCTGACTAACACGGTGAAACCCCGTCTCTACTAAAAATACAAAAATTAGCCGGGCGCGGTGGCGGGTGTCTGTAGTCCCAGCCACACGGGAGGCTGAGGCAGGAGAATGGCGTGAACCCGGGAGGTGGAGCTTGCAGTGAGCCGAGATCGCGCCACCGCACTCCAGCCTGGGCGACAGAGCGAGACTCCGTCTCAAAAAAAAAAAAAAAAAAAAAAAAAATTAGCCAGGCATGGTGGTGGGTGCCTTAGTCCTAGCTACCCTGGAGGCTGAGGCAGGAGAGTGGTGTGAACCTGGGAGGCGGAGCTTGCAGTGAGCTGAGATGGCACCACTGCACTCCAGCCTGGGCAACAGAGAGAGACTCCATCTCAAAAAAAAAAAAAAAAAAAAAAAGATGGTCAGATAACGGTGGCCCATGCCTGTAAGCCCAGCATATTGGGAGGCCAAGGCAGGTGGATTGCTTGAGCCCAGGAGTTCGAGACCAGACTGGGCAACATCATGAAGCCCTCTACCAAAAAACAAAACTTTGCCAGGCACAGTGGTGTACCTGTAGTCCCTGTCCAGGAGGGACTCCAGAGGCTTGAGGTCAGGAGTTCAAGACCAGCCTGGCCAACATGGTGAAACCCTGTCTCTACAAAAATTAGCCAGGAATGGTGGTGCTACCCTCCCTGACCTTGAGGAGTCATTTCTTTCTTTTTTTTTTTTTGAGATGGAGTCTCGCTCTGTTGCCAGGCTGGAGTGCTGGAGTGCAGTGGCACGACCTTAGCTCACCACAACCTCTGCCTTCTTGGTTCAAGCGATTCTCCTGCCTCAGCCTCCCGAGTAGCTGGGATTACAGGCACATGCCACCACACCCAGCTAATTTTTGTATTTTTAGTAGAGATGGGGTTTCACCATGTTGGCCAGGACAGTCTCGATCTCCTGACCTTGTGATCCACCCGCCTCGGCCTCCCAACACACCCGGCTGAGTCTATTGTTTTTCTGTGGCACAATCTCTTTTCTCTGTTCCAAACAGAAGACACACTTAGGAGCAGAAAACAAGCCCACCAGAGTGACACCTACTTCCCCTACCCCACAACAAGTGGGCAACCATGGGGGTCTTTAAATGTGGTGCCATTTATATTTCAGATGTTCTCAATTTCCCCATACAACACATCCCTTCTCCCAGGTCCATCTGTGAGCAGGTCACACTGGGGCCCTGCCCTCAGGGAAGTTATAATCTGGTTGCACTTTCTTCTTTCACTCTTTCCTTCACTGAACTTAGTTTGGGGACCACCCAGTTCAACCCAGATAGCACTATCTCATATTCTCTAACAGCTCTGCCTCTTCGGAGTTCTTGGACAGAAAGAGGAGAAAATGACTCCAGATAATTGAAGCAGGAAAGGAAGATAATGACAGCTATCTCAAAGAACTGATACGAAGCCCAGAAAACTAGCCTTGGAAACAAACAGGAATCAGAAGGGCTAGAGCCACTGGCAGTAGAGCTGGGAGCAGTCAGGCCAGGAAGACTTTTGCAGCCACCACCAGACACCGAGCATAGCTGCCAGGGGCAGCTCTGCATTCTGCTACCTCCTCCCCCAACTCAGTCCAGACCTAAAGGTGGGCATGGGGCTGGTTGACCTTGGTCTCCCACGCAAGTCCTGTGGCCACTGGCAAGAGGCTGAATGTTTCATTAGGTTGCAAGAAGGCCTAGTGATGCTGCCCAGGATGACTCTCCCATCATCCCCCAAAGTGGGGTTGCTGGGGATGTCTGAGGGTCCGGTGATGCAGTTATTTTCTGCATCCTCACCTGGGACTCCTCTCTCTGACCCCACCCTCCACACATGACTGAGGCATCCCACTCACCTAGCCCCTTCACCTTCCCCAGGAGCTGATCACAGCTTTTTCTGGTCTCATATGCATCTGTTCTGCTATATAAGAAGTCTTTCTCATGAGACTACCTGGGCACCAGGAAGTCCTCTCCTTAGCAATCCCTTCTCATTGTGAAGATGCTCTCTAGAAGGGCCCCAGAAGCAGACAGGTGAGTTCCACATGGTGGGGGAGCTCCAGACATTCCTGACCTGCACACCAGATCACAATAGTGGGTTATTTTATGAGGTGTACAAGAAACCTGGTGGTTCTTTATTTTCTTGACACCTAACTTAACTTAACTTTGAGCCTGTATCCCAAGGGGTGTAGGGAAACCCTATCTCAGTCAGACAGGGGACTCCTCAATCCCCAGGGTCCCATGAGAATGAGGCTTATAGGAGCCACCCTCATCTTCAGGGCCTGCCCTGATCACCATCCGTAGGCAGTAACTCAGCCTGGGCCCTGGGATGGGATGGGAGGCTTTCTGAGATTCTCCAGGTACCTCATGCCAGGCCCTGCAGGCCCCTGCCACCTCCCTGCGGTGCTCCCAGGGGACCCTTTGACCACTTGACCCTCCCCAGTCTACGGAACCCTCCTTCTCTCTGCCTCTCCTTCCCCTCAGCATCATCCTCTCAAGGAATTGGACCTGCAAAGCAAAGGCCAGGAAAGACTGTGTCCTCAGATAGCTTCAGGATTTGAGGCAAAGAAGCACAGGGAGGGCCATATACAGTGGCTCGCACCTGTAATCCCGGCAGTTTGGGAGGCTGAGGTGGGCGAATCACTTGAAATCAGGAGTTCGAAACCAGCCTGGGCAACAAGGTGAGATCTATCTCTACCAAAAATACAAAAAATTAACCAGGCATGGTGGTGCGTGTCTGTGGTCCCAGGTACTTGGGAGGCTGAAGTGGGAAGATTACTTGAGCCCGGGGCGGCAGAGGTTGCAGTGAGCAGAGATAGTGAGCAGAGAGCGTGCAGTGAGCGGAGAGCGTGAGTTTCAACCATGCCATTGAAACCCAGGCTGGGTAACAGTGAGACTCCAGCTCAAAACAAAACAAAACAGAAAAAACAACACGGGGAGAGAGAGAGAGAGAGAGAGAGAGAAACCCAGCACATGGAAAGGGGCAAGTGAATGAATAAAGAAATGAGAAAAGTAGAGAGCTTACCCTTAGGCGACCAGGACTTGCTACCTGCCCAAGAAACCTGCCCTGATATAGCAGGGTGTGGGTGGAAAAACTCCAACTGCTTTTTCCTGTTCTCTAAACAGCAACAATTAACAGAGAGAAGACTTCTGTGACTAAATGCAGGGATTTCTCCCCATCAACACACAAGCAATCAATTCTACATCGGACACTAGCTGGGTGTCCTCTAATTTAATTCTGAAGCTATCTACCTGGAGGCAGCCTCAGATCCCACAGGTTGAGGGCTCAGTCCCAAAACTGACAACCCCTTCAGACCGTCACAAGTCTGGGCCTCCGGAACTTCTGACCGACTGGCTTTAAGTTGGGGTTCCCAAGACCACCCTCTCTGGGTTTGATTAATTTGCTAAAGCGAGTTACAGAACTCATGGAAACACTTTTATCACTCCATTAGAAAAGGATATGTGGGGGAAGGGACATGGAGCTTCCCTCTCCGGGCAAGCCTCCCTCCAGTAATCTCCACGTGCTCAGCTATCCGGAAGCTCTTAGAACCCTCTGCTTTTGGGCCTTTTATGGAGAATCCATTATGTAGGCATGATTGATTAACCATTGGCCATCGCCGGGCGCGGTGGCTCAAGCCTGTAATCCCAGCACTTTGGGAGGCCGAGACGGGCGGATCACAAGGTCAGGAGATCGAGACCATCCTGGCTAACACGGTGAAACCCCGTCTCCACTAAAAAATACAAAAAATTAGCCGGGCGAAGTGGTGGGCGCCTGTAGTCCCAGCTACTCGGGAGGCTGAGGCAGGAGAATGGCATGAACCCAGGAGGCGGAGCTTGCAGTGAGCTGAGATCCGGCCACTGCACTCCAGCCTGGGCGACAGAGCAAGACTCTGTCTCGGGGTAAAAAAAAAAACAAAACCATTGGCCATCAACTTAACTTTCAGCTCCCTCCCCTCCCCCGAGATCATAGGGTGGGGCTGAAAGTCCCAACCCTCTAATCCCGCCCTGGTCTTTCTAATGACCAGCCCAATCCTGAAGCTGCCTAGGGGCAGACGGCCATCAGGCAATCATCAGCATACAAAAAGACACTTATCACTTTGGAGATTCCAAGGATTTTAGGAGTTGCATGCCAGGAAATGGGGATGAAGACCAAATGTATATGTCACATTCTCACAGGCTGTGCCACTGCTGATGGGGGTGGGGGGCACCCCTTGACTTCTGTTGCCTTCCTAGTTGCGGGGATTTCCCACTCTCCTCTCCACTCTCCCACAGGAAGGCTGGAGTTGAGTTTGCCAGGTGAACGAGTTGGAGAAAGGCGTTTGGACAGAGGCCCTATACAGTGCAAATGCGCAGAGATGTGAACTATCCCTGATGGACCTATGGTCCACTTTAAAGGCCTTAATGCAAGACAAGGTGGTAGTGTGGGGAGGCTGGCCTGGCCCTGAGGGGGCTGAGCCCAGAGTAGGGGCTCAGCCCAGGGCAATCCAGCCCCCAGCTGGCAGGCAGGCAGGGGGCCAGGCAAGAGGGGCCAGGTGATGGCCCTCAGAAAGATAATCCTATGACCTGACTTGTCACAGTTCCTGCCACTTCTCAAAGACATTCACCCTTGGAGGGGGAGTCCCACTTCCTGCTGTCCCTCCACTTGCCTCCCATGCCTCATGCTCCCTCCTCAGTGTCCCCTGGGATCTGCATCTGAGGGTGGTGAGCAATTTACAGGTAAGCCTCCCTGCTAGGATGAAGCAGATCCCTTGATCCCGAGAGACCCAGCTGAGACGTCTTTGTGTCCTCACAACCCTCAGCAGGATGACTTGAAAGCAGATGCTTTGTTAAATGTTTCATAAGTGAACAAAGGCTTGGACAGTGACCTGAGAGGTAAGGAATGTTTACTCCCATTCTGCAGAGGAGGTAGCTGAGACCAGGATAGGTTCTTAGTGGCAGAACTGGAACTAGAATAGAACCCTGTGCCCTGTGCGCACCTTCACCCTGTCTTCAGTGGGGTGCCAGCTAGGCCTGACCCCATCCTTTCTGAGGTCCTAGTATATTTTTCCCAACCGCACTGGGCCAATGATCTTCCTCCACCCCCAATCCCAGAGCAGCCGGGCCCTCCCGCTCTCCATGCACCATTGACCACTAGGTGGCGCCAATTGGTCATTTAGTCCTTTCCCAGGGACCCGCAGAGCCTTTGTCTCCCAATCTCTGGGCTTAGGTGGGGGGCGCATGGACACTCCAGGAGGTGGAGGCTGAGTTAGTGTAGAGCAGGGAAGTTTTAAATCATCTTCCATCCGATTATCTGCTCTGTGCTCATTAACCCTCTTGGTTTGTTTTTGTTTTTGAGATAGGGTCTAGCTCTGTCACCCAGGTTGGAGTGCAGTGATGTAGTCAGAGCTTGCTGCGGCCTCGAACTCCTGAGTTCAAGCAATCCTCCTGCCTCAGCCTCCCAAAGCATTGGGATTATAGGGGCGAGCCACCATGCCCAGCCTCATTAACCCTCTAGTTTGTTTTTAACAATAACCCTGAGAGGTTGGGACAATTGTCCCCATTTTATAAAGAGAGAAACCCAATTTCTTTTTATTTTCTCTCTCTTTTTTTATTTTTGAGACAGAGTCTTGCTCTGTCACTCAGGTTGCAGTGCAGCGGTGTGATCTCAGCTCACTGCAACCTCTGCCTCACGGGTTCAAGTGATTATCCTGCCTCAACCTCCCAAGTAGCTGGGATTACAGCCGGCCAATTTTTGTATTTTTCGTAGAGATGGGGTTTCACCATATTGACCAGGCTGGTCTCGAACTCCTGGCCTCAAGTGATCTGCCCACCTTGTTCTCCCAAAGTGCTGGGATTGCAGGCGTGAACTACTGCGCCTGGCTGAGAAACCTAACTTCTGAGATGTTAGGTGACTTGGCCATGGACACACTGCAAGCTGTGTCTGGAACCCAAGTCCCAGATACAGGGTCCTGGGATTTTTGCAAAGTCAGCAGAGAGTCCTGAAGCCAGATTCCTGTGTTTAAACACTGGCTCCATCACTTCCCGACTGTGTGACCGTGGTTATTCTGCTTAAATGTGAGCTCTGGTTTCATCGTTGGTGAAATGGGGATAAAGCCAATTAACTATGGATGGAGTTAGGAAGGCAGAAGAGCTGGAGTCAGGCCAGGGACGCAGCAAACCCTCAAGGTTAGCTCTTATTTATTTGTCTTGATTATTGTCACCTGAAGGGGCCACGCCTTCAACTGCCCCCGTCAACCCCCTCTTGAGCAGCCTCTGGGGAATAACAAAGAAAATTCACAGCAGCCCAGAGTAAATGAATGCTGTCTTTCACAAAGCCTTCCTTCCTGTCTGACTTCCAGGATGACCTGAGCTGTGCCCACCCACCATGGGGAAGGGAAGGATGAAATCTCCCCTCTCTGCCTCCCGCAACACACATGAGGTCCGGGTCCTAGTCAGTTAGTGCACTTGGGCATAATCCCCCCTCTTCTCTCTTTGGCCCATCCTCTCATGAAATTGACTTCGACAACTCTACAGTGGAATTTTCCTTTTTTTTTTTTTTTTTTTTTGAGACAGAGTTTCGCTCTTGTTGCCCAGGCTGGAGTGCAATGGTGCGACCTCGGCTCACTGCAACCTCCCCATCCTGGGTTCAAGCAATTCTCCTGCCGCAGCCTCCTGAGTACCTGGGATCACAGGCATACACCACCACGCCCGGCTAATTTTGTACTTTTAGTAGAGATGGGGTTTCCCCATGTTGGTCAGGCTGGTCTTGAATTCCCAGCCTCAGGTGATCCGCCCACCTCAGCCTCCCAAAGTGCTGGGATTACAGGTGTGGGCCACTGCGCCAGGTCTACAGTGGAATCTTTAGACCTAGTTTACAGAGGAAATCAAGGCTACAGAAGGTGGGTGGCTCTAGGTCATATGGCTGTAAATGGCAGATCCAGGATGGGCATCCAGGTATCTGAGGCCTCACCTTAGTGTTCAGGGCCTTTGAATAAAGGACCAAACATGGGATGCTTCCTTTCCCTCTAGCTCTGTCCCCAAAACTCCACAGGCCAGACTCCATTTCCTTAAGATTCCAAAAGCATCACCTGCTGGGACATAAATGGCAGGGAGGGGCCCTTGAGTCCTTGGCCCAGGCAGACCAAGATGGGAGGGGTGGGGCTTGAAGGTTTAGAAGGTGACCCTGAATAGGGAACTGGAACCCCAAGTTCCTGAGGAGTCCTGGGACGGGGGCTGTGAATGAGACAGCCAGCCCATCTCCCACTCTTTCCGCGCAGCTCCAGCTCCCACCTTCAGCCTCAGCCTCCAGGCAGATGCCTGCCCCAGGGGTGCCCCCTGAATCCCCGCCCCCAGCGGGTGTTGGGTTCAGTAAGCAGAGCCCCAGCTCACCTGGGAAGGTGCAGAGTGAGGAGGGCGTCCAGTTACAAGCTGGGGCTGGGAGGACAGGCAGGGGCAGCCCGGGGGCAGGGGCCAAAGGTCTGGAAACTGATGGTGGGGGCAGGTGTCAGGAGAGGTCTCAAGACAGCCCCCCTCCCTGCAGACCTTATCCCCTTGCCTCCCAGAAAACCTTCTTCCCACTCCTGGCATCTGAAGACCTGGGCATCTCCCCACAGACTGGGCCTGTGCTTGGTAAACTGTGAAGGGCTCGGCACACTCCTGGGAGGTTGTTCTCTCTTTCAGCTCCACTCCTTTCTCCCCTCCACCCAGATGGCCTCCTCTCCCGCCCCTCAACTGGGCCCTGGCACAGCACTCCATGCCTATTTAAGGCAAATCCCCTGATCTCCTTTTAAATAACATTCGCTCCTTGTTGCGGAGAAAGCAAGCAGGGCCTGAGCTCAAGGAAAGGGGAGGAGACTCAAATATCCCATGGGGTGGGTCGTGGGGGAGCATGGATGGGGGAAGCAGGTATGTACTCCCCCTCCCAAAGTGAGCCTTGAGAAGGTCCTTTCCCCCATCCCCCCAGTCCTGCTGGTCCCTTATTGCATAGGCCCTGGATTGGCTCAAACCCCTTCAGAGGGGCTGGGGCACTCCCAGAAGGCTAGGACAGGCAGCTCTTGCAGGAGTTGGGGGAGGGGCATGGGGGGATATATGCTTTGGCTAAAGGAGGGGCATACTCAGGAAGACCGGCAAGGGCCTTGGAGGGTCTGGGGTTGAATGGACATCTGACCTCACAGCCCACCCAGTGTGAATGATGCACCAAAACTGCTCTTTGTTAGAACATGAGGCTCAGAGAGGCCAAAAAACCTGCCCAGGGTCACACAGCCTGAGTAGAAGGGTCTGAAATCCAAGCTGGCAGGCTCTAGATTTAACGCTTTCTCCTCTTCTCTGCCAGGTCTCCTTGTGCCAGGGACTGTATGTGACACATGACTTCTAGGCCCTTTTCAGGCATCATTCAAAGCCCTGAGTACACACCCTTCTTCCGCCTGCCTCCCTCTCTTCTGCCTCCTCTCCAGACCCACCAGAGCTGCCTTTCCCAAGTCTTGGATCCCTGACTCAGGCCTGCCCCACTCCTACTTCCTTCTCTCCCCCTTCCCCTCTTCCTAGTCTTTTCCCCAGGTGGCTGCCTCCCTGGCCTCCCTTCTAAGCATCACTAATCCCCCTGTGGTCCTCACATGACTGAGATGCCCTCTCCAGGATTCAAAAAGATGGTCAGGGATCTTTTACAGATCATGTTGCCTGCTCGGGACCAGGTGCTCACTCCTCAGGCATGTGAGCCCCAGCAAGCTGGCCCCACCCCTGTCAGGCTGGACTGGGGGCTGGGGGACCAGAGAGAGGAAGAAGCCCTAGCTTGGCCTTCCTCTGCTCACTGAGAGCTGAAAAAGCCATAGTGGTCAGTTGGTCCAGTGGCCTTATGTCACAGACGAGCAAACTGTGGCCCAGGGAATGGGAAGGAAGGCCCCGGGGTCCCCACAGTGAAACAGAAGCTGAGCTGGGTCTGACTGGAGCCCCTAATAACTTAAGGTGGGGGCTTCATCCTGGGAAAAGAGTCTATTATAGGAGGAAATTCAGCCACTGTCACTGTCGCAGTGTTAGCGTGCTTGTTGGGTGGGGCGGCGGTGGGGGCGCCTGGAGGTGGGAGTATGTGGGGGTGAACTTTGGGTTTAATGGGGGTGTACTTGATCTTCTCAGGGTCTTTCTAGCCTGGCTCTACCATTAACCTCTTATGTGCCATTGTGGCAAGCCCCTTTCCCTCTCTGGGCCCAGTTTCCTCCTGTAAAATGAGTTGGAGAGATCTTTGACACCCCTTCCAGCCCAGACCTCATGCATTTCCCATCAGCCCAGCCTCATCTGCCCACCTGCTTCCAGACTCCTGCCCTGGCTGAGGCTTGTCTCATAGCCTGCTGAGGCTCCCATAACCTCTCTCAGAATGGTCTCTTTCAGCTGGGCGCAGCAACTTACGCCTGTAATCCCAACAGTTTTGGGAGTTCAAGTCCAGCCCAGACAACATGGTGAGATCTTGTTTCTACAAAAAAATTAAAAAAAAAAAACCTTAGCTGGGTGTGGTGATGCATACCTGTAGTCCCAACTACTCAGGAGGCTGAGGCAGGAGGATTGCTTGAGCCCAAGAGGTCAAGGCTGCAGTGAGCTGATCGTGCCACTGCACTCCAGCCTGAAGGACAGAGCAAGATCCTGTCTCAAAAAAAAAAGGGAAAGAAAGAAAGAAAAGAAAGGACTGGGCAGTGGCTCACACCTGTAATCCCAGCACTTTGGTAGGCCGAGGCAGATGGATCACTTGAGGTCAGGAGTTCAAGACCAGCCTGGCCAACATGGTGAAATCCTGTCTCTACTAAAAATACAAAAATTAGCCAGGCGTGGTGATGCAAGCCTGTAGAGGTTGCAGTGAGCCAAGATTGCACCACTGTACTCCAGTCTAGGTGACAGTGAGACTCCATCTCGAAAAAAAAGAAAAGAAAAGAAAAATTAGCCCAGTGTGGTAGCACACTGGTAGCACACATCTGTGGTCCTAGCTACTTGGGAGGCTGAGGTGGGAGGATTGCTTGAGCCTGGGAAGTCAAGGCTGCAGTGAGCCAAGATTGTGCCACTGCACTCCAACCTGGGTTACAGAGCAAGCCTTGTCTCCAATAAATAAATAAATAAAAGAAAAGAAAAGAATGGTCCCCCTCCCCTCATTACATGCATCCAGCACATCCCTCCTGCAGTCTTGGACCCTGGCTGAGTTTCTTCATCTGCCATGCAGCAATGACAGCCCTCCCTTGGAGGGTCTGTTGTGTGAACACCCAGTGGAACACACTCGTGGGGCTTGGGAAATGCTGATGGCTTGACCAGCAGTCTCAGCTTTTCTGCACTGAACAGAAAGTCTGCTCGTCCCACCCCACTCTTCTTCATCAAAGTTGACCAGGTCCTCCATGTTTGGTTCAAATCTTCTTTTCCTCCGAAAAGGCCAGTTCAGTTCCCCTCTGTGAACTGGAGCTCCTGCAGGGCTGGACTTCCACTTGCCTGCCTCCATCTGCAGCTCCTACCATCCTACGGGAACACAGAGCTAGGGGCTCCTGGAGACCAGGACACTTGATGAAGAAGTGGCTGGGTCTGGGGGCTCATTCCCACAGAACATGACTCCTCCTGCTCCAGAGCTGTTTTTGACACGGGATTATCTTTGACCCTCAGAAACATCCTTGCTGCCAACTCTAAAAAAGCTCAGAGTTGGCCAGGTGCGGTGGCTCATGCTTGTAATTTCAGCACTTTGGGAGTCTGAGGCAGGTGGATCAGGAGGTCAAGAGATTGAGACCATCCCTGGCCAACATGGTGAAATCCCATCTCTACTAAAAATACAAAAAAATTAGCTGGGTGTGGTGGCATGCGCCTGTAGTCCCAGCTACTTGGGAGGCTAAGGCGGAAGAATGGCTTGAACCCAGGAGGCAGAGGTTGCAGTGAGCCGAGATTGTGCCACTGCACTCCAGTCTGGCGACAGAGCAAAACTCTGTCTCAGGGAAAAAACGTGATAAAAAACCCAGAGTTGGGCACCAGGGCATACATTCTGCTGGAAGTTTTAGACCCCATCTTACCCTGTTTCAGTGATTGACCAAATGAATGTTCAGGAACAAATGACCTTCCCCAAAGGCACAGGAAGGTATACCTGGCAGGAAATACAAGTTGCTAGAAGATACCACTAAGGGAAGAGAAGCCAGAACCTACAAATTTGGTAACTTCCTACTCTGGGGTCTGAACTCCATCAGCCACTTACTTCAAGCCTCAGTTTTCTCATCAGTAAAATGGGAATAATGATACCGATTTCATCCTACATGAGAATTAAATGATATATGCAAAGTGTTTTGCTTTGCATATATCAGATAGAGCCCCTGTTTCAATAAGAACTGTAGCTACTATTTTTTGTTCTTTTTATTTTGATTTTTATTTATTTTTTGAGACTGAGTCTCGCTCTGTCATCCAGGCTGGAGTGCAATGGCGCGATCTCGGCTCACTGCAACCTCTGCCTCCTGGGTTCACACCATTCTCCTGCCTCAGCCTCCAGAGTAGCTGGGACTACAGGCGCCCGCCATCATGCCCGGCTAATTTTTTGTATTTTTAGTAGAGACGGGGTTTCACTGTGTTAGCCAGGATGGTCTCGATCTCCTGACCTCGTGATCTGCCCGCCTTGGCCTCCCAAAGTGCTGGGATTACAGGCATGAGCCACCGTGCCTGGCCTGTTCTTTTTTTTTTTTTTTTTTGAGACGGAGTCTTGCTCTGTCACCCAGGCAAGAGTATGGTTGGCACGATCTCAGCTCACTGCAACCTCCTGCCCCTGGGTTCAAGTGATTCTCCTGCCTCACTGCCTCAGCCTCCAAGTAGTTGGGACTACAAGCACATGCCACCATGTCTGGCTTTTTTTTTTTTTTGAGGCGGAGTTTCACTCTTGTCGTCCAGGCTGGAGTACAATGGCATGATCTCAGCTCACCGCAACCTCTGCCTCCCGGGTTCAAGCGATTCTTCTGCCTCAGCTTCCCGAGTAGTTGGGATTACAGGCGCCTGCCACTGCACCCGGCTAATTTTTGTATTTTTAGTAGAGATGGAGTTACATCATATTGATCAGGCTGGTCTCGAACTCCTGACCTCAAGTGATCCGCCTGCCTCAGCCTCCCAAAGTGCTGGGATTACAGGCGTCAGCTACCGTGCCCAGCTTCGGCCTAATTTTTTGTATTTTTAGTAGAGTCAGGGGTTTCACCATGTTGGCCAGGCTGGTCTCAAAATCCTGACCTCAGGTGATCCACCCGCCTCGACCTCCCAAAATGCTGGGATTACAGATGTGAGCCACTGCACCCGCCCGGCCCATTTTTTGTTCATTTATGAAATGCCAGGCCTTGAGCTAAGCACTTTGCATATATTATTATGAAGTGACGTAAATGAACAAAAAATTCATTGACAAAGTGGGAGGGGAGTGTGTGGAAGTAGAGAGGCACAAAGGCAGAGGTTGCTTAGCTAGAGGCGGGCAGGCAGTAAATAGCTAGAGTGAAATCACAACGTCCCAAGTATGGTGCTAAGCAATCGACATACATGATTTCATTTATTCGTTTATTTTATTTATTTATTTATTTATTTATTTATTTATTTATTTATTTATTTTGAGGCTGAGTCTCGCTCTCTTGCCCAGGCTGAAGTACAGTGGCATGATTTCGGCTCATTGCAACCTCTGCCTCCCAGGTACAAGTGATTCTTCTGCCTCAGCCTCCCCAGTAGCTGGGACTACAGGCATGCGGCCCCACACCCAGCTCATTTTTGTATTTTTAGTAGAGACAGGGTTTTGCCAAGTTGCTCAGGCTAGTATCGAACTCATGAACTCTCAAGTGATCCGCCCACCTGGGCATCCCAAAGTGTTGGTATTACAGGCGTGAGCCACTGCAACCAGCCCATTATTTCATTTAAATCTCAGCTTCTTCCTCTGTCACAAGTAGCAGTTTTGAACAGAAGCTTCCCAAGTCCTTTCTAGTTTAGAGAGTACTTACAGAATGTTTTAAATCTACAAAGTATTTTTCACTTTATAGAGCCGACCACTATTTAGTTCTGTGTTCTAATAGTTGTTAGTGGCCGCACAAGTAGATGTGGAACTAGAACAAGGGAGGATGGCTCAGTTTTTCCCCAGAGCCCAGTGGCAGGCGGCTCAGAGCCGGGTGGGCAAGAGATGAAGGCCCACAGGGGCTAGAGAGGGCACGCCCCTTGAAGGCAACGACGTCATGGAAGCTTGGCTCTGGCTTCCAGCCAGCATCCGGTTCTATCTGGTTGTGCTGGGCCCCAGAGGACTGGGCCTGGAACTCATCAACCCCACCTGTCAGCCCTCCCCTGGCCGGCAAGCAGGGGCCTTTGGTTATCACTAAGGAGAGTAAGGCTGAGGGTGAGCTGAACATGGCCGCAATCCAGAGGCCCAATATCCTATCCCTGCTGGGCACCTCAGGGGAGGGAGCTGTGTTCCTCAGCCAGGCACCCGCAATTTGACCGAGCTCTGTTAGGTGACAGGCACCATGAAATATGCAAAGACCTCATTTATTCATTCAGTAAATATTTATTGAACACTTAACAGTGTGCCTGGCCCTGAGCTACTTCCAGGGAATCACAAAAATTCCTGCCTGGCCAGGCGTGGTGGCTCACGCCTGTAATCCCAGCACTTTGGGAGGCCTAGATGGGAGGATCCCTTGAGCCTATGACTTTGAGCCCAGCCTAGACAACAAAGTAAGATCCCATCTCTAAATTTTTTTTTTTTTTTTTTTTTTTTTTTTTTTTTTTTTTTTTTTTTGAGACACAGTCTCACTCTGTCTCCAGGCTGGAGTGCAGTGGTGCTTAGTAGAGACAGGGTTTCACCATGTTGGCCTGGATGGTCTCGATCTCTTGACCTCATGATCCACCCACTTCAGCCTCCCAAAGTGCTGGGATTACAAGCGTGAAAAAAAAAATTTTTTTAAGGTTAAAAAAGTAAAAAAAAAAAAAAATCGGGCTCTATTCTAGTAGAAGACTCTATAAAGTAAAGCAGAAACGTGATGGGAAATTAAAAAGAGAGTGATTCACTTCACATAGAGTAGTCAGAGAAGACCCCTTTGAGCTGACGGAGGAAAGTAGAACTAGAAAGACCATTCTAGACAAAGGAAAAATTACGCAAAGGCCCAAGGCAGGAAAATTTGGAGTGTTTGGAGAGTTGCAACACCAGCAGTGGGCACACGCACACACTAAGCTCTTCCTCAATAAATGCCCGCTAAAGAAATTAACGAATGATTGTAAAGATTTCTGCTTCCAGGCAAGATGATTTACATTCCCATCTAAAAACAATTAAAATACTCTCCAAAGTATGTGAAACATGGTTCTCAAAGCATTGAAGCCCAGAAGATGAAAAATAGTGATTCCAGAGAGTCAGCAAACAAATGAGGAGAACCCTACAAATGCCCCACCTGGCTGCCTAAAGAAAATTTCCAGGGCCGGGCACCTCAACTCATACTTGTAATCCCAGCACTTTCAGAGGCCAGGGTGGAAGGATCATCTGAGACCAGCCCGGGCAGCATAGTGAGACCCTGTCTCTGCAAAAACAAATGTAAAACAGCCAGGCGTGGTGGCAAGTGCCTGAAGTCCCAGCTATTTAGGAGGCTGAGGCAGAAGGATCACTTGAGCCCAGGAGGTCAAGGCTACAGTGAGCTATGACAATGCCACTGCACTCCAGCCTGGGTAACAGAGCAAGACCCTGTCTCCAAAACATGATGTTAATAATTAATTTGGCCAGGCATGGTGGCTCCTGCCTGTAATCCCAGCACTTTGGGAGCCAAGGCGGGCAAATCACCTTAGTTCAGGAGTTCGAGACCAGCCTGGCCAATATGGTGAAATCCCATCTCTACTAAAAATACAAAAATTAGCCGGGCATGGTGGTGTGTGCCTGTAGTCTCAGCTGCTCAGGAGGCTGAGGCAGGAGAATCACTTGAACCTGGGAGCAAGACTTCGTCTCAAAAAAAAAAAAAAAAAAAAAAAAAATCCATTCGATAGGAGAGTATTACAATAAATTAAACACAAAAATTTTAAATAAAGAAAGAAAAGAAAAAAATCCAGTACCTAACAAAGTAAAATTGGCAATGTCCGACATCCAACAGAAATTAGCATATATACAAAGAGACAGGAAAACATGACCCCTAAGGAAAAAAAAAAAAAATCGCCGGGCGCGGTGGCTCAAGCCTGTAATCCCAGCACTTTGGGAGGCCAAGACGGGCGGATCACGAGGTCAGGAGTTCGAGACCATCCTGGCTAACACGGTGAAACCCCGTCTCTACTAAAAAAAAATACAAAAAGCTAGCCGGGCGAGGTGGCTGGCGCCTGTAGTCCCAGCTACTCGGGAGGCTGAGGCAGGAGAATGGCATAAACCCGGGAGGCAGAGCTTGCAGTGAGCTGAGATCTGGCCACCGCACTCCAGCCCGAGCAACAGGCAAGACTCCGTCTCAAAAAAAAAAAAATCAATTTAAATCTACTCAAGGCGAAGCATGGTGGCCCATGCCTGTAATCCAGCACTTTGGGACTTGAGGTCACAAGTTCGAGACCAGCTTGGCCAACATGATGAAATCCCATCTGTACTAAAAATACAAAAAAATTAGCAGGACATGGTGACCCACCTGTCATCTCAGCTACTGGGGAGGCTGAGGCAGGAGAATCTTTTGTACCTGGGAGGTGGAGGTTACAGTGAACTAACATTGTGCCACTGCACTCCAGCCTGGGCAACACAGCGAGACTTTGTCTCAAAGAAGACTATAGACTAATATCTCTTATTAATATGGATGCAAAAATCCTCAGCAAAATACCAGGAAAGTGGCCGGGTTCAGTGGCTCACACCTGTAATCCCAGTGCCTTGGGAGGCTGAGGTGGGAGGACTGCTTGAGCCCAGGGGTTCAAGACCAGCCTGGGCAACAGATTTTGTGTCTAGAAAAAAATTTTTTTTTAATTAGCTGGGCATGGTGGCACATACCTGTAGTTCCAGCTACTTGGGAGGCTGAGGCAGGAAGGATTGCTTGAGCCCAGGAGTTCAAAGCTGCAGTGAGCTATGATCACACCACTGCACTTCAGCCTGAACAACAGAGAGAGACCCTGTATCAAACAACAACGAAACACTAGCAAACCAATTCCAGCAACATATACAAAAAATTATACCATGACCAAGTGGAATTTATTCCAAAAATGCAAGGTTGGTTTAACATCCAAGTATCAATCAATGTAATATACTTTACTAATAGAATAAAAAAAAAACATGATTATCTCAAAAGACATAAAGAAAGCATCTGACGAAATACAAAACCCATTCATGATTTTAAAGAAATAAAATAAAATAAAATACTTGGCTGGGCTTGGTGGCTCACACCTGTAATCTCAGCACTTTGGGAGGCTGAGGCAGGTGGATTGCTTGAGCCTAGAAGTTTGAGACCAACCTCGGCAACAGAATGAGACCCCATCTCTATTAAAAAAGAAAAGAGGCCAGGGCCCAGTGGCTCACGCCTGTAATCCCAGCACTTTGGGAGGCCAAGGCAGGAAGATCACAAGGTCAGGAGTTTGAGACTAGCTTAGCCAATATGGTGAAACCCTGTCGCTGCTAAAAATATTTAAAAATTAGCTGGGTGTGGTGGTGTGCACCTGTAGTCCCAGCTACTGGGGAGGCTGAGGCAGGAGAATTGCTTGAACCCAAGAGGCAGAGGTTGCAGTGAGTCAAGATCTTGCCACTGCACTCCAGCATAGGCGACAGAGTGAGAACTTTGTCTCAAAAAAAAAGGCCCTGCGCAGTGGCTCACACCTGTAATCCCAGCACTTTAGGAGGATGAGGTGGGTGGATTACGAGGTCAGGAGTTCAAGATTGGCCTGGTCAAGATGGTGAAACCCCATGTCTACTAAAATTACAAAAATTAGCCAGGCCCAATGGCAAGCACCTGTAATCACAGCTACTCGGGAGGCTGAGGCAGGAGAATCACTTGAACCCAGGCAGCAGAGTTTGCAGTGAGCTGAGATCGCGCCACTGTATTCCAGCCTGGATGACAGAGTGAGACTCCATCTCAAAAAAAAAAAAAAAAGGAAAGAAAAGAAAAGAAGGGCCAGCATGATGGCTTATGCCAGTCATCCCAGCACTTTGGGAGTCCAAGGCGGGTGGATCACCTGAGGTTGGGAGTTCAAGAGAGCCTGACCAATGTGGAGAAACCATGTCTCTACTAAAAATACAAAAAAAATAGCCAGGCGTGGTGGCAGGCAGGCACCTATAATCCCAGCTACTCAGGAGGCTGAGGCAGGAGAATGGCGTAAACCCGGGAGGCAGAGCTTGCAGTGAGCTGAGATCCGGCCACTGCACTCCAGCCTGGGCGACAGAGCAAGACTGTCACCAAAAAAAAAAAAAAGGTTAAAAAGGACGGGCACGGTGGCTCATGCCTGTAATTCCAGCACTTTGGGAGGCCGAAGTGGGCGGATCACGAGGTTAGGAGATCGAGACCATCCTGGCTAACATGGTGAAACCCCATCTCTACTAAAAAATACAAAAAAATTAGTTAGTCCTGGTGGCAGGCATCTGTAGTCCCAGCTACTCGGGAGGCTGAGGCAGGAGAATGGCATGAAGCTGGGAGGCGGAGCTTGCAGTAAGCTGAGATCGTGCCACTGCACTCCAGACTAGGCGACAGAGTGAGACTCCGTCTCAAAAATAAAACAAAACAAAACAAACAAATAAACAAAGGGCCAGGTGTGAGTGGCTCATGCCTGTAATCCCAGCACTTTGGGAGGCTGAGGTGGGTGGATCACCTGAGGTTGGGAGTTAGAGACCAGCCTGACCAACATGGAGAAACCCTGTCTCTACTAAAAATACAAAACTAGCCGGGCATGGTGGCTCATGCCTGTAATCCTAGCTAGTAGGGAGGCTGAGGCGGGAGAATCCCTTGAACCTGGGAGGTAGAGGTTGAGGTGAGCCGAGATCACGCCATTGCACTCCAGCCTGGGCAACAAAAGTGAAACTCCGTCTCAAAAAAAAAAAGAAAGGCCGGGCGCGGTGGCTCACGCTTGTAATCCCAGCACTTTGGGAGGCCGAGGCGGGCAGATCACAAGGTCAGGAGATCGAGACCACGGTGAAACCCCGTCTCTACTAAAAATACAAAAAATTAGCTGGGCGCGGTGGCGGGTGCCTGTAGTCCCAGCTACTCGGGAGGCTGAGGCAGGAGAATGGCCAGAACCCGGGAGGCGGAGCTTGCAATGAGCCGAGATTGCGCCACTGCACTCCAGCCTGGGCAACAGAGCGAGACTCTGTCTCAAAAAAAAAAAAAAAGAAAAAGAAAAAAATCACAATTCCATTTACAATAGCATCAAAAAGGATAAAATACTTAGGAATAAGTTTAGCAGTAGAAGTATAAAACTTATACCTTGAAAACAACAAACAACATTAAAAGAAATTTTGAAAGACATAAATAAATAGAAAAAAATGCCATGTTAATGGATTCAGATACTTTTTTTTTTTTTAATGGAATCTTGCTCTGTTGCCCAGGCTGGAGTGCACTGGTACAACCTTGGCTCATTGCAACCTCCGCTTCCCAGGTTCAAACGATTCTCCTGTCTCTGCCTCCTGAGTGGCTGGGAAGACAGGCACACGCCACCATGCCTGGCTAATGTTTGTATTTTTAGTAGAGACAAGGTTTCACCATGTTCACCAGGTCAGGCTGGTCTTGAACTCCTGACCTTAGGTGATCCACCCACCTTGGCTTTCCAAAATGCTGGGATTACAGGCATGAGCCACCATGCCCGACCAGGATTCAGAGACTATTTGTTAGGATAGTAATAGTCCCCAGATTGATCTACAGATTCAATGCAATCTCTTATACAATCCTAGCTGACTTCCTTATAGAAATGGACAAGCTACTATTGAAATTTATATGGAATTGCAAAGGATCTAGGATAGCCAAAACAACATTGAAAGGGAAGAAAAAGTTGGGCAACCTACACTTTTGATTTCAAAACTTATTACGAAACAACTAATAGTAATCAAGATTGTTTAATACTGGCATAAGGATAGACATATAACTCAATGGAATAGACTTGAGGCAGGAGAATCTCTCAAACCCAGGAGGTGGAGGTTGCAGTGAGCCGAGACTGTGCCACTGCACTCCAGCCTGGGCGACAGAGTCTAGAAACAAATTCATGTCAATTGATTTTCTTTTTTAAATTTTAATATTACTTTTAATATTTATTAATTTAATTAAGATGGGATCTTGCTTATGTTGTCCAGGTTGGTCTCCACTTCCTGGCCTCAAGTGATCCTCCTCCCTTGGCCTCCCAAAGTGTTGGGATTACAAGTGTGAGCCATGTGCCAGCCAACTCAATTGATTTTCAATAATGGTGCTCAGGTCAGGCGCAATGGCTCATGGCTATAATCCCAGCACTTTAGGAGGCAGAGGTGGACAGATCACTTGAAGTCAGGTGTTTGAGACCAGCCCGGCCAACATGGCAAAACCTTATCTCTATTAAAATTGAAAATTTTTAGCTGGGCATGGTGGTGCACGTCTGTAATCCCAGCTGCTCGGGAGTCTCAGGCAGGAGAATTGCTTGAACCAGGAGTCAGAGGTTGCAGGGAACCAAGATCACGGCACTGTACTTGAGCCTGGGTGACAGAGTGACGCTCTGTCTCAAAAAATTAATTAATTAATTAATTAAAAGTGTAAGTGCCCTATATACATGCAACATTTATTATAT
Organism: Chlorocebus sabaeus; assembly: GCF_047675955.1. NCBI lineage: Eukaryota > Metazoa > Chordata > Mammalia > Primates > Cercopithecidae > Chlorocebus > Chlorocebus sabaeus. The sequence continues at coordinate 40,410,872 of NC_132929.1, read as the reverse complement.
TTTATAAGTGCCCTATATAGGTTTACCATTTATTATCTTGTATGCTGTTTTTTTTTTTTTTTCTTCTTTTTTTTTGAGATGGAATCTCGTTCTGTCGCCCAGGCTGGAGTGCAGTGGAGTAATCTCAGTTCACTGCAACCTCCACCTCCTGGGTTTGAGAGATTCTCCTGCCTCAGCCTCCCGAGTAGCTGGGACTACAGGCATACAGGCATATGCCACCACGCCCGGCTAATTTTTGTATTTTTAGTAGAGACAGGGTTTCACCATGTTGTTCAGGCTGGTCTTGAACTCCTGACCTCACGTGATCTGCCTGCCTCGGCCTCCCAAAATGCTGGGATTATAGGCATGAGTCACAGTGCTGAGCCTGTATGCTGTATTTTTTTTTTTTTTTTTTTGAGATGGAGTCTCACTCTGTCGCCCAGGCTGGAGTGCAGTGGCACAGTCTCGGCTCACTGCAACTTCTATCTACCTCCTGGGTTTGAGCAATTCTCCTGCCTCAGCCTCCTGAGCAGCTGGGACTACAGGCACGCACCACCACACCCGGCTAATTTTTTGTATTTTTAGTAGAGACAGGATTTCCCATGTTGTCCAGGCTGGTCTTGAACGCCTTACCTTAGGTGATCCGCCTGCCTCAGCCTCCCAAAATGCTGGGATTATAGGCCTGAGCCATAGTGCTGAGGCCTATATGCTGTATTTTATTATTTATTTATTTATTTATTTTTTGAGATGGAGTCTCGCTCTGTCGCCCATGCTGGAGTACAGTGGCATGATCTGAGCTCACTGCAACCTCCATCTCCCAAGTTCAAGCTATTCTTTTGCCTCAGCCTCCTGAGTAGCTGGGACTACAGGCACACACCACAACACCCAGCTAATTTTTTGTATTTTTAGTACAGATGGGGTTTCAGCATATTGGCCAGGGTGGTCTTGAACTCCTGACCTTGTGATCCGTCTGCCTCACCTCCTAAAGTGCTAGGATTACAGGCATGAGCCGCCGTGCCTTGCCCTGTATTGCTGTATTTTTATGGTATTTTTTTCTATGTTTAGATACACAAATACTGACTATTGTGTTACAATTGCCTACAGTATACCGTAACATTGTAGGTTACGGTTTGTAGCCTAGAAGCAACAAGCTATTCCATATAGCCTAGATGTGTAGTAGTGAGCTATACCATTTAGGTTTGTGTAAATACTCTCTGTGATGTTTGCACAACAAAATCGCCTAATGATGCATTTCTCAGAACACATCCCCATCGTTAAGCAACATGTGACTAACTATACTGTGGTCAGGGAGTGGACCACATACTATGAACCTGGCTGGTCATGCATCCTACAGATGGAGGACAAGTACTAGGAAAGTAGTGAGTGTACAGGCCACAAGATGACCACCACACAGCAGGATGTCAGGAGATACTACAAAGATGCTGGCTGGAATTCAAGTTACCTGTCCTGTGTGGTACTCAAACTTGTGCCTTTTTTTTTTTTTTTTCAGACACTGTCTCACTGTTTCCCAGGCTGGAGTGCAGTGGCACGATCATGGCTCACTGCAGCCTCAAACTCCTGGACTCAAGGGATCCTCCTGCCTCAGCCTCCTGAGGAGCTAGGACTAAAGGTGTGCGCCACCACACCTAGCTAATTTTTTTTTTCATTTTTTTTTTTTTTTTTGTACAGACAGGGGTTTCACTGTACTGTCCAGGTTGTATTGAACCCTTGAGATTAAGCAATCTGCCTACCTCGGCCTCCGAAAGTGCTGGGATTACAGGCATGAGACACTACACCTAGCCTTCTTGTGCCTCTTGATTGGGGCAGCAGGTGTATATAAGGTTCAGGTGCAGCAGTGGGAGATCGGTGGGAGAAGAAATCACCTCCAGCGGGACAGTCTGGGAAGGCTTCATGGAAGAGATGCTTTTTGTATCCGGCCTGTGAGGAAAGTTATGTCCTGTATTTACATGGCCTGTAAAGTTTACTAAATGCTTTTCATCCTGTCAACTTCTCTGTAATTAGCATAATGATACCCTCCTTTGCACTCGTGGGGAAACTGCAGAGTGGAGACACTGCATGACTTGACCACATTCGTGTAGCTTGGCAGGGCAAGATGTGAACTTCAGCGTTTTGACTCTGGAGCCCTGACTTGTTTCCTATCCAAATCTGACACCAAGAGGGGAAGGTTCATTGGTGAGTGTTGAGCAGGATTGAAAGGGAAGGGAAGGAGCTTAGGTGGTATCTCTGGGTCCCTCTGCAGTCCATGTCCCCCAGAAGATGCCCCCTCTCCAGCCTGATTCCAGATACCCAGAGACCACCTGTGAGCTGTGCCATGGACCTCTCTCTTGACCTCCAGTCCTGCAGATCCATCAGCGGGCAGGATCTCAGACTCAAACTGTGAATTTACCAGAGTCCTGCAGAATGTCGAAGAAACCTCAGGACCCACCTCAACAACCTAAAGATAACAATAACCATAAAAACCACGATCACATATATGGGCTGGCTGTGGTGGCTCATGTCTGTAATCCCAGCACTTTAAGAGGCCGAGGTGGGCGGATCACCTGAGGTCAGGAGTTTGAGACCAGCCTGGACAATATGGTGAAACCCCGTCTCTATAAAAATAGAAAAATTAGCTGGGCATGATGGTGGGTGCCTGTAGTTCCAGCTATTCAGGAGGCTGAAGGAGGAGAATCGCTTGAACCCCGGAGGCGGAGGTTGCAGTGAGCTGAGATTGCACCACTTCTCTCCCGCCTGACTTCTCTCTAGCCTGGGTGACAGAGCGAGATTTTGTCTCAAAAAAAAAAAAAAAAAAAAATCACGTATATGGCCGCTATACCATACACAGTACTGAGGCCTCGAGTTTTGTGGAATACGTAGCACAGCATTTCCTCTTCACACACGCTGTAAGGTGTAAATACTATTACATCCCCACTTTACAATTTGGGGAAACTGAGGCTCGGATGTTTACTTATTGTCCAAGTCACATAGCTGTTTTTTTGTTTTGTTTTGTTTGTTTGTTTGTTTTTGAGACGGAGTCTGGCTCTGTCGCCCAGGCTGGAGTGCAGTGGCTGGATCTCAGCTCACTGCAAGCTCCGCCTCCCGGGTTTACGCCATTCTCCTGCCTCAGCCTCCAGAGTAGCTGGGACTACAGGCGCCCGCCACCTCGCCCGGCTAGTTTTTTGTACTTTTTAGTAGAGACGGGGTTTCACCGTGTTAGCCAGGATGGTCTCGATCTCCTGACCTCGTGATCTGCCCGTCTCGGCCTCCCAAAGTGCTGGGATTACAAGCTTGAGCCACCGCGCCCGGCCTGTTTGTTTGTTTTAAAGAGACAGAGTAGTTCTCTGTTGCCCGGGCTGGAGTGCAATGGCACAGTCTCGGCTCACTGCAACTTCTACCTCCTGGGTTTGAGCAATTCTCCTGCCTGATCAAAGGTCACTGTAACCTCGAATTCCTGTGCTCAAGTGGTCCACCTGACTCAGCCTCCCAAGTAGCTGGAACTAGAAGGGCATGCCACTACACCCAGCTAATTTTTTATTTTATTCTTGTGTAGAGACGGAGTCTCACTATGTTGTCCAGGCTGGTCTTGAACTCCTAGCCTCAAGTGATCCTCCTGCCTCGGCCTCCCAAACCACTGGGGTTACAGGCATTCCCAGCTTCCACTTCGGGCAGTCTTCTCTGTCCTAATCTCTCTACTGTGCCAGGTTCCTATTTCCATCTGCCCGAGAGAGATTTCCTACCACATCCGGACAACTAGCTGGTCCCAAGTGACTGCCTCCACATTCCTCTGGGTCCTGTCCCCAGGGCCCTCTGTCCAGGCCCCTCCCACTTCCCTCCTGCAAAGCTCTCCGAGACCCAGTGCTTCCTCCTCCCTCCACCTTTATGGCCCTGCAGTTGTTATGCCCTGATCACTCTTGGTCTAGCTCCCACCCAGGACTCGATCCAATTCTTGCCTTGTTCATGAGAATGCCTCTCTGTTCACCTGACACTCCAACTACACCAGGCCCTGTGTACCCAGACTTTTCTTACTCATGTCCTTCCCTCTGTCCAGAATACTACCCATCTTCAGGTTCCATCCCAAGCAGTGGTCTTCCAGGATCCTTCCCAGCTGGCTAGCTGAAAGCTGCAAGTGGGCTCTCCTTCCCCTTGGGTGTAGTTCTTTGTGCTCAAGGCAGGTTCATCAGGGGCGGGGTCTGATATAGTCCTTGGTGCACAGCAGATGTCCCTTAAATATGTGTAGTTGGAAAGAGTGGTGAGTCTCATCCAACTCCCCCATCTTACAGTGGAGACACAGAGCGGAAGGGATGTGCTTGTTCTACTATCACCAGCCAGGAGACAGGGCCTAGGATGGGATTCCCCCATAGGGCTCCTCCCCGAGCTAGGCTTTTTCTGCCACTCACTTTGAGAAGGAATTCCTCCAGGGAGAAAAGAGGTCAGGTGGTGGCCTTCTGCCAGCCAGCCCTCAGTCATTGTCCCAGACTGCAACCATCCACTCCAGGAAGTTGCTGGTTCCTGCCATATCTCTCTGAGCCTTCCTACTGGCCATCCCACAGTTCCCAGCATCTCTAGCATCTGGTCACTGTCGAGGCAGAAAGGCCCTTGGGGATTATCCATCCATAGGGTTCACAAAGTCCTCAGGTTTTCAAACTCTGCCCTCTCTGGCTGTGCTCAAAACTCTTTTTTTTTTTTTTAATTTTTTTTAGGCAGAGTTTTGCTCTTATTGCCCAGGCTGGAGTGCAGTGGCGCAATCTCAGCTCACTGAAACGTCCGCCTCCCAGGTTCAAGCCATTCTCCTGCCTCAGCATCCTGAGTGGCTGGGATTACAGGCGCCCGCTGCCACGTCCGGCTAGTTTTTTTGTATTTTTAGTAGAGACGGGGTTTTGCCATGTTGGCCAGGCTGGTCTTGAACTTCTGACCTCAAGTGATCACCCATCTCAGCCTCCCAAAGTGCTGGGACTACAGGCGTGAGCCACCGCGCTGGGCTGCTCACAACTCGTGTGTGTGTACATTTTGGGAGCAGGCATGCAGATGATGCAGGGCAGATGAGTCCCAAACTGGGGCTTAGCATGGGAGGGTTCTAGACTTTGCCCAGAAAAGAATTCAAGGTGGGCCAGTAGTAGAAGAAAACAGCTTTATTGAGCAGCATGTTACAGCTCTGGCAGTGTTACAGCTCCGTGCCCGCTCCCGCAGAGCAGGGCTACCCCATAGGCAATGTGCTGACAGTAGCAGCTCCGGGCAGTTTTGTGGTCATATCTACATCCACTTTTTTTTTTTTTTAAGACGGAGTCTCCCATTGTCACCTGGGCTGGAGTGCAGTGGCACAATCTCGGTTCACTGCAACCTTTGCCTCCCAGGTTCAAGAGATTCTCCTGTCTCAGCCACCCGAGTAGCTGGGATTACAGGTGCCCACCACCATGCCAGGCTAATTTTTTGTATTTTTAGTAGAGATGGGGTTTCACCATGTCGGCCAGGCTGGTCTTGAACTTCTGACCCCAAATGATCTGCCCACCTCGGCCTCACAAAGTGCTGGGATTACAGGCGTGAACCACCATGCCTGGCCTATACCCACTTTTAATTACACATAAATTCAGGGGAAATTTATACAGAAATTTCTAGAGAAAGGGTGGTAACTTCTGGGTGTTGCCATGGCAATGGCAAACTGACATGAACACTGGTGGGCGTGCCTTATGGAAAGCTGCTTTCACCCTTTCCCTGTTTTAGCTAGTCCTCAATTTGGTCCACTGTTCAAGCCCTGCCTCTGAAGTCAAGTCCTGCCTCCTACCTCACAGAGAGGCCACCTAAATCTCAATGGGGGTCTAAGACCTGAATGAGGTGAAGGATAATTGATCTGTTCAGCTCCTCATTATAAAGGTATAATACATATACTTTAAGTGCTCTCTGAGGCATGGGTTGCTCCTATAGCCTGGTTTTGTAAACAAAATCTTACTGGAACACAGCCATACCCACTTTTTTGGGTATCATCTGAGTGCTTTCCTACGATACAGCTACAAGGGCAATGTTGAAGACTTGCAACACAGATCCAACTGTGGGGCTTGCAGAATTCTCTAACTGTTGGCTGCCATTAAAATGATGACCATACAGATTGTTCACAGAATTTTTTTTTTTTTTGAGACAAGAGTCTTGCTGTGTCGCCCAGGCTGGAATGCAGTGGCATGATCTTGGCTCACTGAAATTATGTGCCTTCGGGGTTCAAGCAAGCACATCTGGCTAATTTTTGTATTTTTAGTAGAGACTGGGGTTTCACAATGTTGGGCAGGCTGGTCTCAAACTCCTGACCTCAAGTGATCTGCCTTCCTCAGCCTCCCAAAGTGCTAGGATTACAGGTGTAAGCCACCATGCCTGGCCTGTTCAAGGATTTTGTAATGCCCCTCTGCCTCTCTTTTTTATTCCTTTTTTTGAATTTTTTTATATTTTAAATTATTATTATTTTTCAGACAGAGCCTCAATTTGTTATCCAGGCTGGAATGCAGTGGTGCAATCACAGCTCACTGCAGCCTCCATCTCCCTGGCTCAAGCAATCGCTCTGCCTCCGCTTCCCAGGTAGTTCAAACTACATGTGTGCACCACCATCCCTGGCTAATTAAAAAAAAAAAATTTTTTTTATTTGAGACGGCGTTTCACTTTAATGCCCAGGCTGGAGTGCAATGGCACGATCTTCGCCCACTGCAACCTCTGCCTCCCAGGTTCACGTGATTCTACTGCCTCAGCCTCCCAAGTAGCTGGGATTACAGGCATGCGACACCACACCCAGCTAATTTTGTATTTTTAGTAGAGATGGGGTTTCACTATGTTCGTCAGGCTGGTCTCGAACTCCTGACCTCAGGTGATCCACCCACCTCGGCCTCCCAAAGTGCTAGGATTATACTGCACCCGGGGAAAAAAATATTTTTTGAGACAGAGTCTCATTCTGTCACCCAGGCTGGAGTGCAGGGACACAATCTCAGCTCACTGCAGTCTCTGCTTCCCAGGCTCGAGATTCTCCTGCCTCAGCCTCTCAAGTAACTGGGATTACAGGCACCTGCCACAACGTCCAGCTAATTAATTAATTTTTTTTTTTTTTTTTTTTTTTTTTTTAGGAGAGCCGGGGTTTCACCATGTTAGCCAGACTGGTCTTGAATTCCTGACCTCAAGTGATCTGCCTATCTCGGCGTCCCAAAGTGCTGGGATTACAGGGGCTAGCCACTGCGCCGGGCCAAACTTTTTTTTTTTTTTTTGTAGAGATGAGGTCTCACTACGTTGCCCAGGCTGGTATGAAACTTCTGGGCTCAAGAGATTCTCCCACCTCAGTCTCCTAAAGTCCTGGGATTATAAGTGTGAGCCACTGTGCCTGGCTATTTTTTTTTTCTTTTTTTTTTTTTTTGAGACGAAGTCTCGCTCTTGTCCCCCAGGCTGGAGTGCAATGGCACAATCTCAGCTCACTGCAACCTCCGCCTCCCGGGTTCAAGCGATTCTTCTGCCTCAGCCTCCCAAGTAGCTGGGATTACAGCTGCCTGCCCCCACGCCTGGCTAATTTTTGTATTTTCAGTAAAGACGGGGTTTCACCATGTTGGCCAGGCTGAGTCTCGAACTCCTGACCTCAAGTGATCCGCCCACCTCGGCCTCCCAAAGTGTTGGGATTACAGGTGTGAGCCACAGCGCCTGGCCTGTGACTGGCTATTTATATAAACATATATATATATGTTTATTTATATTTATTTTATCATTATTATTATTTGAGACAGAGTCTTGCTCTGTTGCCCAGGCTGGAGCGCCTGCCACCATGCCTGGCTAATTTTTTGTATTTTTAGTAGAGACGGGGTTTCACCCTGTTAGCCAGGATGGTCTCGATCTCCTGACCTCGTGAGCCACCTGCGTCGGCCTCCCAAAGTGCCGGGATTATAGGCGTGAGCCACCACGCCCAGCCTTTTTTTTTTTTTCCCCAAGAGACAGGGTCTTGCCCTGCTGCCCACATTGGAGTGCAGTTGTCCAATCATAGTTCATTGGAGCCTCAAACTCCTCGTCTCAGCCTCCCAAGCAGCTGGGACTACAGGTGTGCACCACAGTGTAGAAATGTTAAAAAGAACACAGCAGACTGATCACGGGCTAATTTTTTTATTTTTGTAGAGATAAGGTCTTGCTATGTTGCTCAGGCTGGTTTTGAATTCCTGCCCTTATGTAACCCTCTTGTCTTGGATTCTCGAAGCACTAGGATTACAGGCATGAGCCACCGTGGCAGGCTGACTTTATGGCTTTGCAGCACAGTATCACCCTGCCTCCAGGGCCTTAAATGATCAGCTTTGTGTACCTTTGTTGCGGCATCTTCCTCATTTGCTCCAGTCCTTCTTTTGCCCGTCAAATAAAAATTTTCTTCCTACCTCAGGACCTCTGCATATGCTGGTTTAGCTGGTTCTTTCTAGTCATGCAAGTCCCAGCTCAGATATCCAACACCCATTAAGATTATTGGACCTGGCTAGGCACAGTGGCTCATGCCTGTAATCCCAGCACTTTGGAAGGTCGAGGTGTGAGGACTGCTTGAGTCCAAGAGTTCAAGATCATCTTGGGCAACAAAGCAAGACCCTATCTCTTTTTTTTTTTTGAGACAGAGTCTCACTCTGTCGCTCAGACTGGAGTGTAGTGGCACGATCTCAGCTCACTGCAAGCTCCGCCTCCCAGGTTCACACCATTCTCCTGCTTCAGCCTCCCGACTAGCTGGGACTACAGGCACCCGCCACCACGCCCGGCTAATTTCTTGTATTTTTAGTGGAGATGGGTTTTCACTGTGTTAGCCAGGATGGTCTCGATCTCCTGACCTCATGATCCGCCCGCCTCGGCCTCCCAAAGTGCTGAGATTACAGATGTGAGCCACGATGCCCTGCCGTAAGACCCTATCTCTTTAAAAAATGAAAAAATTAGCCAGGCATGATGGTGGGCACTTGTAGTCACAGCTAATTGGGAGACTGAGGTGGAAGGATAGCTTGAGCCTGGGAGGCAGAGGTTGCAGTGAGCTAAAATCACACTGCTGTATTCCAGCCTGGGAAACAGCAAGACCCTGTCTCAAAAGAAGAAAAAAAAAGGCCGGACATAGCTGGCTCATGCCTGTAATCCCAGCACTCTGGGAGGCTGAGGCGGGTGGATCACCAGAGGTCAGGAATTCGAGACTAGCCTAACCAACATGAAGAAATCCCGTCTCTACTAAAAATACAAAATTAGCTGGGTGTGATGGCGCATGCCTGTAATCCCAGCTACTCGGGAGGCTGAGGCAGGAGAATTGCTTGAACCCAGGAGGCAGAGGTTGTGGTGAGCCAAGATCGTGCCACTGTACTCCAGCCTGGGCTATAACAGCGAAACTTCATCTCAAAAAAAAAAAAAAAAAGATTGCTGAGCCCAAGTTACTCCTGGGCCTAACCCCGCTTCACATAGTACTTACTATTAATATAATGTGAAATATTTTGTTTGCTTTTTTTTTTTTTTGAGACGGAGTCTTGCTCTGTTGCCCAGGCTGGAGTGCAGTGGTGTGATCTCAGCTCACTGTAACCTCTACCTCCCGGATTCAAGTGATTCTCCTACCTCAGCCTCCAGAGTAGCTGGGACTGCAGGCGCCTGCCACCATGCCCAGCTAATTTTTTGTATTTTTAGTAGAGATGGGGTTTCACTGTGTTGGCCAGGGTAGTCTTGATCTCCTGACTTTGTGGTCAGCCCGCCTCAGCCTCCCAAAGTGCTGGGATTACAGGCATGAGCCACTGCACTCGGCCTGTGTTTGCTTTTTTGTTGTTGGTCTCTCTGAATATAATGTGGGCTCCAGGAAGACAAGCATTTCTGTCTCATTCACCGCTGGAGCCCAGTGCCTATACCAGTGTCTGGTGTAGTAGGCAGTCATGGCACCCCACCCAATAACCTTTTTTTTTTTTTTTTGAGACAAATTATTGCTCCATTGCCCAGACTGGAGTGCAATGGTGTAATCAACGGTTCCCTGCAGCCTTGAATTCCTGCGCTCAAGGGATACTCCTACCTCAGCCTCCCAAGTAGCTGGGACTACAAGTGCCTACCATCATTCCCAGCTAATTTTTCTTTTTTTTTTTTTTTTGAGACAGAGTCTCGCTCTGTTGCCCAGGCTGGAGTGCAGTGGCTGGATCTCAGCTCACTGCAAGCTCCGCCTCCCGGGTTCACTCCATTCTCCTGCCTCAGCCTCTCCAGTAGCTGGGACTACAGGCGCCCGCCACCTCGCCCGGCTAGTTTTTTGTATTTTTTAGTAGAGACGGGGTTTCACCATATTAGCCAGGATGGTCTCGATCTCCTGACCTCGTGATCCACCCGTCTCGGCCTCCCAAAGTGCTGGGATTACAGGCTTGAGCCACCGTGCCCGGCCTCCGGCTAATTTTTCAATTTTTTGTAGCAATGGGGTCTCACTATGTTGCCCATGCTGATCTCAAACTCTGGGGCTCAAGGAATCCTCCTGCCTTGGCTTCCCCATCTGCTGGGATTACAGGTGTGAGCCACTGCATGGCCCCAGTAACCATTTATTAAATGAATGAAATGATCCCTGGTCAGGGTGTCGAGAGATTTGGCTTCTCTTTCCGGCTCTGTTAACCTGCTCACTGAGCCACAATTCTCTTCTGTGGGCCTCAGTTGCCTTCTACGTAAATTGGAGCTTGAGAATTGGATGAGATGCCCCTAACCTTTTCACTTGAACATTCTGTTTTGGAAGCACTTGCTGGGGATCTGCCATTGCTAGGTCTGGTGGTAATAGTTTATATTTGACTGTGGGCCTCAGGCCCAGTGCAGGCCCTGGGGATAGGCGAGAATGTCTCTACTGAGGGATGAGGGAAGAAATGGGTGGGGAAGTAGGACGAGAGACTCAGAATCAGGCTGCAGGGCCAGGCAGAGCTGGGCAGGTAGGAAAGGCTCCTGCAGACGTGAGAGCTGTAGGCTAGGATTAGGGTGGTGGGGAGGGCTCTTTTACTTTTAGCCTATAAGCTTCAGAGTTATTTGAAATTTGTGTAAAAAGCGTGTATTATATTTGCAAGTGGAAAAATTAAACGGCACTTTTTTTTTTTTTTTTTGAGACAGAGTCTTGCTCTGTCACCCAGACTGGAGTTCAATGGTGTGATCTCGGCTCACCACAACCTCCACCTCCCTGCAACCTCCGCCTCCCAGATTCCAGCAATTCTCCTGCCTCAGCCTCCTGAGTATCTGGGATTACAGGCATGTGCCATCACCCCCAGCTAATTTTGTATTTTTAGTAGAGACGGGGTTTCTCCATGTTGGTCAGGCTGATCTCGAACTCCTGAGCTCAGGTGATCCTCCCGTCTCAGCCTCCCAAGGTACTGGGATTACAGGCATGAGCCACCTCACCCAGTCTTGCACATACTCTTTGACCCAGCAATTACACTTCTAGAAATTTCCCCATAGATAGAAGCATGAGTGAAGTGATCTGCATACAAAGCTATTCACAGCAGCCTTGTTTAAAATAGCAAAAGAGGTTGGGTATGGTGATTCATGCCTGTAAACCCAGCACTTTGGGAGGCCAAGGCAGGTGGATCACTTGAGCTCAGGAGTTCGAGATCAGCCTTAGCAACATGTCGAAACCCCACCTCTACAAGAATAAATTTGAAAAATGGCTGGGTGCAGTGGCTCACAACTGTAATTCCAGCACTTTGGGAGGCGAAGTCAGGTGGATCACCTGAGGTCAGGAGTTCAAGACCAGCCTGGCCAACATGGGGAATCCCTGTCTCTACTAAATTAGCCGGGCGTGGTGGCACACGCCTGTAATCCCAGCTACTCGGGAGGCTGAGGCAGTAAAATCGCATGAACCCAGGAGGCGGAGGTTGCAGTAAGCCAAGATCATGCCACTGCACTCCAGCTTGGGTAACAGAGCAAGACTCTGTCTCAAAATAATAATAATAAATAAAATTTAAAAATAAATTAGCCAGGTGTGGTGGCACATGCCCGTAATTCCACGTACCAGAGAAGCTGAGGTGGGAGGACTGCTTGAGCCCGAGATGTTGAGGCTGCAGTGAGCCAAGGTCGCACCACTGCACTCCAGCCTAAGAGACAGAATAAGACCTTGTCTCAAAAATAAAAATAAAATATCAAAATAGTAGAAACAATCTTAATGTCCATCAGTAGGTGCAAGCTGGGTAAACCAGACATATTCACAAAATGGACCAATGTGGGGATGTTAAAGAGAACATCCCCGGTGGCTCACACCTGTAATCCCAGCACTTTGGAAGGCTGAGGCAAGCGGATCACCTGAGGTCAGGAGTTTGAGACCAGCCTGACCGACAGGAAGAAACCTCGTCTCTATTAAAAATACAAAATTAGCTGGGCATGGTGGTGCATGCCTGTAATCCCAGCTACTCGGGAGGCTGAGGCAGGAGAATCGCTTGAACCCGAGAGGCGGAGGTTGTGGTGAGCCGAGATTGCGCCATTGCACTCCAGCCTGGGCAACAAGAGCGAAACTCCGTCTCAAAAAAAAAAAAAAAAAGAGAGAGAGCGAGCGAGAACATAGCAGGCTGGGTGCAGTGGCTCATACTTGTAATCTCAGCACTTTTGGCGGCCAAGACAGGAGAATCCCTTAAACCCAGGAATTCGAGATCAGCCTGGGCAACGTAGTGAGACCTTGTCTCTAAAACAAAGAAAGAAAGAAGGAAGAACATAGCAAATCTATAAGCACAGATGTAGAAACATCTTCAAGACCTTTACTAAGTAAAAGAAACAATGTATGCAGGATGTTACCATTTATATGAAAAATGACACACACGAGCCAGGCATGGTGGCTCATGCTGGTAATCCCAGCACTTTGGGAGGCCTAGGCAGGAGAATCACTTGAGCCCAGGAGTTCAAGACTAGCCTGGGCAATATAGGGAGACCCCATCTCTACAAAGAACAAAAACAATTAGCCAGGTATGGTGGCATACACCTGTAGTCCCAGCTACTCAGGAGGCTGAGGTGGGAGGATTGTTCCAGCAGGGGAGATCAAGGCTGCAGTGAGCTGAGCTCATACTACTGCACTCCAGCCTGGGGAACAGAGTGAGACCCTGTCTCAATAAATAAATAAATGAATAAAATAAAAAATGCAAAAACAAATGTTTATCTTGATGATTCTTAGAAGAAAGCTGCATTTTATTTTGTTTTTTATTTTTCTTAAAAAATAAAAAAATAAGGCCAGGCGTGGTGGCTCATGCCTGTAATCCCAGTCCTCTGGGAGGCCGAGGTGGGTGGATCACCTGAGGTTGGGAATTCAAGGCCAGCCTGACCAACATGGAGAAACCCCATCTCTACTAAAAGTACAAAATTAGCCGGGTGTGGTGGCAAATGCCTGTAATCCCCAGCTACTTGGGAGGCTGAGGCAGGAGAATCACTTGAACTCTGGAGGCAGAAGCTGTGGTGAGCCGAAATCACGCCATTGCACTCCAGCCTGGGAAACAAGAGCAAAGACAGAAATAAAAATAAAAAATAAAATAAAATGCACATATAAAATATATGATATATATATAACATATATATTACATATATATTAATAATAAATATACATTAATAATTTTTTTTTTAGCCATGGGGGTCTATGTTAGGCCAGGCTGGTCTTGAACTCCAGGTTTCTAGCAATCCTCCTGCTTCGGCCTCCCAAAGTGCTGGGACTAAAGGCGTGAGCCACTGTGCCTAGCCTAAAACTGCATTTTAGACTCTAGACCTCAATTCAAACTTAACTCCTTTGTTATGTTCTTGTACCAGAAGTTGGGAAAGTCCTGGGTTCTGATTCCAATCCTATCAGTTATAGCTGTACATCACAGTCCAGGTTACTTAACCTCTGTGCACTGGAAACATAAAATAAGGAAAAATCATTTCATGGAGCAGCCAGGAGAGATAAATGAACTCAGGGATGAGACATACCTAACTTTGTGCCCAGCACATAGCTGGCCTTAGCGGCCTTACATTATCAGGGTGCAGGGGCCATCATCTTCTTCTCTACTGAGATCACCAATCTCTACAGCCTTTCCATATAAGTTGTTGGTTTCCTACATCTTCAAGGTACTCCTAGAGGCCTGGCCTACTGGGCAGAATCCCCTTCCCAAAATATTTCACCACCCTCATTGCCAAACAGTCTGGAAGAGGGCTCACCCAAGGTTTGTGGTGACAGGAATCAGAGTCTGGCGCTAGGAATGGTTTGGATGTCTGCCAAGGCTGCTCTAGGACAGGGAACATGGGTGTGCTCTGTGGGATTGTAGAACCCAGGGCTGTTATATATAGAGGAGTTGGGTGGAGGCACAGAGAGAGAGATTTGGGTTTAACTAATTTTTTTTTTTTTTTGAGACAGAGTCTTGCTCTGTCATCCAGGCTGCAGTGCAGTGGCACGATCTCGGCTCATTGCAACCTCTGCCTCCTGGGTTCAAGTGAGCACGCTCGACTAATTTTTGCTTTTTTTGTTTTTTTTTTGAGATGGAGTTTCACTCATTGCCCAGGCTGGAGTGCAATGGTGCAATCTTGGCTCACTGCAACACCCGCCTCCTGGGTTCAGGCGACTCTCCTGCCTCAGCCTCTCGAGTAGCTGGGATTACAGGCATGTGCCAACATGCCTGGCTAATTTTGTATTTTTAGTAGAGATGGGGTTTCTCTGTGTTGGTCAGGCTGGTCTCAAACTCCCAACCTCAGGTGATCTGCCCGCCTTGGCCTCCCAAAGTGCTGGGATTACAGGCGTGAGCTACCATGGTCAGCCTAACTTTTCTTATTTTTAGTAGAGATGGGGTTTCACCATGTTGGCCAGGCTGGTCTCAAACTCCTGACATTAAGTGATCTGTCACCTCGGCCTCCCAAAGTGCTGGGATTACAGGTGTGAGCCGCCACACCTGGCTGGTTTAACTGAATTATGTGTGTGTGTGTATATGTGTATACATACATACATACATACACACATACATATCTATACACATATATACACATACATATATATATATATATATTTTTTTTTTTTTTGAAACAGAGTTTTGCTCTCGTTACCCAGGCTGGAGTGCAATGGCGTGATCTTGGCTCACCGCTACCTCCACCTCCCGGGTTCAAGCAATTCTTCTGCCTCAGCCTCCCAAGAAGCTGGGACTACAGGCGCGTGCCACCACGCCCAGCTAATTTTTGTATATTTAGTAGAGACGGGATTTCACCATTTTGGCCAGGACGGTTTCAATCTCTTGACCTTGTGATTCGCCTGCCTTGGCCTCCCAAAGTGCTGGGATTACAGGTGTGAGCTACCGTGCCAGGCCTTTTTTATTTATTTATTTATTTATTTATTTATTTTTTTTTTTTGAGACGGAGTCTCGCTCTGTCGCCCAGGCTGGAGTGCAGTGGCGGGAACTCAGCTCACTGCAAGCTCCGCCTCCCGGGTTCACGCCATTCTCCTGCCTCAGCCTCCCGAGTAGCTGGGACTACAGGCGCCCGCCACTGCGCCCGGCTAATTTTTTTCTATTTTTTAGTAGAGACGGGGTTTCACCATGGTCTCGATCTCCTGACCTTGTGATCCGCCCGCCTCGGCCTCCCAAAGTGCTGGGATTACAGGCGTGAGCCACCGCGCCCGGCCTTTTTTTTTTTTTTTTTTTGAGACAGAGTCTCGCTCTGTTGCCCAGGCTGGAGTGCAGTGGTGCAATCTCGGTTCCCTGCAACCTCTGCCTCCTGGGTTCAAGTGATTCTTCTGCCTCAGCCTCCCAAGTAGCTGGGATTACAGGCGTGCACCACCACACCTGACCTGAATTATGTATTTGAGAGGACATTATGCCAGGCACTATGCCAAGGACTTCCTATATGTCATCTCATTTGATTGCACACAAACCTTATGAGATAGGTACTATCCCCATTTTACAGATAAAGAAACCAAGGCTCAGAGTCCCTGATCACTTGTCCAAAGTCACAGAAACAAATATAAAATGTATCAAAGTTTGAATCCAGGCCTACCTTAGTGCAAAACTTGGAAGCTTAAACACTGTGTTAAGAAGTCAGGCCAGGCGCAGTGGCTCATGCCTGTAATCCCAGCACTTTGGGAGGTTGAGGCTGGCAAATCACGAGGTCAGGAGTTCAAGACCAGCCTGGCCAATATGGTGAAACCCTGTCTCTACTAAAAATACAAAAATTAGCCAGGTGTGGTGGCACACGCCTGTAGTCCCAGCTACTCGGGAGGCTGAGGCAGAAGAATTGCTTAAACCCAGGAGGCAGAGGTTGCAGTGAGCCAAGATCATGCCACTGTACTCCAGCTTGGGTGACAGAGTGAGACTCTATCTCAAAAAAAAAAAAAAAAAAAAGAAGTCAAAGGCTGGCTGGGCACAGCGGCTCATACCTGTAATCCCAGCACTTTGGAAGGCTGAGGCAGGTGGATCTCCTGAGCTCAGGAGTTTGACACCAACCTGGGCAACATGGTGAAACCCTGTCTCTACTAAAAATATAAAAAATTAGCTGGGCATGGTAGCATGTGCCTGTAGTCCCAGCTACTTGGGAGGCTGAGGCAGGAGAACTGCTGGAACCTGGGAGGTAGAGGTTGCAGAGAGCCAAGATCACACCACTGCACTCCAGCCTGGGTAGCTGGGCGAGACTCTGTCTCAAAAAAAAAAAAAAAAAAAGGTCACTGTGCGCCGTGACTCACACCTGTAATCCTAGCATTTTGGAAGGTAGAGGCTGGGGGATTACCTGAGGTCAGGAGTTTAATACCAGCCTGGCCAACATGGTGAAACCCCGTCTCTACTAAAATACAAAAATTAGCCCGGCATGATGGTGGGTGCCTGTAATCCCAGTTATTTGGGAGGCTGAGACAGGAGAATCACTTGAACCCAAGAGACAAAGGTTGCAGTGAGCCAAGATCGTGCCACTGCACTCTAGCCTGGGCAGCTGGGCGACACTCCGTCTCAAAAAAAAAAAAAAAAAAAAGAAGTCAAAGGCCAAGTATTGAACAAATGTTAATTATCACTAAATTGTTATCATTATCTGACAACAATTCTACTTTAATGAGAGCTAGAGGTTTGGCAGTGGAATGAGCAATTTGGGGTGGGGGATGAGAGTTACTTCTCCTCCAGTTCAGGCAAAGGTTGGATTAGCTTCTGATAGAGATTCAAGTGTTTAGCACAGACAGTTGGATTGGGGCCCTAAGGTTCTAGTTGTGGGGGTACAAGGAGATTTCCAAAGCCTGTTCCCAGCGATCTTTTTTCCAGGGGAAGGGTTTCACTCTGTCAGCCAGGCTGGAGGGCGATAGTGCCATCATAGCTCACTGTAGCCTGGAACTTCCAGGCTTGGGTGATCCTTCTACCTCAGCCTTCCGAGTAGCTAGGACTACAGGTGCAAGTTCCCAAGCCTGGCTAATTTTTTCTTTTCTTTTTTTTTTTTTTGAGACGGAGTCTTGCTCTGTCGCCCAGGCTGGAGTGCAGTGGCGCGATCTCGGCTCACTGCAAGCTCTGCCTCCCTGGTTCATGCCATTCTCCTGCCTCAGCCTCCTGAGTAGCTGGGACTACAGGCGCCCGCCACGGCGCCCGGCTAATTTTTTGTATTTTTAGAAGAGACGGGGTTTCACCGTGGTCTCCATCTCCTGACCTTGTGATCCGCCCACCTCAGCCTCCCAAAGTGCTGGGATTACATGCGTGAGCCACTGCACCCGGCTAATTTTTTCATATATTTTGTAGAGATGGGGTTTCACCATGTTGCCCAGGCTGGTCTCAAACTCCTGAACTCATGCAATCTGCCTGCCTCAGCCTCACAAAGTGCTAGGATTATAGGCATGAGCCAACGCACCTGGCCCTGAAATCTGTCTTTTCCTTTTCTTTTCTTTTTTTTTTTTTTGAGACAGAGTCTTGCTGTGTCTCCCAGGCTGGAGTGCAGTGGCGCGATCTCGGCTCACTGCAAACTCTGCCTCCTGGGTTTATGCCATTCTCTGCCTCAGCCTCCCAAGTAGCTGGGACTACAGGCGCCCGCCACCACGCCCGGCTAGTTTTTTGTATTTTTAGTAGAGACGGGGTTTCACCATGTTAGCCAGGATAGTCTCGATCTCCTGACCTCGTGATCCACCTGCCTCGGCCTCCCAAAGTGCTGGGATTATAGGCTTGAGCCACCGCGCCTGGCCTCTTTTTTTTCTAGAGACAGAGTCTTGCTCTGTTGCCCAGGCTGGAGTGCAGTGGTGCGATCTCGGCTCACTGCAAGCTCTGCCTCCTGGGTTCACGCTATCCTCCTGCCTCAGCCTCCCAAGTAGCTGGACTACAGGCGCCCGCCACCATGCCTGGCTCATTTTTCGTATTTTTAGTAGAGACAGGGTTTCACCCTGTTAGCCAGGATGGTCTCGATCTCCTGACCTCGTGATCCGCCCGCCTGGGCCTCCTAAAGTGCTGGGATTACAGGCATGAGCCACTGCGCCCGGCCAAAATCTGTCTTTTTCAAAAGGCAATTCTGAGGCTGGGTGCAGTGGCTCACCCCTGTAATCCCAGCACTTTGGGAGGCTGAGGCGGGCGGATCATGAGGTCAGGAGATTAAGACCGTCCTGGCTAACATGCCGAAACCCCGTCTCTACTAAAAATACAAAAAAAGTAGCTGGCTGTGGTGGTGGGTGCCTGTAGTCCCAGCTACTTGGGAGGCTGAGGCAGGAGAATGGCATGAACCCGGGAGGTGGAGCTTGCAGTGAGCCGAGATCACACCACTGTACTCCTGCCTGGGTGATAGAGCAAGACTCGGTCTCAAAAAAAAAAAAAAAAAAAAAAAAAAAAAAAGAAAAGAAAAAAAAGGCAATTCCGGACTGCAGCCAAGTGTGGATTCCACTGGCTTGGTTGACCTCCAGAGATCTTTTATGTTACACAGGCTGAAGTGCAATGGTAGTATCACAGCTCTCTATAGCCTCCACCTTCAGGACTAAAGTAATTCTACCTCAGCCTCCTGAGTAGCTGGGACCACAGGCACACACCACCATGCCCGGCTAGTTTTTGTGTTTTTTTTGAGACATTGTCTTGCTCTGTCGCCAGGCTGGATTGCAGTGGCACGATCTTGGCTCACTGCGAGCTCTGCCTCCTGGGTTCAAGTGATTCTCGTGCCTCAGCCTCCTGAGTAGCTGGGATTACAGGCACACACCACACACCCAGCTAATTTTGTATTTTTAGTAGAGATGGGATTTCATCATGTTGGCCAGGATAGTTTCGATCTCCTGACCTCATGAACCGCCTGCCTCAGCCTCCCAAAGTACTGGGATTACAGGCGTGAGTCACCGTGCCCAGCCTAGTTGTTGTTGTTGTTGTTTTTCTTTATAGAGATAGGGTTTTGCTATGTTGCCTAGGTTGGTCTCAATCCTTTAGCCTCGAGGGATCGTCCTGCCTTAGCCTCCCAAAGTGCTGGGATTACAGGTGTGAGTCACTGTGCCTGGCCCTAAGCCCCTTCTGCATAGGTTCTATGACCTGCGGTGCCCTAACACAGCACTGGGAAGTATTCCTTTGGGTTAGGCATTGCCCTCTCCCCCTACTGCCTCCTTAAATTTCTAAGGCCTTAGAGAGGATGAGTGTACCCTTCCCCTCATGGGCAATAGACTCTTCTGGATGGTAAGAAAGGCAGTAAAGGCGGGCATAGGCTCACACTGCCACCTTCAGTGGTGAGGGTAGAGACAGCTCATCTTCCCTCCTCACCCTATCCCACCTCATTCCATGTGGAGCCCCTGTCCCTGAGACTGTCAGTTGCCCCACTGGACTCTAGTCAAGTGTAACAATTTCTACTTTAAATCCCTTACAAAAGTAGCCCGGTAGAGCCAGCCTCCTGAGAATGCTGGGCAATTCTGCAGTTGGTTTGGCCCAGAAGGCCCTCTCCCAGGCTCTGGGAGGCCAGGGACTCAGGCAGGGAAGCAGGCCAGAGAGGCTTTCAGTGACCTTTGGTTCCCTGGGAAGGACTCAAAACCAGTAAAAGTTTAGCAAGTGTCATTAAATTGTTGCCAGAACTTAAAACTCATTTAAAAAAATGCACACACACACACACACACACACACACTTTCTAGAGGATAAAAGAACATTTGGGGGGGTATGTATGAAAATATCTTTGATTAGGTTTGATTTTCTTTTTCTTAGAAAGAAAGCCTTTAAGCTACCTGCTTTTGAAATTAAACAAAGTATTAAGTGAATTCAGTACTTTGCTGTGTAACTTCAAGCTAGTCGATTTTGGCCGCTGAACCTCAGTTTCCCCATCAGCAAAGGCTGTGGTTTCATAGGAAGTGGCAGTGAAGCAGGGCGTGGGCCCTGTGGTTTCATAGGCCCTGGGTGCTGAGAGGGAGGTATGAGTAGGGAGCTCAGGGTTCAGACAGAAACCTTTGGCCTGCCCAGACATCCCTTTGGGGCTTCTCTTTGTTTTTCAATCCTGGGTCCTCTCCTCATTCAGGTTCCTGGCATCTCACTTTCCCTCCCATCTTGGAAGAGAGGAAAAGCAGCCATTGACATGTTAGTGTAAAAATACTGTAGGGTAGGGAGTGGTGGTTCATGCCTGTAATCCCAGCACTTTGGGAGCCCAAGGCGGGCGGATCACAAGGTCAGGAGTTTGAGACCAGCTTGATGAACATGGTGAAACCCTGTCTCTAGTAAAAATACAAAATTTAGCCAGGCATGGTGGTGAGTGCCTCTAATACCAGATACTCTGGAGGATGAGACAAGAAAATTGCTTGAACCCAGGAGAAGGAGGTTGCAGTGGGCCAAGCTTGCACCACTGCACTCCAGCCTGGGCAACAAAGCAAGACTCCGCCTCAAAACAAAACAAAACAAAAAAACTGCTGTCAGAGGTATTTCCTTAGCAACCCTAGCCTTTCAATCATTCAATATTCATTACTGAAGCCCCTCTGCCAGGACCTGAGCTGGGCCTCCAGGATTTGATTCAAAGATGAAGAGATGCTATCCCTGTCCTCAGGTGGTCCCCCACTAATTTTCAGCTATGTGGTGGGGACAGAAGAAATAATGTCTTTGGGAGAGGGTGTG
This sequence comes from Chlorocebus sabaeus, assembly GCF_047675955.1. Taxonomy (NCBI): domain Eukaryota; kingdom Metazoa; phylum Chordata; class Mammalia; order Primates; family Cercopithecidae; genus Chlorocebus; species Chlorocebus sabaeus. Next base: position 40,389,951 of record NC_132929.1, on the reverse strand, counting down.
CAGGGAGGAGACACCACCTCTCAGGAAGGCTGGATCTGAAGTGAAGTTCTTGTGTTGTTCCTTTGCTGACTTTACAATCGCCCCTCCTGTTGTCTGTCCTGGGGCTTTGAGGACTTCAAAGAACTTTCAGCATCAGGATCTCATTTAATTCTTACAGAAGCCTGGGGAACACTCATGAGAGCCTGAAAGGCGTCTCTAGTTCTCTAGTTTTACCTTGAGAAAACAAAGCCTTGGAGAGATTAAACTATCTGCGTATGGTCACACGGGTTGCCATGGTGACCTGGACGCAGATCCTGGTCTTCTGGCGCAGCTACTTTGGAAATACTGTTTGTCTTAGATTGGAACCTGGGATCCAGGTTCACAATGTGGCCCAGAAGAAGGCAAGGAGAGAAAGGGAGAGCTCAGGGATTTGGGGCTGAAATTAAGTGGCTGCCTGGGCTCGGTGGCTCATGCTTGTAATCCCAGTACTTTGGGAGGCTGAGGTTGGGCAGATCACCTGAGGTCAGGAGTTCGAGACCAGCCTGGCCAACATGGTGAAATCCTGTCTCTACAAAAATACAAAAATTAACCAGGCATGATGGTGGGTGCCTGTAATCCCAGCTACTGGGAAGTCTGAGGCGGGAGAATCACTTGAACCTGGAAGGCAGAGATTGCAGTGAGCCGAGATCGCACCATTGCACTCCAGCCTGGGTGACAGAGCGAGACTCCATCTCAAAGGAAAAAAAAAAAGACATTACTCAGTCTATGACCTTGACGTGCAAACTAGCAGTGGACCCAGGGCAATAATCACAACCTCCAAGAGCTTACCATGAGCTCTTATCTTACTTAACACATTCCCTGCAATTGTGCACTAGTATTCCCATTTTACAGATGAACTGACTGATACTAACTGGCGACTTGCCCAAGGTTACAGAATCAGAATCCTATCACAGGGCTATGTCATGCTTTTCCCACCATCCATTCCATCTACCAATGGCTAGTGAAGGTCCCCTAATCCTATAACTAGGGATAGCAGGAACAATAGAAAGATTATATTAACTGCTTGGGGCAGCAGCCTGTCCCCTTTCCCTCCAGAGACCAGTTGCACTCACATGGAGCTTAAACCTATAAACACTGGGCAGGTGTGGTGGCTCACCCCTATAATCTCAGCACTTTGAGAGGCTGAGGCAGGCAGATCACTTGAGGTCAGGAGTTCGTGACCAGCCTGGCCAACATGGTAAAACCCCATCTCTACTAAAAATACAAAAATTAGCTGGGCATGGTGGTGCACACCTGTAATCCCAGCTACTCAGGAGGCTGAGGCAGGCAGGAGAATCGATTGAACCTGGGAGATAGAGGTTGTGGTGAGCTGAGATCGCGCCACTGCATTCCAGCCTGGACAACAGAACGAGACTCTGTCTCAAAATAAATAAACAAAAACCTAGGAGCACCAAGAAAATATACCTCAGATGGCTGGGTGTGGTGGCTCACGCATATAATCTCAGCACTTTGGGAGGCCAAGGCAGGCGGATCACTTGAGGCCAGGAGTTTGAGACCAGCCCAGGCAATGTGACAAAATCCATCTCTACCAAAATACAAAAATGATGGCCAGGCACAGTGGCTAACGCCTGTAACCTTAGCACTTTGGGAGGCTGAGGCAGGCGGATCACTTGAGGTCAGGAGTTCGAAACCAGCCTGGCCAACATGGTGAAACCCTGTCTCTACTAGGGAAAGTTAGCCGGGCATGGTGGTGGGATCCTGTATTCCCAGCTACTTGGGAGGCTGAGGTGGGAGAATCGCTTGACCCGAAAGGCGAAGGTTGCAGTGAGCCAAGATCGTGCTACTACATTCCAGCCTGGGTGACAGGACAAGGCCCTGACCCCCACCCCCCAAAAAAAACGAAGAAAAAGAAAATATAACTTAGACACATCTCAGCCTTTAAGCTTCAAGGTCATCCTTTCTACCTGTCTTTCTTCTTTTCCTTTTAAATAAAGAGGGGATCTTGCTATGTTGCCCCGTCTAGACTTGAGTCTGGCCTCAATTAACCCTCCCAGCTCAGCCTCCCAAGTGGCAGGGACTACAGGCACACACCACCAAGCCCAGCTTCTACCTGCCTTCTTATTGCCTAGGCTTTCCTGGTGGTCGGAAAGTTGGGGTCAGAATGGGGGCCTGCCCTGAAGCAGTCAGGCACACTCTCAGGAGTTGAGTTCCAAGGCAGCGTTTCCCAGGAGTGAGGCCATCTCTTTTCCCTACCCTAAGGATGAAATATTGAAGGGTGATGTATGTACAGTACATCAAAGAGAAAGGGCCATTGGCTTCAGATAGCCCAGAAGCTCCAGGAATAGCCCAGTATTGGTTCAGCAAAGGTTTATTGAACACCTACTACTGAAAATGCCCACCATCATCTGCTCCTTGCTGGAGGGCAGGGGGCTGCAGAGGTTAAGGAGTTCTACTTACTCACTCAGTAGCGTTTACGGCCACTCCTTGGAGTCAGAAAGCTTCCCATGTGGTAGGTGAGACTTCAAGACAAGGTATTCCCAGGCTCAACAGGACACAGAGAAGGAACTCTGAGAGCACAGGGGAAGGAGAACGGGTACTGGGAAAGGTCTGGAAGCTGGGGGCGGAGAGTGAGGATGGGAGGATTCCAGATAAAAGGAATAGAAATTCCAGAAGCTCAGAGGTGATATGGAGCACAGCAGTGGGGGAGGCCTGGGGCACTGAAGAGATTACTAGAGGCTGCACTACTAGGTCATAGCTGGGGACACAGAGATATAAGTTCCTACCTGTCAGATGTCTGGAAGAGCTGTACACCCCAAACTCCTCTCTCCAGCCTCCTTCTTCAGATCAGCTTCCAGGTCAGCACCGATGGGTACGCATGATTACTCATGAAGGTGCCGACTGGGTGGGAGCTTTGTGTTTATATAATCTCCAAATCCACGTGGGATTGGAGATTCTGCCATTTCAGGGTCTGTAGGGGTCCACAGAGAGGGAAGAGACAGTTGTTGCCTCCAAAGAGCTTAAGGGCTGGTCACATACAGGAAATTTTCTGAGGCATTAAGAATGCTCATATAAGAGGCCAGGCTCATGCCTGTAATCTCAGCACTCTGAGAGGCTGAGGTGGGCAGATCACTTGAGGCCAGGAGTTCAAGACCAGCCTGACCAACATGGCGAAATCTTGTCCCTACTAAAAATACAAAAATTAGTCAGGTGTGATAGTAGGTGTGGTGGCAGTCACCTATAATCCCAGCTACTCAGGAGGCTGAGGCATGAGAAATGCTTGAACCTGGGAGATGGAGGATGCACTGCACTCAAGCCTGGGTGACACAGCGAGACTTCGTCTCAAAGAAAAAGAAAAAAAAAATCCTCATATAAAGTTTGCCTATGAAGGCAAAAGAGAAAAAAAACTAGAAATAATACAAATATCTAACAAGAGACAGGTTAAATAATAACAATCTAATAAGGGTTAAGCAATTATTACAAATTATGAAGAACTTAAGAAATGCAGGCTGGGTGTGGTGGCTCACGCCTATAATACCAGCACTTCAGGAGGCCAAGGCGGGAGGATCACCTGAGCCTGGGAGTTCGAGACCAGCTTGGAACAACATAATGAGAGGCCAGTCTGGGAAAAAAAAAAAAAAATTAGCTGGGCATGGTGTTGCACCTGTAATCATTGCTACTTGGGAGGCTGAGGTAGAAGGATCACTTGAGCCCAGGAGTTCAAGGCTGGAGTGAACTGTCATTGTGCCACTGCACTCCAGCTTGGGTGATAGAGCAAGATCTTGTCTCTAAAACAAGAAAAGAAGGCCGGGCGCGGTGGCTCACACCTGTAATCTCAGCACTTTGGGAGGCCGAGGTGGGCGGATTACAAGGTCAAGAGATCAAGATTATCCTGGCCAATATGGTGAAACCGTCTCTACTAAAAATACAAAAGTTAGCTGGGCATGGTGGCGCGTTCTTGTAGTCCCAGCTACTCAGGAGGCTGAGGCAGGAGAATCGCTTGAAACCAGGAAGTGGAGGTTGCAGTGAGCCGAGATCACGCCACTGCACTCCAGCCTGGAGACAGAGCAGGACTGCATCTCAAGAAAAGCCCCAAAAGCCAAAAAAAAAAAAAAAAAAAAGAAAAGAAAAGAAAAGAAAAGAAAAGAAATGTAGTGATGGGGGTCAGTTGTGGCCCCTGTGTCATTTGTCACCTTTTTGGGCCTTAGCTCTCCTATCTATGGAGAAAATGGAGACCAGAATGGAGAAGAATGGTGACTAGAATTACAAGATGAGATGTTCTTCTTTAAAAAATTCAAATTAACCATATAATGGCTGAGTTCAGAAATCTGGCCAGGCTCCTTGTCCTGGAAAATGCATGGGAAAAGCAGGATCTTGAGGGAAGGGAAGATTTGGATTGATTAGGGGGAGCAGGGGAGGGAGGGGAGGAGGAAGAGTATTCCTGGGCCAAAGTTAGAGATAAACCTGATAGGAGCCGGGCGCGGTGGCTCACGCCTGTAATCCCAGCACTTTGGGAGACCGAGGCGGGCGGATCACGAGGTCAGGAGATCGAGACCATCCTGGCTAACACGGTGAAACCCCGTCTCTACTAAAAATGCAAAAAAAATTAGCCGGGCGAGGTGGCGGGCGCCTGTAGTCCCGGCTACCCGGGAGGCTGAGGCAGGAGAATGGCGTGAACCCGGGAGGCGGAGCTTGCAGTGAGCCGAGATCGCGCCACTGCACTCCAGCCTGGGCGACTGAGCCAGACTCCGTCTCAAAAAAAAAAAAAAAAAAAAAAAAACCTGATAGGAAGACCTATTCTAGGGGAGGGGGTGGTGATCAAGCCTACAGCCAGATTGGACTGAGGCCTGTGGAGGATGGTAGGGGTATCTGAGGATTCCCAAGGTTGGTTCTACCTGGAGATGCCAAAGGCTGGAAGCACCTTAAAAACTCTGGGTAAAGGTCTGGCTCCTGCAGACAGCAGTTCCCCCTTCCCAGGGCCTGAGCCAAGTGTTGGCAACAGGGCTGATGGGAAACCAGGGTGCTCCTGGCCTTGCCACCAGCAGAAAGTGGTCCCCGGCCCACAGTAGGTGCTCAATAATTATTTACTAAAGGCCGGGCGCGGTGGCTCAAGCCTGTAATCCCAGCACTTTGGGAGGCCGAGACGGGCGGATCACGAGGTCAGGAGATCGAGACCATCCTGGCTAACACGGTGAAACCCCGTCTCTACTAAAAAATACAAAAAAGTAGCCGGGCGCGGTGGCAGGCGCCTGTAGTCCCAGCTACTCAGGAGGCTGAGGCAGGAGAATGGCGTGAACCCGTGAGGCGGAGCTTGCAGTGAGCTGAGATCCGGCCACTGCACTCCAGCCTGGGCGACAGAGCAAGACTCCGTCTCAAAAAAAAAAAAAAAAAAAAAAGAGTATGTCATTGGAAAGACATTGCCCATCTCTAGGCCTCAATTTATCTGTGAGATGGCAGGTCAGGACGGAGATTACTATTTACTGGGGAGACTAAACCACAGCACAGTGATCCTGTGGTGCTAGCCCTAATTCAGGAGGTCTACACACAGGGTTCTGAGGGTTCAGGCACTTGTCCACGGTCTGGGATCTTAACCAGTCCGTGACTGCAAATCCAGCTTTTCTTTTCTTTCCTTTTCTTTTTTTTTTTTTTTTGAGACGGAGTTTTGCTCTTGTTGCCCTGGCTGGAGTGCAATGGCACAATCTCGGGTCACCCTAACCTCCGCTTCCCGGGTTCAAGCAATTCTCCTGCCTCAGCCTCCCGAGTAACTGGGATTACAGGCATGTGCCACCATGCCCGGCTAATTTTTTGTATTTTTAATAGAGATGGGGTTTCACCATGTTGGCCAGGATGGTCTCTATCTCCCGACCTCAGGTGATCTCCCCACCTTGGCCTTCCAAAGTGTTGGGATTACAGGAGTGAGCCACTCGCCCGGCCCAAATCCAGCTTTTCTGAGTACACAGACAAGTGCGTCGCTTCCATACTAAAACCTAGCTGCTAAGACCTAGCTTGGCGGGTTAAGCCAGGACAGAAACTAGGCGTCGGGCGGTAGATTACACTAGGTGATGCCCGACCTGGGCCAGGGTCCCGCAGGACTCCCCTCACTTCTCTCCAGTGGCTTCTAAGGCCGGATGGCGTCCCTGGCAGGGACCCCCGGGGTCGCAGCACGAGTCCAGGAGAAGGGGCACTGAGGAGGGACCCAGTTCTTCCACGGCTCAGCCGGCTGCGCCGCTTCCAGCGCTCCCCGAGGTGGGTGCGGGTTTCTAGTGCGGCGGCAGGGCCGGCCCCTATCGGCTGGGTTTTCAAATACAAAGGAAAACCGACCCAGAGGCCGCGCCCTGACCTGCACGGGGGTGGGGTGTGGAGTCACGATGACCCCGCCCGAGCCTCCAGGCTGCTACATCCGTCCTTAGCCTTCGGGCTCACAATAGGAGGTAGGGAAAGGTGTGAGGGGCACTGAGGTCAGGGGACGAGCGAGAAGACCTGAAAGCCAGACGTGTTGAGGGCAAGGTGGGCAACAGAACCTTCTTGGTCATTCGAGGCACCCCTATCTAATGACCATTAGGGTCCCAACACTCGACTCCCCACCTAAGTCCTATTCAGATAGTGACTGGGAGGGGAAGGGAGTTTGAGATCCTAAGTCCCACCCTCTGGGCTGGGAGCCTGAGGCCAGAGAGGGGAAGTGATTTCCTCAAGGTCACTCAGCAAAACAGCGCCCAGCCCGGGCCAAAGCCCAGGTGTCTCCCAACCCCCTCCCCCGGCCATCATCCCCAGAACCCGGCTCCCCGGAGCTGATGTCTGGGCGACTGGATTTGGGGGCAAAATGAGTGCGTTGGACACCCCAAAACCGCAGGTCAAGATACAAGGGGAGTCGACGGCCCGGAAACCTCGCTGCGGGCGTCCCAAGCGCGAGGCCGCCAGGGCAGGGCCGTCCAGAGACTGGGGCGCTGGGTGCCGGGCACTGGGCTCCACCTCCTGTGGGCTGGGGCGCGCAGCGCGCGGCCCCTTTAAGAAAGTTCTCTGGGCGAGTTCATCAAAGTTTAAAAACTTGCCGTGGAGAAGGGAGCGGGGGAAGAGGAGAGAGGGAGAGCGCTGACCCAGGCAAGAGAGAGGGGAGAGGCCCGGCCGGAGGCCGGCGCGCCGCGGCCGGGACCGGGGCGAGCCCGTGGTGGGCGGTGGGGATTGGCTGCGCGTTCCCCCGGAGACCGTGCGGCAGGCGGGGGAGGGGGCTGGCCGGGCCCCAGCTGAGGCCGGTTCCGGCCCCCGCCCCCCGCCACCGCCCGGCGCCCGCCCCCTCCCCTGGCGCCCGCCCCCCGCCGCCGCCGCCGCCGCCGCCGCCGCGGGCGCACTCGCCGGTCGCAGTGAAAAGGCGGAGGCGGCGGCCGCTCCAGCTCCCACTGCCTCCCCCGCTGCACCCCCTCCTCACCTCCCGCACCCGCCAAACTTAATGTGACCCTGGCCCGACGCGGCTGCTGCCCCTCTCACCGCCCCGCGGGTCCCCCGCCACCCGCTCCGCACCCGCGAGCGCACCGCTCCCCGCGCCCCTTCCCACTCCCCGCGGGGCCGGCGCAGCGCTCGCCCTCGCGTTCCTTCCCGCCGCCCCCTCCCCCGCACCATGAGCAACCTGAAGCCGGACGGCGAGCACGGCGGCAGCACCGGCACCGGCTCCAGCGCGGGCTCCGGCGGCGCCGTGGAGGAGGAGGTGGGTCTGTGGCCCCGGGACTTGCCGGGTGAAGCGCACGCGAGGAGGGCGCTGGAGAGGGCGAGCGGGGCCTGCCGCCCCGCGCCGGGCCGGGGTGGCCATCGCTCCCAGCGCCTTCCCGCCGCTGCCTCTCGCCCGGGGAGGAGCGGCCCGTGTCCGCGGGCGGGGGCGTGCGGCCTGGACTGCCCCGCCGGACAGGCATTGTCTCCCCGCCCTCTCGGGCTCGAGGCGGGCCGCGCGCGCCGTCCGCCGTCCGGGCGTCCCGCAGTGGGCGAGAGGCGCCGCGTCCGTTCCACGCCTGCCGCCCGCGCGCCCCTGGCTCCCCACCCCGGACCTGCTCGCCGCCCTCCTCCGAGGGCGCACCTCTCGCGTGGCCAGGACCGCGCCTCGGCGGCACGGAGCTGAGCGGGATTAGCACGGCCCGAGGGCAGCACCCTCACTCCACTGCCTTTTCCACCCTGACCCCCTCCCCGTGACCTTGGAGGCCTGGGCCGGCCGACCAGGCGACTTCTCGGTTCACGCGAGCTGTTGTCATGGGGGTGGGCGGGCTTTCTTCGCAGCCCCAGAACCTGGGCTTTAGCAGAGGTGAGCCCACAATTTAATTAGTTTGGAAGGAGATGACTAAAGACACTCAGTTCCTCCTCCTCTTCTCTCTGGGTTTGTCCTGGCAGCCAAGCCAGGACCCCAAAGCTGGCCTGGGTGGGATCCTGCCAGGAGGGGCGAGATCATGTCGTCCACCGGCCATGTGCGAAAGGGAGGGAGTGTGAGGCGGCTCCGTGGAACTGCCAGCAGCTGGGTGGTTAATGGATGGTAGGGAGGATGTGTGTGCGGGGTGGGGTGCTGGATAAAAGCCTCAAAGCTATCAGTGAATAGGGACGAGGAGCTAGGCTGCCGGAGACAAGAACTGGAGTGAAAGGGGACAGGCTTCGCAGGGCCTCTGGCCTCTGCTGCGTCATTCCAGGGGTGAGAGACCCTTCCTGCCCTTGCCCTGGCATGTTCTCGCCCAGGAAACCAAAGGCTGGTTATCCACCTTGGGCGTCCTTCCCCTTGGCCTGGGGGAGAAACCGCAGAGCCCCTGGTGTGGACTGGTGTTGCCTCCTCCCCTTGTGCTGAGGGGTTGGTGCAGAATGGCGCCGGTGGCCCTCGGCTGGGCTGGGCTAAGCGCCGCCGGCTCCCACTCGGCAATTCAGAGACCTTCAGCTAGCCCCAGTCGATGAGAATCTAGGTCTGGATCCCCACTTTTTGGCGGAAGGGGAAGGGAAGAATATACAACTGTGACATCTGTCCGCTAATGGTTTGAGTGTGGTGGGTTTGTTTGGGCTCCGCCTTGCCCTCCTTGTACCTTGATGCCAACAGGCCCTTGGCTTTGGGGATCTTGCCCCCATCCTGACTCTACCTGGCTGTTCAGAGTCTCCCTTGACAGTTGAGGAGGGTGACAGGGTTGCTAGCATACTTGGAGTCTGTGCTTGGCCCCCTGCCATGGGCTGAAACTGGGGGAGAGCATGTCTCCTATGAAGCTGGGTGGGGACCCAGAACCCCACTTCTGCTAAAGGGTCGACTTCAGTGGGGACTTCACACCCCCCAAGAGGCAGTAACTGGACAAACTCTCAGACCCACTGCTGTTGGGTGAGGAAGGGTGACCCATGTGGCCATTCTAAAGTCTTGAAAAAAGCGTTTGAGGTTTTAGCCATTCCTTTCTAAGTACCTTTTCTGGGAAAGAGGGCAGGATCTTCAAAAAGTGAAATCCCTACCATTTCTCCTTGGGGATTGAGATGACCTGCGGCCCTATGGTGGTTTAAAGTCAATGCACTTGCGAAAGGGCATGGTGGGCTCGCATTTAGCAGAGGTCCAAAACGAAGGGTTCTGAGGGTCTCCTGGAGCCCAGTGTCTGTCTGGTCTGGAAGGGAAAGGGTTGTCGCCCAAGCCCTGGCCTAGTCTTCTGAATAGTGGGCCATGAGCTCCTCTGCTGGTGGCTCCATCTTGGATTGATGGTGTAGGCTGGAACTGGAATCCTCCCTGTAGTTTAGATGCTCCCTAGGCAGTCAGTTCTGCAACCCCTAAGAGCCACCATCTGGAGAATCAGCGTTAGCTGATTTAGTGGTGGTTTAGTCCCATGGCTGACTCAGGCAGGCTCTTCCCAGTCAACTGTTGGAGACTAGGGAGAGCAAGCCCAGGAAACCAAGGAATGCTGCTGCACACCATAAGACCTCAATTCCTAAAGGTGCTGGGTCACTGGAGAAGGGAGTGTATTTTCATGGTTCTGGGAGTTATCAGTGGGGCTGCTTGTCCTGAACTTATTTGGATAGCCTTGACTCTGCCTGCTTGCCTGCCTTACGTATAGGCTTTATCCATGTCATACCCATTAAGTTCTCTTTCTAGACCCAGGGGTTAAGGATACAAGGGAATAATTCTCAGCCTAGGAGGTGAGAAGGACTTGCCAGGAAGTGGTGGTATGTGAAATGCAATGGTAGATAAAATAAAGGCATATCAGCACATGGTACCATGGTGCTCCTGAGAGATTAGAGGTCAGCCTTCACAGAGATGTGAGTGAGTAGGAGGAGCCAGGTTAGTAGACCTGTGGGGGTGGAAAAGGCATTCCAAGAGGAGGGGGTCGCATGTATAAGTGAGGGGGTAGGTTTGTGTAACCAATTGGCTTGTTTGGGTGACTACCTGGAGTTTGCTATATTGCAGCAATATCAGGCTATGCAGCCATAATGAGAGTTTGGGTTTAGGGCAGTAATGACTGTGGGATTATGGGAAAATTGGCATTTTCCTGCCACTTGGGAAGATTTGTTCAGAGCTTTGATACCCTTTGAAAGCTAAGGAGGGCAGTAGGGAATTAAGGGGAGGAGCTGAATGTCCCTCCCAATCTAGAGGCTGTCCTGCAGGTAAGTCTTGGCTGGAACTGGAGACCACGTGAGGTAACCTGCCCAGGGCAGGCTGTGTCAGTGCTGCCAAACTTCCGACCTAAACATGTCCTGTCTTAGTGATTCTCAAGGGATAACTGGGTAGTTACCGTGTCTCTGAGGAGGGGTAAATGTGATTTTTATTTTGAAAGTGGAGACCTTGCTTCCTGTTGGCCTTCCGTATCTATGAGTTCCCCATCCACGAATCCAGTTGTAGATAAAAAATACAATAATCAAAAATAATACAAATAAATATAACAACTATTTACATAGCATTCACATTGTATTAGGTATTGTGAGTAATCTAGAGATGAGTTAAAGTATCCAGAAAATGTGCATAGATTTTTCTTTTTTTAAATTTTTTTGAAGGGGAGTTTCACTTGTCACCCAGGCTGGAGTGCAATGGCACGATCTCAGCTCACTGCAACCTCCGCCTCCCAGGTTCAAGAAATTCTCCTGCCTCAGCTTCCCTAGTAGCTGGGATTCCAGGTGCCCGCCAACCATACCTGGGTAATTTTTGTTTTTTAGTAGAGACGGAATTTCACCATGTTGGCCAGGCTGGTCTTGAACTCCTGACCTCAGGTGATCTGCCCACCTCAGCCTCCCAAAGTTCTGGGATTACAGGCTTGAGCCACCATGCCCATCCTTTTTTTGTTTTTGAGACAGACTCTGTTGCCCAGGTTGGAGTGCAGTGGTACGATCTCGGCTCACTGCAACCACCTCCTCCCAGGTTCAAGTGATTCTCCTGCCTCAGCCTCCAGGATTGCAAGTGCACACCACCATGCCTGGCTAATTTTTGTATTTTTAGTAGAGATGGGGTTTCACCATGTTGGCCAGGCTGGTCTTTGACTCCTGACCTCAGGTGGTCCACCCAGCTTGGCCTCCGAAAGTGCTGAGATTACAGACATGAGCCACTGCGCCCGGCCTGTGCATAGGTTATATACACGTTTTATATAAGGGACTTGAACATCGGGAGATTTTGATATCCAAGGGGGAACCCTGGAACCAGTCTCCCTCAGATATTGAGGGACAACTAACGGTACAAGGTGATATTAAGTTATAGTAATTTTTTTTTTCTTTTTTTGAGACGGAGTCTCGCTCTGTCGCCCAGGCTAGAGTACAGTGGCGCGATCTCCGCTCACTGCAAGCTCCGCTACCTCCCAGGTTCACGCCATTCTCCTGCCTCAGCCTCCCGAGATGCTGGGGCTACAGGTGCCCGCCACCACGCCCGGCTAATTTTTTTTTATTTTTAGTAGAGACGAGGTTTCATCGTGTTAGCCAGGATGGTCTCCATCTCCCGACCTCGTGATCCACCCGCCTCGGCCTCCCAAAGTGCTGGAATTACAGGCATGAGCCACCGTGCCTGGCCAAGTTATAGTAATTTTTAAAAACCGCTTTTTTGAGGTATGATTGGCATATATAAGGCTGTATGTTTAGTGTATACAACTTGATGAGTTTGGAGATTGTTAGAGTAATTTTTAACTGGGAGGCACCCTGGAAGAGGGAGAGTGGTATTTATACTATTGGGTTGAGGGAGGATATAAGTTTCTAAGAGTTAAAAAAGTTTTTGCCAGCTTAACGGTAAGCTATAGAAAGGCAGGGGTTAATGGCAGCTAAGGGGACTACAGTTTGACCTGAGGGGCTTGGCCCTTCCCTCTACCTCATCCCAGTGTGTCTGGGACAGGCCTGCTTCTTACAGGCCTGGTACCCTAGAGCCCATCATGTGCCCTCAGAGGGGTGTCAGTCAGCAGCCAGGGCCCTGGGACCATTGGGTGGCTTGAGGTCAGCCCTCCCTGAGATGTGGGTGAACAGGTGCTTAGACTTGTGTGGATGGAATAGGGAGGGGGGCGTGGGAGGTGGGGGATAAGGCACTCTAGATGATTGCGAGGTAATTCCTAGATCCAGTGTGCTATTTGGGCACCTCCCTTTTCTTTAACATCAATAGCATTTGAAAGCGTCTGGGACATCTTGGTCTGCGGCTTTTTTTTAATATGAGGGAAGGGGGGCTTCTCTGTTTCTGGGCACTCACCTAGAAGAAGGGCCAGGCAGATAGCAGTAGGAGGTCAGGTTCCCCTCCTCCCTGGGAGTTATCATGGATGTGTCCCCTCTGCCTAAGTAATCTAAGGGAGAGGCTGTACTAATAATAGTGAACCTGTATATTGTATTTATGCCAGGCATTGTTAAATATACTGCACCATTTTAACTCTTAATTTAATCTTTGTAAGAGTATTATGAAGTACTTACATTATTATCACCATTTCATAAATGAGGAAAGTGAGGCACAGAGAGGTTAAATAACTTTCTTGTAGCTATTAAGTGGGGAGGTTGGGATTTGAACCCAGAGTTTGCTCTTAACCACCCAGTATACCTGCTATTGTGTTTTATATTAGGGATTTTGGTGAGACTTGAAGGCGGGGGAGAAAAGGTATCTGCAATTTTCTTTTTTTTTTTTTTGAGATGGAGTCTTGCCCTGTCACCCAGGCTGGAATGCAATGGTGCCATCTGGGCTCACTGCAACCTCCGCCTCCCGGTTCAAGCAATTCTCCTGCCCCAGCCTCCTGAGTAGCCAGGATTATAGTCGTGCACCACTACACCCAGCTAATTTTTGTATTTTTAGTAGAGACGGGGTTTCACTCTGTTGGTCAGGCTGGTCTCGAACTCTTGACCTCATGATCGGTCCGCATCGGCTTCCCAAAGTGCTGGGATTACAGGCGTGAGCCACCACGCCCAGCCAGGTATCTGCAACTAAAGTTTCTAACGGCTGAGTTTTGGGTGATGCCAACCAGAAACCCAGAGACTGACTCCGGACTAGTTTCCTTTGGGTTGGTGGCATCCCAAGACGGGTGATGGGGGCTGTCAGCCCCTGCTAGGAGAGCCTTTTATCACAGATACTCTTTAGAGTTGTCGTTGCACGAAGATAATAAACAAACCAAGCCAGTTTTATTTTATTTTTTATTTTTATTATTTATTTATTTATTTTTTGAGATGGAGTCTCGCTCTGTCTCCCAGGCTGGAGTGCAGTGGTGCGATCTCAGCTCACTGCAAGCTCCGCCTCCCAGGTTCATGCCATTCTCCTGCCTCAGCCTCCCTAGTAGCTGGGACTATAGGTGCCCGCTGCCACGCCCGGCTAATTTTTTGTATTTTTTTTTTTTTTTTTTTGAGACGGAGTCTTGCTCTGTCGCCCGGGCTGGAGTGCAGTGGCCAGATCTCAGCTCACTGCAAGCTCTGCCTCCCGGGTTTACGCCATTCTCCTGCCTCAGCCTCCCGAGTAGCGGGGACTACAGGCGCCCGCCACCTCGCCCGGCTAGTTTTTTGTGTTTTTTTAGTAGAGACGGGGTTTCACTGTGTTAGCCAGGATGGTCTCGATCTCCTGACCTCGTGATCCGCCCGTCTCGGCCTCCCAAAGTGCTGGGATTACAGGCTTGAGCCACCGCGCCCGGCCAATTTTTTGTATTTTTTAGTAGAGACGTGGTTTCACCGTGTTAGCCAGGATGGGTATTTTTTTCTGAGCAGAGGCAGGGTTTCACCACGTTGGTCAGGCTGGTCTCAAACTCCTGACCTCGTGATCCACCCTCCTTGGTCTCCCAGAGTGCTGGGATTCTAGGCATGATCCACATCACCCGGCCTTAAATTCTTTTTTTTAGTAAATGGGGTCTCGGCCGGTCGCAGTGGCTCACGCCTGTAATCCCAGCACTTTGGGAGGCCAAGGCGGGTGGATCACGAAGTCAGGAGATCCAGACCATCCTGGCTAACACAGTGAAACCCCATCTCTACTAAAAATACAAAAAAAAGAAATTAGCCGGGCATGGTGGTGGTTGCCTGTAGTCCCAGCTACTCTGGAGGCTGAGGCGGGAGAATGGCGTGAATCCGGAAAGCGGAGCTTGTAGTGAGCCAAACTCGCGCCACTGCACTCCAGCCTGGGCGACAGAGCGAGACTCCGTCTCAAAAAAAAAATAAAAATAAAAATAAAAAAATAAAATAAATGGGGTCTCGTTGTCGCCCAGGCTGGAGTGCAGTGGCATGATCATAGCTCACTGCAGTCTAGATCTCCTGGGCTCAAATGATCTTCCCACCTCAGCCTCCCTAGTAGGTGGGACTACAAGCACCATGCCCGGCTAATTTTTTTTTCCCCCCGAGACAGAGTCTTGCTTCGTTGCCCAGGCTGGAGTGTAGTGGCACAATCTCAGCTCACTGCAATCTCCGCCTCTCGGGTTCAAGTGATTCTCCTGCCTCATCTTCCCGAGTAGCTGGGATTATAGGCACCTGCTACCACACCCGTCTAAGTTTTGTATTTTTAGTAGAGATGAGGTTTCACCATGTTGGCAGGCTGGTCTCGAACTCCTGACCTTAGGTGGTCCGTCTTCCTTGGCCTTCTAAAGTGTTGTGTTATAGGTGTGAGTCACTGCACCTGGCCCCTTCTAATTTTTTATAAAGACAGTGTCTGCTTTGCTGCCCAGGCTGGTCTCGAACTTGTGGCCTCAAGCGATTGTCCTGCCTTGCCTCCCAAACTGCTGGAATTACAGATGTGAGTTGCCACGCCCAAGCAGTTTTATTTTAAATTCTCTACAAATGGCACGCTTCCTTATTTCCTGTACCTGGGGGTGACTTACTTTCACATAGTCCTCCACTACCCTTTGCTTTGGGCATTTTAACTAAAGAAATGATTCTTGTTCTAAAGAGCCATTTGGCTGATATTCTGGGGGGGCATTCTTTTGTGTCTCCTTGTCCCTTTCTTTTCCACATATAGGCAGCCTGTTTAGTCTGCCCCAGAGAGAACTGGCTTGTATCCCACTCACGGAGGCCAGCCAGGTACGTTGACTCATGCCTGTAATCCCCTGCATTTTAAGAGGCCAAGGCAGGAGGATCACTTGAGCCCAGGAGTTCAAGACCAGCCTGGGCAACGTGATTAAACCCCGTCCTTACAAAAACAAAAAATTAGCTGGGTGTGGTGGTGCATCCCTGTAGTCCCAGCTACTCAGGAGGCTGAGGTGGGAGAATGGCTTGAACCTGGGAGGCAGGGGTTGCAGCGAGCTGAGATTATGCCACACTGCACTCCAGCCTGGGTGACAGAGCGAGACCTTGTCTCAAAAGAAAAAAAAAATCCCACTCAAGGTTGGGACATGCTGGCTTCCTCTCCTCCTCATGTCCAGGGTGGGACTGGCAAGTGCTGTAAGTAGAGGAAGCCATGGCTTGTGGATGCTGAGCCTTTGCTTGGCTCTCATGCTCTCAACCCTTTTATCCCACGGGTCCTCAGGACAATCCTGAGAACTGGAGGCAGAGTGAGTCCCGCCTGCCCTGAGTGCTGAGCTCCTGGTCCAAGATTACCCAGAACTGAACTACAGAGCTGGGTACTGGATCTGCTCTGCCATTGGTTATGGGCAGCAGCATCTGGTGTCATGTCACTTCCTCTGTCATCCGCTCATGGCTGCACCAGAAGGATCCACATGCCTCTGGCAAAATAATGAGGCAGTGGGGCAGAACCTGTCCCCTACACTTCAGAAACGATGCTCCCTAGCTGGGCATGTTGGCACATGCCTGTAGTCTCAGCCTCTCAGGAGGCTGAGGTGGGAGGATCGCTTGAGCCCGGGAAGTTGAGGCTGCAATGAGCCACTATCCCACCACTGCACTTGAGCCTGGATGATAGAGCGAGAGACCCTGTCTCAAACAAACAAACAAAAAAGTAAAAAACAAAAAAAACCACGGTGGCTCACGCCTGTAATTCCAGCACTTTAGGAGACTGAGATGGGCGGATCACTTGAGCCCAGGAGTTCGAGACCAGCCTGGGCAACGTGGTGAAACCCTGTCCCTATTAAAAATACAAAAATTAGCCGGGTGTTGTGGTGCACACTTGTAATCCCAGCTACTCAGGAGACCGAGGCAGGAGAATTGCTTAAACTTGGGAGGCGGAGGTTGCAGTGAGCTGAGAGGAGACAGAGTGAGACTTGGTCTCAAAAACCAAAAACAGGCCGGGCGCCGGTGGCTCACGCCTGTAATCCCTGCACTTTGGGAGGCCGAGGCGGGCGGATCACGAGGTCAGGAGATCGAGACCATCCTGGCTAACACGGTGAAACCCCGTCTCTACTAAAATACAAAAAATTAGCCGGGCACGGTGGCGGGCGCCTGTAGTCCCAGCTACTCGGGAGGCTGAGGCAGGAGAATGGCACGAACCCGGGAGCGGAGCTTGCAGTGAGCCGAGATGGTGCCACTGCACTCCAGCCTGGGCGACAGAGTGAAGACTCTGCCTCAAAAAAAAAAAAAAAAAAAAAAAACCAAAAACAAGCCAGGCACAGTGGCTCACACCTGTAATCCCAGAACTTTGGGAGGCTGAAGTGGGTGGATCACGAGGTCAGGAGATCAAGATCATCTTGGCTAATATGGTGAAACTCCGTCTCTACTAAAAATACGAAAAAAAGAAAAAAAAAAATTAGCCGGGCATGGTGACAGGTGCCTGTAGTCCCAGCTACTTGGGAAGCTGAGGCAGGAGAATGGAGGGAACCCAGGAGGCGGAGCTTGCAGTGAGCTGAGTTTGTGCCACTGCACTCTAGCCTGGGCAACAGAGTGAGACTCCATCTCAAAAAAAAAATGCCACCATTAAGTGGGAACTGTGGGCAACCCATGAGGCTTCATATGCCAGAACCCGTCCACTGGCTGCCCAGGCACCGGCATGGCCTCCTTGTATCCTGCTTCTTCCCGCATTCCACCCTTTGATGGAGAGAGTATGGTTACCTCTGATACGTGCCAACACTAGACAGGTGGCAGGATTGTTGGGCCTTCCCTTCCTGAAGAGTGCACTGGTGGCTGTATCAGCGTTGGAGGCCTCTGGAGTGCAGCAGAGCCTGGGCATGGTGGGAGCGTTTGCCTAGGCCCATCTGCCTTGGCTGTCAATCACTCACGGCCAACTGAGCAGAGGCTCTTGACTGTCACAAGCTATCAAGGCCGCCTCCAACCTCCAGGGAGGACGGGCAGGGCCTGACTTGGACCAGGCCATGGCAGAAGTCTGGAGTACTTAGCCCTTCTTTGTGGTTAACTAACCTCCCCCTCCCCAACTATCTTACACTTTTAGTGCAGGTGGGGGCGGGGAACTAGGAGAGGATACTGGCAGGCATAGGAGCTGAGACCATTTCTTTTTTGTTTTTTGAGACGGAGTCTTGTTCTGTTGCCAGGCTGGAGTGCAGTGGCTCAGTCTTAGCTCACTGCAACCTCTGCCTCCCGGGTTCAAGCGATTCTCCTGCTTCAGCCTCCTGAGTAGCTGGGATTACAGGCACCTACCACCACACCCAGCTAATTTTTCACACTTAATCTTAGCCAAAAGGCAGAGAAGCGATCTGGCTAATTTTTTGTGTTTTTAGTAGAGATAGGGTTTTGCCACGTTGGCTAGGTTGGTCTTGAACTCCTGACATAGTAATCCACCCACCTCGGCCTCCCAGAGCGCTGGGATTACAGTCGTGAGCCGCTGCGCCTGGCCCATTTTTGAAGAACTGTTGATGAAAAGGCTCTGCACCTTCCAACTTTTGCCTAGACTGGTCCTTTTTTTTCTTTTTCCTGACACAGGATCTTGCTTTGCTGTCCAGGCTGGAGTGTCGTGGCATGATTATGGCTCAATGTAGCCTCGAGCTCCTGGGCTCAAGCAGTCCCCTAGCTTCAGCATCCTGAGTAGCTGAGATCACTGGTACATGCCGCATGCCTGGCTAATTGTTTTTTTTTGTTTTTTTTTTTTGAGATGGAGTCTTGTTCTGTCACCAGGCTGGAGTGCAGTGGTGTGATCTCGTCTCACTACAACCTCCACCTCCTGGGTTCAAGGGATTTTAGAGTAGCTGGGACTACAGGTGCACACCAACATGCCTGGTTAATTTTTGTATTTTTCTTTTTTTTTTTTGAGATGGAATATTGCTCTGTTGCCTAGACTGGAGTGCAGTGGCGCAATCTCAGCTCACTGCAGCCTCCCCCTTTGTGGGTTCATGCCATTCTCCTGCCTCAGCCTCCAGAGTAGCTGGGACTACAGGCGCCCGCCACCACGCCCAGCTAATTTTTTAAAATTTTTAGTAGAGATGGGGTTTCACCATGTTAGCCGGGATGGTCTCCATCTCCTGACCTCATGATCCTCCAATCTTGGCCTCCCAAAGTGCTGGGATTACAGGCGTGAGCCACAGCCCCTGGCCAATTTTTGTATTTTTAGTAGAGACGGGGTTTCCCCATGTTGACCAGGATGGTCTTGATTTCCTGACCTCCTGATCTGCCCGCCTCGGCCTCCCAAAGTGCTGGGATTACAGGAGTGAGCCACCATGCCTGGCCCTTGGCTAATGTTTTGACTTTTTGTAGAGATGAGGTCTCACTGTGTTGCCCATGCTGATCTTGAACTCCTAGGCTTAAGTGATCCTTCCCACCTCAGCCTCCCAAGGTGCTAGGCCTATATGCGTGAGCCACTGCTCCCAGCCTGGTTCTTGTTCTTTTTTTTTTTTTTTTTTTTTAAGATGGAGTCTCACTCTGTCACCCAGGCTGGAGTGCAGTGGCCTGATCTGGGCTCACTGCAATCTCCACCTCCGTGCTTCAAGCAATTCTCCTGCCTCAGCCTCCCGAGTATCTGTGATTACAGGCGCACGTCGCCATGCCTGGCTAATTTTTTTTATTTTTAGTAGAGACGGGGTTTCACCATGTTGGCCAGGCTGGTCTCAGACTCCTGTCCTCAGGCGATCCACCCACCTTGGCCTCCCAAAGTGCTGGGATTACAGGCATGAGCCACTGCACCCGGCCATTTTTTTCTGTTTTTTTTTTTTTTTGAGGTGGAGTCTCGCTTTGTCACCCAGGCTGGAGTGCAGTAGCACCGTCTCAGCTCACTGTCAGCTCCACCTCCCGGGTTCACACCATTCTCCTGCCTCAGCCTCCCGAGTAGCTGGGACTACAGGTGCCCGCCACCACGCCCGGCTAATTTTTTATATTTTTTTAGTAGAGACGGGGTTTCACTGTGTTAGCCAGGATGGTCTCGATCTCTTGACCTCGTGATCTGCCTGCTTCGGCCTCCCAAAGTGCTGGGATTACAGGCGTGAGCCACCGCACCCGGCCTCTTGTTCTTGATGTACAGTCATGGCCATATCCAGGCACAGCTTGCGACGGAGGGTCCTACTATGTTTGTGGCAGGGAGCTGCAAACCAGAATGCAGGTTGCAGAAGCAGCTTCTACCTCTGAACAGAAACATTCTCCTGACAGGAGCATCATGTTAGGAAACATCTCTCCTGTCAGGTTTCATTTGCCTTTGTCAAGTGATGGGCTAGGTGTGGTGGGCTCGGGGCCGTGTGTGCATGCCAGCATAGCATCATGTGCTTTAAGTGTTGGAGGTATTGATTTAGGAGCTGGCAGTGAGGGGTGTAGGAGTCCTCCAGCCCAATGCCTTGAATCTAGTCCCTTCTGTGAGGTATTGTATGGCAGTGGTGGCAGCTGCAACCCTTGCCAGCCATACAGGCAGGCAGTAGATCCGTGTTAGCTGGCCACACAACACCAAGAAGGCTGCAGGAGGTGGGTGGGCCTGGGAGGCTTCCATGCCGGGGTGCCCAGTGAACTTTGCCTCCAAAAGCCAAGTCCTGGCCCCTGGCTCTGTCTGAAGCCTGATGGAAAGCTTGCTTCAGCCAGCCTGCCCTGACACCAAGTTTGCAAGCACAGCTCATTCTCTGGTCTAGTTCCCTAAATGAGGTGTAGGTGAAGTGCACACGACAGGCTTTGACCAGGTGTGTTCCTGCAACATTAAGCCTTCTCTTCCTGGGGCTGGAAGTGGCTTGGAGAATGAGGTCTGAAGCCGCCTTAAAGATGCCCAGCCCTGTCCCTCCTTTGAGAGAACTTTTCACCCTGGCTCAGTTCCCCCTAGTTTGTGTTTCCCCAGCCCCTACACACACACACAGTTGGAAGTCTAGGACACATCACACATTATGGGGAAGAGCCCCAAACTTTTCAGGCAACTTGGACTTGAGCCTCAGCTCTGCCACTGGCCAGCCAGGCACCTGATCCCTGAACTAATCTCTGCATCTGTAAAATGGGGACCCCATACCTGTTCTACCTGTTGCTCAAAGGACTGTGAGCTTTGCTTGCTGATGGTTTGTGTAAAGGAATGAAACTACAAGGGGCAGCCCAGGATGGGACCTTATAGGCAAGCCCTGATAACATGGAATTTGGGGCAAGAGTTAGGATAGCAGGGGCAGGCAGAACACCAGATCCCACCTGAACCTGGGACTTGTCCTTACTATACTAGGTCAGGCTGTGGTGACACTGGTAAACTCTGGGGCCAAGTATCCTCTAGATGGGGGCTTCTTGGAAGGGGATCTGGGCATTGTCCTTGCCTGGGTAGCTGAGCTGCCTCAGAGCTCCTTGCAGGAAGCATGGGAAACATGTTGTGAAGTGTGTGGATCTAGGTTCACAACCAGTGTCTGGCTGTGTGCTACTTGCTGTCTTCCCCTGTGTCGTTATTCAGAGCCTTATAAGTCCTGGGTCTGCGGGCCATGTCGCCACATTCCATCCACCTCACGTCAAGTGGCCATACTCAGAGGGCCTTCTTTCCTGTGGGAGGCATAAGAGCAACCTGCTGGTGCCAAGCCTAAGCGCGGGACCCAGGCAGGACCCAATTCCCCAAAACACTCCCACCCCACCCCATACCCACCATGGCGACCAAGACCACACCAAGGGTGTGACTGCCCTGAGGTTTCTGTTCAGCAGCCCTAACATTGGCTCTGCAGAGACGCCCCTCAAGCTCCCAGGCCCAGCTTGGTCTAGGGCCCAGAGCTGGCTCCTGACTTCCAGCTCTGTCCCCTTCTCTTTGTTCATACCACTTCTTTGCCTTCTTGTGGGCAGAAGGAGTCACTGAAGCTCTGAGCAGATGGAGGACAGTGACTGAGTCTTATCCGAGACTCAGTCATGTTCTTCTACTGCCCTTTAAAATGCCCGGTGTCATGGAGTGTCAGTGTGTGACGGGACCTGAGGCAAGTCTCCTCTCCTGTAGCTGAGGCTGACGAGAGAAGGCCACAAAGCCACCTGCCATGGCCGGTGACAGGGCTGGGTCTTCAACCTGGGTTTCCTGACGTTGTTTTGAGGTTCTTTGTGTTTTGTTTGAAGTCTTGTCCGCGGGTGTCTTCTGAGCTGGACCCTGAGTGCAGTGTCCTGGTTCTCAATGGGGTCTCTTTCCCTTGGGGGAGCCAGATTGGATCTGGGTGTGATGGTGATGGCAGCAAATTCTAGAAACCTGTTCAGTGTCTTTATAACAGGAAAGCCGTAAACTTAGAAATGTAGGCTGCAGCTCATGTGCTCTGTGGTCTGGGCTGGTAGGGATGGCTGGGCCCTGCTCCAGCCACCCACCCCCAACCTCCCTGCAGCTAGTGGGGCACAAGGCCACTCACACTCAGCTGTGGGAGTTGGCAGTCTGTCATTCAGTCTTGTCATTGGCCTGTAACCATGAAGGACTCACCATGGCATCATCCAGTGGGACCACCCCCCACTCCCCTGCCACCGCCACCATCACACCTACCCCAACCTTTTGCAAGATACTGTGTCTGTCCTCTGCTCATGAGCCGAAGACCAGGCCAGGTGCAGTGACTCACGCCTGTAATCCCAGCACTTTGGGACTATAGGCGTGAGTCACTTTGGGATTGCAGGAGGATCGCTTGAGCCCAAGAATTCGAGATCAGGTTGGGCAACATGGTGAGACCCCAACTCTACACGAACTTAAAAAATTAGCTGGGGGCTGGGCACAGAGGCTCATGCTTGTAATCCCAGCACTTTTGGAGGCTGAGGCGGATGGATCACTTGAGGTCAGCAGTTTGAGGCCAGCTTGGCCAACATGGTGGAACCCCATCTCTACTAAAACTACAAAAATTAGTTGGGCATGGTGGTGGGTACCTGTAATCCCAGCTATTTGGGAGGCTGAGGCAGGAGAATCACTTGAACCCAGGAGGCGGAGGCGGAGGCGGAGGTTGCAGTGAGCCAAGATCATGCCATTGCACTGCAGCCTGGGCGACAGAGTGAGACTCTGTCTCAAAAAAAAAAAAAAAAAAAAAAAATTAGCTGGGCTTTGTGGTATGCACCTGTGGTCCCAGTTACTCAGGAGATTGAGGCAAGAGGATCGCTTGAGTCCAGGAGATCAAGGCTGCAGTGAGCCATGTTTGCGCCACTGCACTCCAGCCTGAACAAACAGAGCAAGACCCTGTCTCAAAAAAAAAAAAAAAAAAAAAAAAGCTGAAGGTCACTTGTTCCTGGGTAGCTTGGGCTGGCCCCACTGGGTCTGAGTGGGTTGGTGTGAGATCAAGGTCTGCAAAAGAGCATTCACTCGTGAGCTGGGCACTTGGGGACACAGGCTGTTTCTGACATGCTCGGTAACTGTGAGCAACTGGCTCGACCCCTAGGCCCTGGTTTCCTTGTCTAAAAATAAGGTTTCTTCCAGCTCAGATGTTCTGTATTTGGGTTGCTGCTGAGGGCTGGGAGTTGGGGAAGGATGTGGGAGGGGCTTATAAGAGGCTCATTTTTCCCTTTTTGGATTTCCCTCCTCTTCTGACCCCCTTCCCAAAGTAGTGTTTTCCATCCAGATGACACCAGAAGAGCTCACTCAAAGCAGTGGGTAGGGGACTTCTGAAGCACGCGCATTCGTTACTTGAACATTGTGAGTGGGCAGTTGAAACAATTCTTCCTTTCCAGATTGAATTCTAACTTTTAGAGATGCTAAAGGGTTGCTGCAAAAGTCATTTTTTTTTTTTTTGTAGGATATGTCTATTGCCTGCAGTGAGATTTTCCTGGGGTGTCTTCTATCCAAGTCCCAATACTGTGAGGCAGGAAATTACAGAAGGCCAGAGATGGCCTTGAGGGGTGATAGTTCCTGGTGGGTTGGTGGGTTGTCTGTGGGTGGGGAAGATTGGGGAGTGGTTCCAGTGGTTTCTTGCCTCAGTGTCCTTGGTGGAGAAGGGTCTTTCTTTTTTTTTTGAGATGGAGTTTACTCTTTTTGCCCAAGCTGGAGGGCAGTGGTGTGCTCGGCTCACTGCAACCTCCGTCTCCTGGGTTCAAGTGATTCTCCTGCCTCAACTTCCCGAGTAGCTGGGATTACAGGCGTGCGCTACCATGCCTGGCTGATTTTTGTTTTTTTAGTGGGAACGGGGTTTCACCATGTTAGCCAGGCTGGTCTAGAATTCCTGACCTCAGGTGATCCGGAGAAAGATCTGTTTTTTAGGTGGTGGTTCCTGGAGTCTGTGGTCCTTTCGTGGCTATTCTAAGGCTGGGATTTGTCCCCTAGACTTAAAGCATAAGAGACTTTAATATCCCTGAGCCTACCACTGTTTTTGAAAGCAGTGTTTGCCTTTTCCTTTTACATTGCTAATAAAAGCTAGCACTTATGGAGCTTGTCCTCATGGTCACAGTATCTGAGAAGCTGGATCCCTCAGCATTGGGCTTGTCCTTCCCCTTGCAGGGGGAGACGTGCTTCTGGTGAGCGGCCAGGCTGCAGCCACTTCTCACCAAGTGTGGGGTCCCCATGGTCGTGGCTCCTGGCCAACCCGGCGTCCCAGTCCTGCTTTTCATGGAGGCTTTGCTCAGCTGCTTTGGCCCCTCCTTCTCCCCCACCAGCCTGTTCCCTATTCCTGCAGCTCGCCCGTGTGAGCTGGGCCCTGTGTGTGCCCTGGGAGGACGGACCCTAACCATCTGCTGTCCGGGTCACTGGCCTTTTGTGGCAGCAGCTTGAATGCCAGGTCTGCCTATGGCAGTGTCCAGGGCCAAGAGAGACAACTACCTGAGCTGGTAGAAACAGACCGAGTAGGCCAGGCGCAGTGGCTCACGCCTGTAATCCCAGCACTTTGGGAGGCCAAGGTGGGCGGATCACTTGAGGTCAGGAGTTCAAGACCATCCTGGCCAACATGGTGAAAACCCGTCTCTACTAAAAATGCAAAAATTGGCCAGGCGTGGTGGCACAATCCTGTAGTCATAGCTACTCGGGAGGCTGAGGCAGGAGAGTCGCTTGAACACGGGAAGTAGAGGTTGCAGTGAGCTGAGATGGTGCCACTGCACTCTAGCCTGGGTGACAGCAAGACTCCATCTCAAAAAAATTAAAAAATAATTAGAAAAAGAAAAAAGAAACAGGCTGAGTCCCTTTCCACACAAGCCTGGATTTGTGCTGGTGTCTTGGGTGCTCCTGATACTTTGCTCCTGAAGGGTTGTTTAATTTGGTCTTTTCTGAAGATACTGAAACAAATGTCAGTTTGTCTGAAGGAAGAACATCACCGACACGTAGATGGGAATGGGTTTGTTGGAGCCCCGTCTTCCTACTTCTCTTCTCTAAAAAATGACCCCTTAACCTCTGGGCTGGAGAGGGCTGTGGAGGAAGAACATTTGGATGTCAGTTTGCAGCTCATACCTTCCTGAAGGAGAGGGCTGGGTGACCTGCGCAGCCTGGGCAGGCTCCTCCGTCGTGGTGGGATTAGACAGCATGGTCCAGAAGCTCCTTCTAGACCTATTGCTACTGGAAGGGGATTGCCCATTCCAGGGGCCTCCAGAAACAAGGCTTAGGATGGGGAGCTCTACTTCCTGTGCCACCCAGGCGCTGCTCTCCCCTTCCCCAGGACCCAGGACTGAGTTACGATGCTGGAGCTGAGAGTGAGACTGAGGGGCCTCCCAGGGAGGTGGGGAGAGGTCAAGAGGTGGCTCAGGATGGGTGAGGTGGCTCACACCTATAATTCCAGCACTTTGGGAGGCTGGGGCGGGAGGATCACTTGAACCCAGGAGTTCAAGACCAGCCCAGACCACACAGTGATGCTCCATCTCAAAATAAAAATAAAAATAAAAATAAACGTTTAATTTTTATTTAAAAATAAATATAGGTAGCTCCTAGGCGCACCCTAGGTCTAGCACTGGCTGGAGGGAAAGAGCTCAAGAACACACAGGCCCTTCTCCCCAAAGGAGTCAGGCTTATAAACAATTGGCAACAAAGACCTAGAGGACTTCAGGAAGTGCCAGTGAGTGATAGCCCACTCACTGGCACTTCCTGTGACTCTAGAGGGAAGACAAGCAGCAAGACTTGCTTCAGAAAAGAGCAGCTCTGGGTGCCCCCAAAGCTTTGCTGGGCAGATACACAGTTGTGCCAAAAATTGGTCAGTTCCCCTAGGTAGGCCTGGCACTGACTGGGTCCTCCAGCAGGGCTGGGTCTGCTCCGGTGGGTCATGAGAGCCGCACAGCCATGTCTGTGGTTTTCTGTATGGGTACTCAACCCTGGCCACGTTCTTTGCCTATATTGTTGCTTGCAGCAGGTTCCACCGGAAGGATTGTTCCTCAACAAGTATCTTTGACTGAGTTCTCAGGATCATCCTCCATCCGTTCCCCAGGTCTCCCCCATACCTGCTCCATCTGACTACAGGCGTACCTTCCAGCTGTGCTGAGGACCTGACTGTGCTCCCAGCATTTCTGCTCTTATTTCCCATAAGGGTGATTTTTTGGAGGGCCATGGTTGCTCTTCACATTTTGGGTTGCTGGATGCTTCTGCAGAAGGGATGAGACTATGGAAGGAAAAGGGCCCACATGAATGTGTTTGGTGCCTTCCAGCAGCCTGAGATTGTGAGAACCACCCCATGCACTCTTCAAATGCTTTAGAACATTTTGTGTATGTGCTGAATTCTTGTAATAAACCCATGAGTTTACTATGAGTTAAACCCAATAGGCAGGACATGAGTTCTTTGGTTGAGCTTTCCTTCTTGTCATCAACTAGCTGTTGGTGCCTGAATCCTTGGCTGCATCTAACCTTTTATTTTAGTTTTTATTTTTATTTTTTAGAGGTAGAGTCTTGCTCTGTTGCCTAGGCTGGAATGCAAGTGTTGCGATCATGACTCACTGCAGCTGCGAATTCCTGGGCTCAAGCGATGCTCCCACTCCTGAGCCTCCCGAGTTGCTCAGACTTCAGGTGCCTTCCAGCACGCCTGGCTGATTTTTTTGGGGGGATAGGGCCTTACTATATTGCCCAGGTTGGAGCATCCAGCCTGTTTTCCTGAATGTCAGGCCCTGTTACCCTGACATAGGTACCACGGTGGTCCCCAGTACTGGCCTGAGACACAAGACTAGTTGGCTGGACCTTGGAGAAGTAACTGCGTGTCTCTGTTCCTGCCGTTGCTGAAGGATCCTGGCTGTGCCGTCAGCTTGCCTTGTCACCTTGTTCTTGGCTTCAGTTTCCCCATCTATAAAATGAAGGAGTTGAACTAGCTGATCTCCGTGATGTGTCTTGTATTTCGGACATTACCTCCCCTGGGGAAGAGAAAAACTAAAGACTCTAGTGACCACCTTAGGACATCTCACCCACATTCCCAGCTTCAGTCTGACCTGGACCCAATCCAGCTTCAGTAGATAACCTTAATAAGTGACTCATGGCACTTGATGAGGGAGGTCCTTGTGCAGGTAAATGCAGGAGCCCTAAATGAAGCCAGCATTTTATTGCTCTCACAAGTAATGGAGAGAGTAAGGTGAGCTCTCAGTCTTGGAGGTAGATGGTGTTTGTGTTGTGAAGATAAAGAAACTGAGGCCAGGCATGGTGGCTCATACCTGTAATCCCAACACTTTTGGTGAGGCCGGAGCAGAAGGATTCCCTAAGCCCAGGAGTTCAAAACCAGCCCAGGCAACATAGTGAGACCTCATCTCTACAAAACTGGAAAAGCTAGCCAGGCTTTATGGTGCACACCTATAGTCCCAGATACTCTGGAGGCGGAGGCAGGAAGATCTCTTGAGCCTAGAAGTTTGATGCTGCAATGAGCTATGATAGCACCACTGTACTCTAGCCTGGGGGACAGACTGAGACTCCATTTCCAAAAAAAAAAAAGAGGCCAGACATGGTGGCTTACACCTATAAATAATCCCAGTACTTTGGGAGGCCGAGATCAGGAGTTCCTGACCTCAAGGAACTCCTTGAGGTGAGGTGAGACCAGCCTGACCTTAAACTCCTTGAGGTGAGGAGACCAGCCTGGCCAACATGGTGAAACCCTGTCTCTACAAAAAAAAAAAAGAAATAGCTAGGCATGGTGACAGGCACCTGTAATCCCAGTTACTTGTGAGGCTGAGGCAGGAGAATCACTTGAACCCAGAGGGCGGAGGTTGCAGTGAGCAGAGTTTGTGCCACTGCACTCCAGCCTGGGCAACAGAGTGAGACTCCATCTCAATAAATAAATAAATAAATAAATAAATAAATAAATAAATAAAAATAAGAAACTGAGATTCGGAAAGATGAAGTGGCTTCCTCAGGCCAAGCATGAAGCTAGGAAGCAAACTCCAGTGTAACTGAGGTCTGTTCTCTTTGCCATTTTTTTTTTTTTTTTTTTTGAGACAGGGTCTCGCTCTGCTGCCCAGGCTGGAGTACAATGGCGTGATCTTGGCTCACTGCAACCTCCACCTCCCGGGTTCAAGGGATTCTCGTGCCTCAGCCTCCCAAGTAGCTGGGACTACAGGTGTGTGCCACCACACCCAGCTAACTTCATATATTTAGTAGAGATGGGGTTTCATCATGTTGGCCAGGCTGGTCTCAAGCTCCTGACCGCAAGTGATCTGCCCTCCTCAGCCTCCCAAAGTGCTGGGATTACAGGCGTGAGCCACCGTCCCGGGCCCTCTCTGCCATTTATGGTATCGTTCTGCTATGCTGGATCACATCGGGTCTCTGGCTTGTGAGTTTCTTCTCTGCAGGAACTGAGGTGTGTAGAGATGGGGGAGGTCTCCAGTGCTTAGACCTGACTCTAGGGACATTGGGAGATGGAAATGTTTTGAGGCTTGGTTCCTGCCCTAGCTTTCTGTAGTCAAGGTGAGGGATACCTCAGACTGCTGGGAACTATAAGGCGAGGGGTCCTAATGGCCACTGTGGGACTTCAGAGGAAGGAAAGGGGAGCTGAGGACGCCAGAAAGACCTGAAGGCTGGATACCTTTAGTTAAGGAGTGAGGAAGGGGTGAGCCGAGGGGGCAGTGCAAGCAGCTTTGTGGACGCTTGTCAGGGCCCTGGAGTGGACGGGCTGGGCAGGCTTGATGGAAGCAGTTGTTGGGCGGCTTTGGAACCTCTTGTCCTCCCCACGTGTGGCTGGTCAGCCTGCAGAGCCCACGCTTCCCCTGCTCCTGGTTTGCCAGTTTCCCCTTTTTCTGCCCTCCTCACTCTGGTGTGGCTGTCATCCTAAACAAGTGTCATACTGAGTGGACGGATGGCAGCACTTACCCACCCATGAGGCTGATGAGGCTGCCCTGTGCCGCTCCCCGTGCCCTCACAAACAGCAGAGTCAGGGTGCCTGGTCTCAGGAGCCCTGCTCCTCCGTGGACTTAGCTGTGTGCCATTGACAAATTACTGAGTCTTTCTGGGTCTCAGTTTCCCTGTCTGTACAAGGGGGTGGGCTTTGAGATGTCATCTGCTGGGGTGGCTGGAATCGAGTAGCAACCAAGGCAGGTGTTTGGGGGTCACACTTGCTGTCACTTAGCCTCCCAGACTGCTCCCCACAGAGCATCTGTGCTCAGGCAGACAGGGGCCCACCAGCTCATCTGTGACTGCCTTGATCACCTGAGAGGTGACCAGGGACAGGATGGGAGCTGTGGGGTAGCCTTTTGGACTCTATAGAACCTGAAAGATGGAACCCTGAGGAAAAGGGTCATCGGGCCCAGAGGGAATCCTGGAAATGAGTCTTGAGCCGGGAAACAGCCCCTACACTCACCCCACCCCACCTCAAGCAGGAAGCTCTGTGCTGAGAACTTGCTATTTAAGAGGCCTCTGGGGAGGTCTGGCCAGAAGGGAGGCATTTGAGGGAGGGTTTAAAATTAGCCCGGGTGAAATGTGTGACCCCTGGGGAGAGCTGAAGCAGAGGTTTCTGTGGGTCTGCTCTGGTCTGGGTCTTTGACCCAAATCATGTCTTGCTTTTCTGGGGAGGAAGGGGAGGAGAGAAGGGAGTGGTGCTGATCTAGGTCCCTCCATCAGGGCACTGGCGGCTGCACTCTTGGCCCATCCTCTGGGGATGAGGTGTTGCGGGCCCACCCTGAGCCACCCAGAGGGCTTGGTGCTCAGGTCCTGTCGCCCTTTCCCCGCACCCATCACCTCTGCCAGGCTGGGCGTGTAGTAGGAAGACTTGGGTTTTGGTTTTTTTTTTTTTTTTTTTTTTGAGATGGAGTTTTGCTCTTGTTGCCCAGGCTGGAGAGCAGTCGTGCGATCTCGGCTCACTGTAACCTTCGCCTCCTGGGTTCAAGGAATTCTCCTACCTCAGCCTCCCTTGTAGCTGGGATTATAGGCATGTGCCACCACATCCGGCTATTTTTGTATTTTTTAGTAGACACGGGTTTCTCCAAGTTGGTTAGACTGGGCTTGAACTCCCAACCTCTGGTGATCTGCCCACCTCGGCCTCCCAAAGTGCTGGGATTACAGGTGTAAGCCACCATGCCCAGCCTTTTTTTTTTTTTTGAAATGGAATCTCACTCTGTTTCCCAGGCTGGAGAGCAGTGGCGCGATCTTGGCTCACTGCAAACTCTGCCTCCTGGGTTCTAGTGATTCTCTTGCCTCAGCCTCCCAAGTAGCTGGGACTGCAGGGATGGGCCACCACACCTGGCTAATTTTTTGCATTTTTAGTAGAGATGGGGTTTTACCATGTCAGCCAGGCTGGTCTCAAACTCCTGACCTTAAGTGATCTGCCCGCCCCAGGCTCCCAAAGTGCTAGGATTACAGGCATGAGCCACTGCACCTGGCCGAGGCCTGGGTTTTGAGTTCCAGGTCTGCTGCCTTTAAAGAATAAGCCATGTGACCTTGGGCAAGTCACTTCCGCTTGAGGATTCACACGCACAACTCGAGGCCCTTACATCAAAGGGCAGAGAGGCCTGCTGGGCTCGGATCGGGAGCTCAGTTTGGCCCATCCTGGAGCCTCGGCTGTCCGGACCTCCAAATACTGCCAACAACAAGGCAGGATAATAGTGGTGTCTCCGTGGGACATGAGCTGCCAGGGCTGTGAGGTGTGAGGTGCCATCACCCCAAGCCCAGGCACAGAGGCTGATATAGTGGCGCCTCTGCTGAGGGAAAGACGTGTCCCAAGGGATAAGATGCATCCCAAGCGGCCCGAGATTCTGCTGGATGGGCTTGGCAAAAGCTCACATGAGGGAAGAAGTTTCTCTTCACCATGGCTGAGAGTCATTCTTGTGTGGGTGGGAGTGGTGACACCAGTAACCGGCAGCTATCCTGGCTGGTTTCCTTTGACATTCTTGGCTCTGTTGAGTTCTCTGGGTGCATTGGGTGCAGTTTTGCCTAACACTGCTCCAGCTCCCTGATACAAGCCACTGATAAAAGCCATCGTCTCAGAAAGGCTGCTGTCTGGGGTCAGCGGGCCATCACTAGAGCGCGGAGCAAGTTCTTTGGTACCTCTCAAGAAGGAGATGTGACCCACTGTAGAGCAACTAAATGCTTTCAAGAATGGCTGCATGATGGGATGAGACATGTGAACTTCTAAAATCTGCAGTGGCCAGTTCAGAAGACCTGTGCTTGGCTTCGCAGGAGGAGATGTGGCCCAGAGCAGAAGTCAAGCGTGTAGGGATGCTCTGCTTGTTCACATTTTTCATTATTCAGGAAGCCACAGTTTCCAAAAATGTTTTTAATGGATCTAAGCTATGGAAAATCTCCCCTCCCCCATCACAATTTTTGGCTGATCAGGGCTTGCTAGTTTAGCATCCAGTGCCAGCAGCATTTAAATAGCAGCAGTGGCTACAGCCACAGGATGGACACCTGGTGTTTAGACCTGGCTTGTAACTATGTTGGGGGCAGTGCTCAAAACTCAGCATCTGCTGGGCGTGGTGGCTCACTCCTGTCATCTCAGCACTTTGGGAGGTCGAGGTGGGTGGATCACTTGAGGTCAGGAGTTCGAGACCAGCGTGGCCAACATGGTGAAATCCTGTCTCTACTAAAAATACAAAGAATTAGCTGGGCATGGTGGTGCATGCGTGTAATCCCAACTACATGGGAGGCTGAGGGAAGAGAATTGCTTGAACCCAGGAGGCAGAGGTTGCAGTGAGCCGAGATGGCGCCACTGCACTCCAGTCCGGGTGACAGAGTGAAACGCCATCTCAAAAAAAAAAAAAACAAAAAAAACCTCACAGCATCAAATGCTTCACCTGAAGCTGGCAAGATCTTGGTGTGTTCTTCAAAACTCAGCGTAATGGTTTTGACTCTACCCATTCAGTCAACATTTAGTACCATCACCATGCTAAGAGCAGGGAGAGAGACAGGAGTATAAGGTGTTTCTTGACATTGAAGGCCCCACATCTTGTGTAGGAGCAGGAGATGGATGAGAAAGTGCCAGGACCTCTGCCGAAATCACTGCGGGGCATAGTGGGCATGGGACTCTGTTTCCTTTACATCTTTGCTCCTCCCCTCAACTAGGCTGGAGCCTCTCTACCAGAAGGCCATGGGTATCATCTAGAAAACAGATACTTTTTGTCTGAGGGGCTAGTGGTGCAATGGATTAAAAAAAAGATACATTTTTACATGTACATTTTTTGGGGGTCAGGCACTGCAGCTTTCTTCAGTTTTTTTTTTTTTTTTTTGAGACGGAGTCTTGCTCTGTCGCCCAGGCTGGAGTGCAGTGGCGCGATCTCGGCTCACTGCAAGCTCTGCCTCCCGGGTTCACACCATTCTCCTGCCTCAGCCTCCTGAGTAGCTGGGACTACAGGCGCCCGCCGCCACGCCCGGCTAATTTTTTGCATTTTTTAGTAGAGACGGGGTTTCACCGTGTTAGCCAGGATGGTCTCGATCTCCTGACCTCGTGATCCGCCCGTCTCGGCCTCCCAAAGTGCTGGGTCTTCAGATTATTAGAGGAGGCTTTGGTTTGAAAAGGCATACTGATTAGCATGGTGTGGTGGTGTACCCCTGTAATCCCAGCTACTCAGGAGGCTGAGGCAGGAGAATCTCTTGAACCCAGGAGGTGGAGGTTGTAGTGAGCTGAGCTCATGCCACTGCAGTTTAGCCTGGGCGACAGAGTAAGGTTCTGTCTCAAAAAAGAAAAAAGGGCATGCTGGGCTGGATTTGTACCTTTATCGAACAGGGCTTTCTTTTTGCCTCTGTTCACCAGCAGACTCAGTCTGTGTGCAGAGGCATCTGGCAGACTCTGCATGGTGCCTCTGGGATGTACCCAGAGAAAGAAAAGGGCTTTGGGAAATGCAGTGCTGTGAAATAATGTTAATTTGCCTTGGGTGTCCAAAGAGTCCCAGGAAAGGCTGAATTCCTCTAAACTCTAGAAGAATTCCAGTGGCCGGCCTGAAGGAAGAGCTGTTGTCATCCCTGTCCGTCTTGGGCAGCCTGGCCCTGATCACTGGTCTCTGTCCCCAGGTCCGGACACTGTTTGTCAGCGGCCTCCCTGTGGACATTAAACCCAGAGAACTCTACTTGCTCTTCCGGCCGTTCAAGGTGAGTCAGGACCTGGCCGCCCCCCGGTGGAGCCTGGGACCCTGGAGAAGCAACAGGGTCAGGCTGGGTAGCAGGGTGATGTGGGAATGTGTGGCAGAAGCTGTGGGGGCAGGTCCAGCCCTCTGTCCTGGTTCTGCGAATTCACATGCTGCCTTCTGAGCCTGTTTCCTCGCCAGTTAAATGGAGACAGTAAGAATTTTTTTTTTTTTTTCCTTGAGACAGAGTCTTGCTGTGTTGCCCAGGCTAGGGTGCAGTGGCATGATCTCGGCTCACTGCAGCCTCTGCCTCCTGGGTTCAAGCAGTTCTCCTGCCTCAGCCTCCCGAGCTGGGATTACAGGCACGCACCATTATGCCTGGCTAATATTTGTGTTTTTAGTAGAGATGGGATTTCACCATGTTGGTCAGGCTGGTCTTGAACTCCTGACCTCATGATCCACCCGCCTCAGCCTCCCAAATTGCTGGGATTACAGACGTGAGCCACGGCGCTTGGCCTTTTTTTGTTTTGTTTTGTTTTGAGACAGAGTCTCGCTTCGTCGCGCAAGCTGGAGTGCAGTGGCGTGATCTTGGCTCACTGCAACCTCCGCCTCCTGGGTTCAAGCGATTCTCCTGCCTCTGCCTCCAGAGTAGCTGGGACTACAGGCACCCTCCACCATGCCTAGCTAGTTTTTGTATGTTTAGTAGAGATGAGGTTTCACCATGTTGGCCATGATGGTCTGGATCTCTTGACCTTGTGATCTGCCTGCCTCGGCCTCCCAAAGTGCTGGGATTACAGGCGTGAGCCATGGTGCCCAGCTAACAGTAAGAATCTTTAAATATATGTGGTTATATAAAGAATCTTTGAGATTCAATGTAGCCTTTTCAGTTTGCAGATGAGAAAACTTAAAAGGTAAGGTCTGTGCTCTCGGGTTACTAGTTAGTGGAGCAAATGGGAATTTCTGCCTGAAGTGATGAGTGCTGCCGCCTTATGCCCACCCCATGTGCCAGATCGTGTGATTCAGAATGCAGGGCGGTGGACGCTTGGCAGTGGTGAAGGTCAGGGTGGGTTGATGTTGACAGGGAGAAGGGTGTGAGAATGATTCAGGGGAGCCCTGGGGAAAGCGGGGGCTGATGAGGTGGCAGCGCTGGGATAGCACAACACACGCTCCTGATCTTCCGCCGTAACAGCCGCCTCTCTCCGCAGGGGTATGAAGGGTCCCTGATCAAGCTCACTGCGAGACAGGTAATTTCTCTCCTAGGGTTTTCTTCCTCCCAGCCCAGACTGATTGCTGAGCTTCGAACAGGGGCCTGTTAACCTTTCCCTAATCTAGAGGCATCTGGCGGTAGAGACTTGCTCCCTGTTGTCCCGTTTCTCACAGAGCAGCTTCTGTAGGTCCCACTGTCCCTTTACTGGCCATCTGAGCCCAGCCAGCTCCTGGTCCTCCCTGTCTGTTTCTTAGGAATCTGGGAGCCCGGCTGGCTGAGGATAGTAGAGCAGTTAGCTGAGCTCCGGTTTTTTTTTGTTTTGTTTTGAGACGGAGTTTTGCTCTTGTTGCCCAGGCTGGAGTGCAATGGCGTGATTGAGCTCTAGCTTTTGATACAAGGAGGCCAGGGCCTGCTAGCCTTCGGGGGTTGTTTGGGGTCTAGACTGATTATTGGGAAAATGAAGTTGGAGCAGTTTTCAACCTATTGCTCTTTGATAGAACCGGAGTCATCCCATGCCCTTGATACATTGGTGTCTCCTTTCTTGCTGGGGAAGACACTGGGACTGACTTTTAGTTATCTGCATGCATGAAAAACAATACTTTTACTAAAAGGGCAGTGTTTAATTCGGTGGAATTAAGCTCCGTTGGCATCATTTCCCACAGAGTATTCCTGGGGAGGGAGACTTAACTTTTGGTGCACGTTAAGCTGCTGTTCCGTTGAACATAGGGAGGACGTGGGCTGGAGTTTTGGGGGGCTTTTTTTCCTTTTGTATTCTCATCAGCAGGGCAAATACTGTTTCCACATAGGTGATACTCTTTTTTGTTGTTATTTTGGAGGGAGAGGTGGAATGCTGGGAGAGATATAAGGGTGTTCTCTTTTTTTCCTACTAGCCTGTTGGTTTTGTGATCTTTGACAGCCGGGCAGGAGCAGAAGCGGCCAAGAATGCGCTGAACGTGAGTAGGTCGAGAATGGGTCTTCTCTGACCCACAGCCTTCTTAGGCAGTGGGTGTGCAGATGTATCTTATTTCCCAGCCATCCCTGGGCAGAGTCCTTGGCGAAACTGTCTGTGCCAAAGGCCATTACTCAAGGCCTGAGCTGCCTTTCCTCTGCCTCAGCCACTGTGTGGGCAAGTCTTCCAGGCGAGCTTGTTTACGGGGCTCTTCTCTACTCTCTGCCATTAACACCCTGGGTCCTCCAGAATAAGCCTTTCTCTTCTTTTCTCTACCCATGTAGGGTATTCGTTTTGATCCCGAGAATCCACAGACCCTGAGGCTAGAGTTTGCCAAAGCCAACACCAAGATGGCCAAGAGCAAGCTAATGGCAACCCCAAATCCCAGCAACGTGCACCCCGCCCTAGGAGCACACTTCGTCGCACGAGACCCCTGTGAGTGGCACTCTGAGCTGACAGGCCCTGATGGAGTTGTATTCGGGGCAGACTTACAGACTCTTGCAGAGGGAAGCCCCTTTTCCAGGAGGCTTTTTGTGTCCATGGCCAACCATTTTTGAAACACCTGGTTTTCCTCCCTCCCCTGCAGCCTTCCTAGAGCTTCTGAGCTGCCAGGGCTTCCAGCTTCCCTGAAACCTTCTTTGATTTTTCATTTAAGACGGGCTGAGACCCGCCTGAAAGCAGGAGGATGCACACCATGACAGGCCAATTTAATGTGGCTTCCTTGCCTGGTCTCAGGGTCCTTGGTGGTTGGGGGTGGTCTGGCCTCAGTGTGGGGTATATGGCTCAACCATAGTGCTGGGTCGCCTTCTCTGTTTGGAAGGGGAGGCGAGTGTTCTGATGGTGGAGGCCGTTGTCTCCTGTTGTAGATGACCTGATGGGGGCTGCTCTGATCCCTGCATCCCCAGAGGCCTGGGCCCCCTACCCTTTGTACACCACAGAGCTGGCCCCAGCCATCTCCCACGCTGCGTTCACCTATCCAGCTGCCACTGCCGCTGCTGCCGCCCTCCACGCTCAGGTAAGCCCCTTCAGGTTGGGGAGGGCGAAGAACGAAGGCTCTTAGCTGGCCAGACTTTGCATTTGCCTGGCCACTTGGCCGCTGCTGTCCCAGAGCTGCAGCAGAACTCTTGTCTTCCTTGATGGTTTGAAAGCCCAGACCTATTTGTCCCTGCCCTTGGGTTTAGGATCTAATGGGGAGGGAGAAGATAACCCACAAGTTCCCGTGGAGGATGCCAGGCAGCCCAGCTGCGGTTCCCCAGCCCTGAGCACTCCTGCCCAGTCACCGACTGTGTTCTCCCATGGTGATGGGACTATGACTCCAGTCCTAACCTGGGTATGATCTCTGGAGCCAGACCATCTGCCTCTGCCCTTTCCTGTCTCTTTCATCAAGCTCTTACAGATTGCTGTGCCTCAAATTTTTTTTGTTTTTTGTTTTTAGTCATGTGAAAAATGGGAATGCTTGGATAATCTGCCTTAGGGTTGTTAGGAAAGTTAGATGTCAAGACGAAGTGACTAGGATGTAACCTGGAGCACCCTGAGAGCTCACTGAGTGTTGGCTCTCGCTTCCATGAAGGCTGGCCACTGTTCACTGTGAACCTGTGCTGGGCAGGAAACAGGGAGTGAATGCTTCTGGGGAGAGTCGGGGCTATTAGAGCAGGGCCAAGAAGGCTCTGTGTGGGGTGCTGGGCTGGGTGCCCAATGGGCAGGCAGGGGGTCAGGCTCTCCCCTGGCCATGCAGGCACTTCCTCTCGTCTGATTCAGCCACAAGTGCAGGTCACTGGAGCACACTGCAGGGGAGGTCTCTTCCCACTGTGTGTGTCAGGGAGTAGGGGGGTGCCTCACAGTGGCAATGACAGGATATGACCAGGCAGCCACAGGAAGGGGCTGGGGGGCACTTTTGAGCCCACCTCAACCTCTGACCAGCCAGGTGATGAGCGCTGATCCCCAGGTAGAGCTGCCTGGCCAGGGTGTGCTGTGCTGCTGCGAAGGAGAGAATCCAAGTTGCTGGGACCTGGCTGGGGAGCAGGAGGGGATGAGGAAGGAAAGCAGGAGAAGCCAGAAAGGAGGGTTCACAGGAGCCAGAGCTGAGGCGGGAAGAGTCGGGTGCTCTGCCCGAGAGCTGTGTGCACGTCCATTTTCAGGCTCTTGCAGGGGCTTAGTGACACCTGGGTTTGTCCAGTTCCAAAGCAGAAAGGGGCCGCTACCCTAGCAAACTGTTTTCCCCAGCAGGGGAGTGCTCCCTGGCTCCACAACATTCAGTTGTACTGAAGGCAGAATTGTGGTTAACCTTGGCACTCTTCCCCAGCTGAGCACCACAAATAGCTCAAAAATTGATCAGAGAATAAGGAAGGTGGTAAAGACCTTCCCCTGGAGGGAATTGTTGGGTATTTACTGCAAACTGGGTTCTGTGGCTGGAAGAGAGCGGGCAGCAGGGCAGCCCATCCTGTCTACCCTGACCTGGGCAGTGACTTGATGCTTCAGGTCAAGAGGATGTTTAACTATAAGGCCCTGGGAGTCACTGAAAGGAATCACAGGCTCCCACCTCACTGGGCTCCTCACCTCTGATCCCAGCTTTGGCACCAATTAGCTACATGATCCTCACCTCTGGGCCTCTGTGTCCCTATCTGTAAAATGAGAGGGATAGACCAGATCAGGTGGAAAGGTTCTGCCCCATCCTCTGAGTTGCTAGGCTGTGACAGAGGTTGGGAGCCAGGGACAATGAGTTTGTCAAATGAATCAGAGAGGGCACCTCTTCCCAGCCAACTGGGGGTGGCACTGCTCTCTCGCCCTGAGCTCCACACCATAGGGCTTCCTTCCTCCTGTTGGCTTCCCTCCCAGTTTTCTCCCACCCCGTCCACACTCTGCAGCTGTCCAACTCTGGCCTAAATCCTGGTTCTCAACAGCTGTGGGACGTAGGGCATGTTACCCACCGTCTCTGTTTCTGTAAAATAGTGGTGATAATGCCTACTTGATAGGTGTGTTGTTCACATGATGGCGTGGAGGGAGTGTTGTGCAAGTGCAGATGGTCGTCATTGTTATTTAATATCATTATTGTCTGGGTCCCCTTGGGTCCTCTTGGAGGCTGGAGGCCTCTTTGTGCCTGAGTTCCTGCCTTCTGGCCTTCCTTGGACAGGGACTGGGATACAGGCCACCCACCCCAAAGGATAGTGGCATTTTTGGGGAGGCGGGCTAATGGGAAGAGATTAGACCAGGGAGTCATTAGTTCTGTCCTTGCTACTCAGACTCTCTGGGCAGCCATTTCCTCAGTAGTAAAACGGGTTGTTTTACTGTTTGCCAACTAAGAACATTTTATTATTTTCCTTCCAACAGCCCCACTGCTTGCCCCCTGACAGTGCTGCCCCAGAGATGGGGGATAATAGTGTCTAAATAAAGGAAATATGGGCTGGGCGCGGTGGCTCGTGCCGAGGAGGGCGGATCACGAGGTCAGGAGATCGAGACCATCCTGGCTAACATGGTGAAACCCCATCTCTACTAAAAATACAAAAAATTAGCCGGGCGTGGTGGCGGGCGCCTATAGTCCCAGCTACTCAGGAGGCTGAGGCAGGAGAATGGCGTGAACCTGGGAGGTGGAGCTTGCAGTGAGCGGAGATGGTGCCACTGAACTCCAGCCTGGGCGACAGAGTGAGACTCCATCTCAAAATAATGAATAAATAAAATAAAAATAAAAATAAATAAATAAAGGAAGTATGGGCACTTGATCTTGAGTGGATTGTTCTGAACCCAAAGGACCAATAGGACTGAGTTTTTCTGTGCCTGGGGCCAAGGAGGTGACTTCAGGAGAAGGCAGCAGCTAAAAGACAAGGGGATGAGAACAAGTACCTCTGTTATCTACCCCAGCTGCATGCCCTTTGCCAGTAGCCCAGCTTGAGCCCACAGCTACGTGGCTGCGGAGACCAGACCTGCAGGAGGGGTCCTGGAGGTTGTTTGGTCCTGCTCTGTCTTGGCAGGAGGCCACCTTGCCTGGCCTTCTCATCCTCTTGATGGAATCTTCCCCTTTAAGAGGGTGAGGCACAAAAGCAACTGTGGATGGCAGGCCCAGTGGGGTTCAGCATAGAAAGATGGTGGCCTAAAAAAGCAGGGGTTCTCAGTGTCCTGTTGCATCCAAGGGTCCTCCCAGACTGGATTTTATTTTCCATTCCAAACTGAGGATGTGTGGGTCTTCCATGGCTTTTTCTCCCCCTTAAACTGGTTCATCCATTTACCAGTGACCTTAAGGTTACATAAACTCCCTTGCCTCTATCTTCTTATCTGTATAATGGAGATGATAATAGCATCTACTTCATAGGGTTTTTATGAGGATTAAATGAACTTAGTATATGATATCTACCTAGAACAGCATCGGTCACAGTGGAAGTGCTTCATGAGCAGTAGCTATTATTGTATTAGCATATTTGCATTTATGGAAAAAAAAAGGCAGTTTTGTTCTCTTCCCTTTGGCTTATCATCCAATCCCCAGAAAACCTGTACTTTTAATTCTTCAATTTGGTAGGTAGTTTGGAGCAGGTGTGTAAGTAAATCTATAGGTATGAATCTTAGAAAAACTATAATACGTATTTAATCTTTTAAAAACTTAAATATTAGCGCCAGGCATAGTGACTCACACCTGGAATCCCAGTACTTTGGGAGGCTGAGGTGGGCAGATCACCTGAGGTCAGGAGGTCAAGACCAGCCTGGCCAACAAGGTGAAACCCTGTCTCTACAAAAATACAAAAATTAGCTGGGCGTGGTGGCGGGCACCTGTAATCCTAGCTACTCGGGAGGCTGAGGCAGAAGAATCGCTTGAACCCAGGAGGCAGCGGTTGCAGTGAGCCAAGATAGTGCCACTGCACTCCAGCCTAGGTGACAGAGCAAGACTCTGTTTCAAAAAAAAAAAAAAAAAAAAAAAACAACAACAACAATGACTTAAATATTAGGACTTAAAAAAAATACTAGTAAGTGTAGCTTTGCATTTTGGATGCCTGGCTAGTACGCCATTGTACGAATGTGTCCAGCTCCCTGTAGATGGTAAGTTGGTTTGTTTGTACAGTTTTTGCTTACTCATAGCTATACAACAATGGATATCCTTGTGCGTACTTCTCTGGGCACCTCTTCTGTTTTGTTTTCTTCTTTTTCTTTTTTTTTTTTTCTCTTTTTTTTGAGACAGAGTTTCACTCTTGTTGCCCAGGTTAGAGTGCAATGGCACTATCTCGACTCACCGCAACCTTTGCCTCCCAGGTTCAAACAATTCTCCTGCCTCAGCCTCCCTAGTAGCTGGGATTACAGGCATGTGCCACCACACCCGGCTAATTTTGTAGTTTTAGTAGGGACGGAGTTTCTCCATGTTGATCAGGCTGGTCTTGAACTCCCGATCTCAGGTGATCTGCCCGCCTCGGCCTCCCAAAGTGCTGGGATTATGAGCTACTGTGCCCGGCCATTGTTTTGTTTTCTTTATGATAAATTCCTAGAACTATGACAAGGTCAAAGTGTAGACTTACCAATCTGGGTTAAATATTGCTTTAATTTCGGATGAGTGAGGCTTCCATAGTTGGTTGTTTATATCTTTTTTTTCTTTTTCTTTTTTTAGTTATTTTTATTTTTTTGAGACAGGGTCTCACTCCATTGCCCAGGCTAGAGTGCAGTGGCATGATCTTCGCTCTTTGCAACCTCTGCCTCCTGGGCTCAAGCACGATCCTCCTGCCTCAGCCTCCTGAATTGCTGGGATTACAGGTGTGTGCTACTAAGCCTAGCTAATTCTTGTATTTTTTGCAGAGACGGGGTTTCATCATATTGGCCATGCTGGTCTCAAGGCTCAAGAGATCCGCCCACCTCTGCCTCCTAGAGTGCTGGGATTACAGGCATGAGCCGTCGCGCCTGGCCTTATATTTATTCTTATGTAGGTTCATCCTGTTTCTTGCTTTCTGGTGTATCTTCTCAACTGGTCAGTCCCAGGATCTGAGAGAGGGCTGAGTTTGCATCCTCCGCTCTTTGTTTTGAAGCAGCCCTCTCGGAGCCTGTGGGGTGGACTCTCAGGAGCCGCCTCTCCCCCTGGGCACAACTGGAGGCCCTGAAAGGACACTGTGGGCGCCCTGTCTTGCTGGCATGGTCCCCCGCAGGTCTCCTGTTCGGAGCTGGAGCAGAAAGAAGAGCTCTAGGAAGGGACTGTGTGGCTTCTAGAGGACCCAGGCCACTGGTCTATGGAAAAGGAAGTGGAAAAGCAGCCCTTCTAAATGCATTCTGTCTGCTTCAGTGGCACAGCTGTCCCAGGCCCAAATATGGGAGCTTTCCTCTACTTTCTTCCCAAGGAGTCCCTCAAGCTGGAGGGAAAGTCGCTGCTTGGGAAGCAGGAGTCCGAGCACCTTGTAGCGAGAGTGTAGGGCAGGATCCAGCAGATTTGCTGAGGGCGGCCTTAAGCAGTCATTCAGAGGCCTCTGCTTCCCAGTGGTGAAAGCAGGTGGGTTGCAGGCCTCCTGAGCTCCTTCCACTCTGTCATCCATGTTCTCCCCTTGTCCGGCCCTGTGTGACACCCAGCCTATCAGGGACTTCCTTGCTGTGGGGCTGTGCCAGCTGGAGGCTACATGAAGGGCGGTGGTCAGGGCCCACTAAGAGGCTCCCTGAGCTGGTGCCAGCCGCTGGCTTCTCTGGTAGCAGCATTGCTGGTTTCCTCGTGTGTCCTTCTCTTGTGGAATAAGTGCTAGTGTCCAGTCAGGCGTCTTAACTTCCTGCCGAGCTCCTGGGAGGATGTGGTGGCTGGAATTCTGCGGTGTACAAAACAGCACCTAGAATTTGGCGGGGATAGGAACAGGTTCTTAGGAAGCTTCCATCAGCCCCCAGATGGCCTGGCATGGCTTACCCAGGAAGCAGGAGTTCCCAGCAGCCAAGTGGGTAACTGGGTCTGCCTGCTCCAACCTTAAGGGAGCTGTCTGCAGACCCAGCTTCTACTCCTTTCCTACCACATGCTCATGTGCTGCCCCTTCCCTTCCTGAGGGGACTCCAGCTCCCCTCCCTGGATGCTCATCCCCCAACCCCAACTGAAGGTCCTGTGTTGTCCTGTCCCCCCACCCCCACCTCCTTCTCCCTGTCCTGGGTCAGGCTGGGACAGACATGCTTCACCGTGCGTAACTGGGGCAGGCGGCCTTCCCTGTGGTCTTGGCAGTCAGCATACTTGCCTTCCAGATGACTGGCCCATGGAGAGGAGGGAACGTGTCATTTTCCTGACCAGTCTCTGGGAACCCAGCTTTGGAGCTACT
Organism: Chlorocebus sabaeus; assembly: GCF_047675955.1. Lineage (NCBI taxonomy): Eukaryota > Metazoa > Chordata > Mammalia > Primates > Cercopithecidae > Chlorocebus > Chlorocebus sabaeus. The sequence continues at coordinate 40,347,608 of NC_132929.1, read as the reverse complement.
TGCTCTGTGGGGCCTTCTGGCAAGTGCCGGGGTTTAGGCAGCTTCCAGGCACTGGTGAGGATGAGCTCAGATAGCTGCCACCCGCCTGACATTATAGATCTAGACTTACAGGCTTGTGATGGAGGGCATGGCACAGTGGGGGCAAAGGTCAAAATAGGGGAGCCTCAGCTGGGTCTCATCCATGGCTTCTCAGAAGAATCAGGACAGATGGACAGATGTTAGAGAGTCCTTACCACTTGGGGTCCACATGGACGTTGGGTTTTTTTTTGTTTTGTTTTTTTTTTGAGACGGAGTCTGGCTCTGTCACCCAGGCTGGAGTGCAGTGGCGGGATCTCTGCTCACCGCAAGCTCCGCCTCCCGGGTTTACGCCATTCTCCTGCCTCAGCCTCCGGAGTAGCTGGGACTACAGGCGCCCGCCACCTCGCCCGGCTAGTTTTTTGTACTTTTTAGTAGAGACGGGGTTTCACCGTGTTAGCCAGGATGGTCTCGATCTCCTGACCTCGTGATCCGCCCGTCTCGGCCTCCCAAAGTGCTGGGATTACAGGCTTGAGCCACCGCGCCCGGCCTTTTTTTTTTTTTTTTGAGACGGAGTTTTGCCCTTATTGCCCAGGCGGGAGTGCAATGGTGTGATCTCGGCTCGCCGCAGCCTCTGCCTCCCAGGTTCAAGCGATTGTCCTGCCTCAACCTCCCGAGTAGCTGGGATTACAGGCATGCACCACCATGCCCGGCTAATTTTGTATTTGTTGTTGTTGTTGTTGTTTTTCGAGACAGAGTCTTACTCTGTCGCCCAGGCTGGAGTGCAGTGGTGCAATCTCAGCTTGCTACAACCTCCATGTCCCGGGTTCACGCCATTCTCCTACCTCAGCCTTCCAAATAGCTGGGACTTCAGGCGCCCACCACCATGCCTGGCTAATTTTTTGGTATTTTTAGTAGAGACGGGGTTTTACCATGTTATCCAGGATGGTCTTGATCTCCTGACCTCGTAATCTGCCCACCTCGGCCTCCCGAAGTGCTGGGATTATAGGCGTGAGCCACTGTGCCTGGCCTGATTTTGTATTTTTAGTAGAGACTGGGTTTCTCCATATTGGTCAGGCTGGTCTCGAACTCCTGACCTCAGGTGGTCCGCCTGCCTTGGCCTCTCAAAGTGCTGGGATTACAGGCATGAGCCACCGCGCCTGGCCTTGTTTTGTTTTAATAGAGACAATGTCTCACTACGTTGCCCAGGCTGGTCTTGAACTCCTGAGCCCATGTGATCCTCCCACCTCAGCTTCCCAAAGTGTTGGGATTACAGGTGTGTGCCACTGCACCTGGCCTTACTGTATCTTTACATCCTTTCTTACCTGATCCTCACAACCACCCGTGTCTTCATCATTTCTGTCCTATAGCTAGATGAGGACACTGAGACCCAAAGAAGTTAAACAAAAATGTACGAGGCTCATTCTCTTCCTCCTCCTTCGTGGAATTAGTAATTCTGTGCTGTGTCAGTAAAGGGGAAGGGCGGGTTGCTGACACCACTGCCCTCAGCTGCCAGGGCTCCTGCCAGTATAGTGGCCCATTTGGATTGGGCTTATTGGGGTATGAGATGCCTGCGTGACCTTCTTTCGCTGGAACCTGTGTCCTGCAGAGGAGGCACATCAGGCAATGCACTCCCACTTTCCGGATAGAGAAACTGATGCTTAAAGGTGAGTAACTGGCCCGATGTCTGCCAGCCAGTCAGTGACAGAACCAGGACTCCAACGGAGATACCGACAGCCATGGTTACCGGGCTTCCTGTTGAGGGAAGGGATGCACAGCTGGCTCCTGACACTGGCTTCTCTTGCAGGTGCGCTGGTACCCTTCCTCTGACACCACCCAGCAAGGATGGAAGTACCGTCAGTTCTGTTAGTTCTTCAGTAAGTGTTGGCCCCAGAGGCCCAGGACAAGTGTCCTAGACTCCGGCTCCCTGCAGGGCCGTGGTTCCTCCCTCTGCCCAGGTCTCAAGAGCTTAGCCGAGCCCAGAGCAGGCCTGGCTTTAGCTCTAGTCCCACGCCTCTGCTCACGGCCGCCTCTCTCCCTCCCTCCAGGTCTGGTCACCAGGGAGGTGGTTCTGGGAATCTGGTGGTGCCGGGACAGGCACCCTGAGTTCCCACTGCCCCCGGGCGGCCTGTGCAGAGCTGCTGCTGCCCTCCAGAGACTGTGAATCCTAAGCCTGACTCAGTGGACTGCTTCCTGTTCCCCTCCCTCCTTTTCCTCATCTTGTTCTGCACCCTCAAGCCTTTCTCCAATGCATCCCAGGAGGATTTGGGGACCTTCTCGCTGGGGCACCCAGATCCAGCTCGGAGACCTCACTGGGACCTGGCCAGGCCTGACCTCCCGCCCCAACTTGCTTCTATAGCTCCCCCTTGAGGAAGCGAGGCGTTTAATTTTGCATGTTTTCTGGCATGAATTAAGACACTTCCACTTGTGTATATGTGAGTGTACAGTTTGTTCTCACACTGTCACCATAGCGACAGGTCCTGGCTCCCAGTGGTTCATCCTGCCTGGCCCCTCTCTCCTCACCCCACCCCTATACCCACCCCGCTTCAGGGAGGCCCAAGCCCCGTGGCCCCACATGCTTCCAGTCTCGGCTCCCACCTCCACCCAACAGATAGATGGGGTTTGCTTTTTCATTTCACACTGGGCTCCTCCGCTCCTGTCTTCTCGGATGGGCCAACCGTTGTAAGAAAGCCCTCTCTGCCCGTTCTGTTCACATCTCCACAGCGCACCCCGCCTGCCACTGCTCCTCATTCTTTCTAAACCTTGAAACAACCAAAACGTGAGAAGTATTTTTGTACCCTGTGTAACAAAATATTTATGCATCATAAAGGATTTTTCATGTGTGTACTATTAATTATTAAAGCGACCTCGTTCGCCCTGTCAGATAAGTTTAATGTTTAGTTTGAGGCATGAAGAAGAAAAGGGTTTCCATTCTTCAGCAGTACGCCTTTGCGTCAGGCATTTGTTTAAGAAAATGAAATGAAGGAAACACTGTGCAATGTTTTTTGTTTTGAGCATATCAGTGCTTTACCGTCAGCCGCAGCTGTGACCGTCTGGCCATTTCAGACTTGGGAGATGAGGCGGCTGTTGTCATTGCTGATCCTGTGAGAATGTGAAACTGGATAATATATGAAATGCAAAATAAAACAAAATCAAAATGACTGCTCTCTGGCCTTTGCTTCCCCCTTCCGTGGACGCAGACTGCCATTGGGAAGGCAGAGCCAGAGAGACGTGGAGTCGGGGGAAGGAAGTGAAGTGGGCCTGGCCTGCTGGCAACTGGCTTGTGACTGTAAAGGTGGCGGGGGAGGACCTTGGAGCTTGCTTAGCCTCTTTGGCCTCCCTGTTTGTAAGCTGGAGAAACAAAGTCCTAGGGAAAGTGACTTGCCTCAGGGCCCGGCAACTGTGGCTTCACTTCCTCAGTTTCCAGGCTGTCAGGGTAGGGAGAGACTCCCTGCACCCAGAGCAGGCTCCCAGGTGGGACCTTCCTTTTCTGGGGCGCAGTGAACTACTTGGCTTAACCATTTACGGCCTGTGGTCTTTTTGAGCCTTGCTCTAGTAGAAGAGGACTGAGGTTTGGGCTGTTGGGCTCTGCCAGGTGGTATCTGTCCTTGGCTTGCCTCTTGTGAGGCTGTGCTGGCGGGAAGGCTAGGACCTGGAATCTTGCCCAGAAGGGGTTAACCTTATCCACCCTGTAGTCTATGGGCTGCAACTCTGATTCCTGGAGCAGGAGCAAATGGGTGTGAGGCTCAGGGAAACTGTGCAGTGCTAAGAGCCCAGGCTGGCCTGGGCCAGGTGTCAGGAATGCCTGCCATGGCCCTCAGGCTTCCCTTTTGTGACTTAGGGTCTTCGGTTCCTTGTCTGTGAAGAGGTGGCTTGAAATGCTTTCCAGCTCTTACTGGAGGGCTGGTGCGCTGAACTCAGGGTTTAACTGTTTGTTTTTTCATCCACTCCTGGAAGAGCTGCCCTGCACCCCACCCCACCTCAGACCCAAAGCTGTGCCTGGAAAGGGAGGACAGCAGGGGCCCTGGAACCCCCCTCCGAATAGGTGTTGCTCCAGCCTTGCTCTGAGCAAAACTAAAGTGGCTGTGGCTGGCTGTGGTCACTTCCTCACTTGTTGATTGGGTGACCGCTCCCCGCCTTGCCCCCCTCTCCTGAATCCCAGTCCTGTACCATGGGTTGGCTTGGGTCTAAGATGTCACTGCTGGCCATCCAGGTGCTGTGAGGGAGGAGGAGGAGGAGCCTGGCCAGGATGAGGCCCTGCAGGTAACCCTGGGTGGCTGTGGGTAAGTTACCTGGACCTCAGAGGGTGGCTGTGTTCATGCCTGGAGGAGTCTGGGGTTACTCGTCTGCCACGCTGTGCCCCTTGCCTCGCTGCAGTATTGGACCAGCTGGCAAGGCTGCCCAGCCTTCAGCCCCTGCCTGTGCCAGTGGGGAAGCTGCTCTGAGCCCTGCGGCCCCCACCTAGGGCCACCCAGGGCTGACCTACTTCATCTGTGTCAAGAACCAGTGGGTCTTCCTGAGGTGGTGAATTATTTAGTGAAGGTGCCTGGGCCTTTCTGAGAGGGGCTAAGAAAGCTGCTCTATAATTTACAGCCCCCTGTGCCTGTGGCTTCCCTGGGGGGCCTCCTTCACGCTTTAGCCAGCAGGGCCCAGGCCTGGGTCTGAGAGGAGGAGGAGCCGGGGAAGGAGGAGCCCTGCAGCCATTCCAGAGGGCGCTCTCAGCTGGACTGGGGGCTTTTCTCAGCGTAGGGCCTCTGCAGAAAGGCCTTAGTGGACAGTCACGTTTAGACTTGAACTTGGGTTGAGGAGCCTTCAGTAGATCAGGGTTTCCTGGCTGAGGTCAAAAGCATCTGTGTCCTGATTCCCTGTCCTCTTTCGAGAAAGCAGCTCGTTTCCCCCAGAGGTGTTGAGTCCTCATTGCAGTTGAAAGTGTTCCTTCCCTTCTGAAAGACAGTTGGGCATCTGGGAACCACCAGGTTTCTTTCCCCCGCCTCTCCCACCCATGGATGATGGAGTCTCACTGTCACCCAGGCTGGAGTGCAGTGGCGTGATCTTGGCTCACTGCAACCTCTGCTTCCCGGGTTCAAGCCATGCTCCTCCCTCAGCCTCCCGAGTAGCTGGGATTACAGGCATGCACCACCACACTCCGCTAATTTTTGTATTTTTGGTAGAGACGGGGTTTCACCATGTTGGCCTGGCTGGTCTTGAACTCCTGACCTCATGATCTGCCTGCCTTGGCCTCCCAAAGTGCTGGGATTACAAGCGTGAGCCACTGTGCCCAGCCTCCACCAGGGTTCTTTTGGTGTGGGATCCCTTCCCAGCAGTGATGAAATCTCCCCATCATTGGCAAGAGAGGCTGTCTTTCCATCTAACCCCCACCCCCTCCCTGTAAGTACACAAGTGAGGCCAGTACTAAACAGATGCTTGTGAGCCACTGGGAAGCCCCTGTTCCCCCCATGCCCTGGCCAGAGCCATCTCTCCTTGCAACAGAGATGGTGCTCGTCATCCTGACTGGACCATCCTTGGGTGCTGCTGCCTAGCCAGCATTTTTCTTTTTCTTTCTTTTTTTTTTTTTTTTTTTGGAGACAGGGTCTCTCTGTCACCCACGCTGGAGTGTGGTGGTGTGATCATGGTTCACTGCAACCTCTGCCTCCTGGGTTCAGTTAAACCTCCCACCTTAGCCTCCAGAGTAGTAGCTGGGACCACAGGCACACACCACCGTGCCTGGTTAATTTTTGTATTTTTTGTATTGACCCAGGGGTTTCACCATGTTGGCCAGGCTGGTCTCAAACTTCTGGGCTCAAGTGATCCACCTGCCTCGGCCTCCAGAAGTGCTGGGATTACAGGCATGAGCCACCATGCCCAGCCCTGGCCAGTGTTTTTAAAGGGATGTGACTTATCTTGGAGCTTTCCCAGGCAGGTTCCTAGGTTCCAGGCTGTGTGGCCTGACATGATGTCCCTGGGGATCAGTGCAAGGTAAGAGTGCAGGCTGCATGGGGTCTAGAGTTCTGGGACAGGGGCGGGGGTGGGGGGGTGCCTCCCTCGTGCCCACTGTTCCACCCCACCCTACCCTACCCTCACGTGCCCCGCAGAGCTCCATTTCCTGAGGTCTGGAATAAAGCCTTTGGATCTTGAGTTCTTTGTCAGAGGGCGGATATCCCTGAGAAACCAGGCTAAGTCCGTCAGAGGAGGGAAGTAGGGAAAGTGCCAGAAGGGGACAACCAAAGGGAAAGGTGGAAAATGGGAGGATAAAGACTCCTGCAAAGGTATCAGGAGGAGGGAGCAGAGCCACCCCACTCAGCTGCAGGCCTGCCCTGCCTCACATCCTCTGCCACCCTCCACCCAGGTGGAGCTGCAGGAGTGCAGGCCCCACCCCAACACCTGCTCTCAGGCAGAGGAGGGGCTCGGGGAGCAAGGGGAGCAAGGCTGGATGGGATCACTTCCCTGACAACTTTCCAGCACAGCCAGGAGAGGGACATGTGCTGCTGGTCCATTCTATACCCCCTCCCTCACCTCCTTGACCATCATCCCCCAGCTCCCTGGCCTCTGGTTGGGGTGAGGGAGCGGGAGCCTCTGCAAGAGTTTGGAGGGAGGTGAGGTGCCCTTGGCCATTGTCTTCATGACCTTCCAGCCATCCCCTTAAATCTATTCTTCTGAGGGGCCCTTCAAGTGACCCCAGGAAACCAGGATCGGACATTGGCATTGAGGATTGAGTCCACCCAACTCTCCCATTCACGATGGAGAATGTGAAGCGCAGAGGTGAGTGGTTTGCCCTAAAGCAAGCCCTTTGTTGTTATGGAGACAGTGGCCAATGCATGTTCCACTGGTGTCTCCTGTCTTCCAGCCAGTCCAACACCCCACAGGGCAGGCAGGCAGCAGACACCTCACCCCACAGGCTTGGAAGCCTTCCCCTGCAGTGCTAGAGCTGTGGTTACAGCTCAGAGATGCTGGCTGCAGACCTCTTCTTGGCATGCCATACTTTCTTGTCTTCTGTCTTGGTCTAAATAAGACCCCATCTTTCCCTAGGGCACTGGGTCTTACTCCTTGATTAAGGGACAAAGAGAAGCCCTAAGTGACCCATCTAGCCTCAGCCTAGCCTTGTGTAGTCTCTGGCCTTTAACCCAGTGATGAGGGTTGTTGGACATGCAGGATCCATCTGGCTATCAGCTTATGTAAGAACCAAGACAGTGTATCTCCATTTCTGCCTGTAGTAGAGAAACTGTAGTGGTTTAGTAGGAGGAGCCTAAGAGATAGGAATGGCTGTCTCATCCCAGAAAAGCCTGTGCCTTCTCTTGGAGTGTGTGTTTCTTTGTGACTCTGTTTCCTTCCCTCACAAGGTTATGAGTTTTAATGATGACACAATAATGTGCCTAACACATAGTAGGTACTCCCTAAATGTTTCCTATGCCTTTTTTTTTTTTTTTTTTTTTTTTTTTTTTTTGAGATGGAGGTTTGCTGTGTCACCCAGGCTGGAGTACAGTGGTGCAATCTTGGCTCACTGCAACCTCCGCCTCCCAGGTTCAAGCGATTCTCCCTGGTTTTTAGTAGAGATGGGGTTTGCCGTGTTGGCCAGGCTGGTCTCGAACTCCTGGACTCAAGTGATCCACCTGCCTCGGCCTTCCAAAGTGCTGGGATTACAGGTGTGAACCACCACGCCTGACCTGCGGTTATGTTAAAAAGATATTATTTCTTTCATCCTTAACAAGCAGTGAAATTGAGTCGATTCCAATTGACGTACTCCTTGACTGTTTTTTCAATGGATCAGTAGTCATTGAAAGATTTTTAACCCCATGTTCTACCTGGGAGGGAGGTGAAAGAAGGACAGGGTGGGGCCCAGGAATCTAGAACACACATAAAACCCTGGAGCTAGTAGTTTTTGGCACTGACTCTAACTGTAGCTTTTTTTTTTTTTTTTTTTTTGAGACAGTCTCACTCTGTTCCCCAGGCTGGAGTGCAGGGCATCATCTCAGCTCACTGCAGTCTCCACCTCAGCCGGGTATGGTGGCACATGTCTGTAGTCCCAGCTACCTGGGAGGCGGAGGCAGGAGAATCACTTGAAACTGGGAGGCAGAGGTTGCAGTGAGCCTGAGTAGCTACGATTATAGGTGTGTGCCACCATGCCCGGCTGATTTTTGTATTTTCAGTAGAGACAGGGTTTCGCCATCTTGGCTGGGCTGGTCTTGAACTCCTAACCTCAAGTGATCAACCAGCCTCAGCCTCCCAAAGTGCTGGAATTATAGGTGGACTTCTAGCCTTTTTATCAAGCCATTTAGGGCTTCAGAGTTCTGTTTTTTCAATGGATTCATATACTGCTTCAGAGTTTACGATGCATACATTCGCTATCTCCCATGATTGCCATAAAAAGCCTGCTGACATACATAAGAAAGGTGTTTGCCAGGGCGGTGGCTCACGCCTGTAATACCAGCACTTTGGGAGGCCAAGGTGGGCGGGTCACCTGAGGTCAGGAGTTCACAATCAGCCTGGCCAACATGGTGAAACCTCCTCTCTACTAAAATACAAGAAGTAGCCAGGCGTGGTAGCATGTGCCTGTAATTGCAGATATTTAGGGAGGTTGAGGCAGGATAATCACTTGAACCTGGGAGGCGGAGGTTGCAGTGAGCTGAGACCATGCCACTGCACTCCAGCCTGGGCAACAGAGCAAGACTCAGTCTCAAAAAAAGGAAAGTTTACTCCACCCTGCCGCCCAGGCTGGAGTGCAGTGACCGGATCTCAGCCCACTGTACCCTCAGCCTCCCAAGTAGCTGGGACTACAGGCATGCACCACCACACCTGGCTAATTTTTGTATATTTTGTGGAGCTGGGGTTTCTCCATATTGCCCAAGCTGGTCTTGAACGAGCTCAAGCAATCTGTCCTCCTCAACCTACCAAAATGCTGGGATTATAGGTGTGAGCCACCATGCCCGTCAATCATCTACTTTTATAGCTGTGGAAACTACAGTAAAAAAGGCTTCACCATGGCTGGGTACAGTGGCTTACCCCTGTAATCCCAGCACTTAGGGAGGCCGAGGCGGAGGATCACCTGAGGTCAGAGTTCAAGACCAACCTGGCCAACATGATGAAACACCATCTCTACTAAAAATACAAAAATTAGCCGGGTGTGGTGGCACTTGTCTGTAGTCCCAGCTACTTGGGAGGCAGGAGAATTGCTTGAAACTGGGAGGGAGAGGTAGCAGTGAGCCGAGATCATGCCACTCCACTCCAGCCTGAGTGAGAGAGAGACTCCTTCTCAAAAATAGATAAGATAAATAAATAATAAAAACCATCAAATAGTAGCCTGGTTAAGAAATAGGCCGAAAATGGCCAGGCATGGTGGCTCATGCCTGTAATTGCACCACTTTGGGAGGTCGAGGCAGGTGGATCATGAGGTCAGGAGACCAGCCTGGCCAAGATGGTGAAACCCCGTCTCTACTAAAAAATACAAAAATTAGCCGGGTGCGGTGGTGGGCACCTATAATTCCAGCTACTCAGGAGGCTGAGGCAGGAGAATCGCTTGAACCCAGGAGGTGGAGTTTGCAGTGAGCCGAGATCTGCCACTGCACTCCAGCCTGGGTGACAGAGCAAGACTCCGTCTCACAAGAAAAAAAAAAAAAAGAAAAGAAATGGGCCGAAAACAAAAATAAAAACCATTAAACAGAAAAATCCTCCAACCACTTGAATATGTGAGGGGAAAAAGCTTTTAAAAACCCAGACAAGGGTGGGCAGATCCTAGACATCTCTCAAGGCAAACTTGCTTCCTAATTTGGCCAAACTAAATTATCCATGTGCCAGTATCAGCTACCTATATCTGAATTTGTTTATCACTTCGGAGTTTGTGAGCAACTACATCTTCACAATGCCGCCTGAATGAGTCGTTTTTATTCATCAAGGTGAACTGAGTTGATTCTCCATCACTTAACCTTACCAAGTGGGATAAGAGAGAAGGAAAGAGCTAAGTCCATAGGCTGCTACAAGGTAGTCCTGCCCTGATCCTCGAAGCTGTCCTGGGAAGGCTGTTTGGGAAGGATCACCTCCATCCCATGGACAGGAAGTTCAAGTTCAGAAAGGTGCCAAGGTCATGTTTGATCATGATGAACTGAGCCAGAGCCCTGAGCTTTGGGCTCCTGTCCTCAAGGGGGAAGGACCACGCTGACTGACCTTTGCATCCTCTCTCGTCCAGTCGTTCTTTCCAGCAAACATTTGTCGTGCACCTGCCCTTCGCTGAGCCTGTGTTTGGTGCTGAGGTGGAGGATAAGGCACAGTTTCTGTTCTCAGGTGAGGCACAGCCTGCAGTGTGTGAGTCTGGGCTGTGGAGCTACTCAAGCAGGGAAAGCTGGGGGTTATTGGTTCTAAACCTCTGCTTCCCTCTTTCCCTGGAGGCTGGGCTGCTGCCCGCCTTACCCCCACAGGTCCAGAGTACTGCTCCGGGTCCCATGGTGTCATGGTTCTGTGCTTGGCCTCTCAGAACTGCATGGGTGGTATAAGAGCTGTGCACAGAGGGACATGCCCCATCTCCCACCTCAGAGTGACTGCAGCTTCCACAGCAGGATACCCTCAGGCTCTGTCCCCTGCTGAAGGTGGTCTCTTAGATTAGAGGCTTCTCAGATGGGCCTGTGTCTCTCTCAGACCCAGGTTCTCATTCCTGAAAGCAGGAGTGTGCTTCCTAAAAACTAACTAACTTGTGTCTCCAGAAAGACATGGAGGGAGAGGGGCTGGGAGAGTGGGGGTGGGAGGAGCAAAAGCCACCCCCTTTTGGAGTAGTGGCCTCTGCCAGGGTTCTCCCCAAAGGCCACACTCCTGAGTATCCATTCATGTGCGCTTCCCCAGGGCCTACGTTCTGAAATTTCTCCTGTCTGTGGCTGCCAGGTGAATCATGCCAAGATGCCACTTTCACAGGTTAGAAGAACTTCATTCCATGGTTCTGTACCGCATATGGGCTGATGGCCAGTGTCACACATTCAGGACACACCCCCACCTGGCTTCTGGCCCCTTCTTCTCTGTGATTGGAGACATTTGCTAACCACCGTCGGCTTCCTTGTACTACAGAGCAGCTTTTCCCTTTCTACTAGATCGGCCATTGCCTTCATCTGCAGGTAATGGGAGACTGACCCCACCTGGGTCTCGTTCCGTGTCCTGATGTATCTGTAGGCATGCTCTGTGGTCCCAGCAAGTCCCTTTGGCCCCTGCCTCTCCTATGCCCACCTTTATTTACATCTCAGGCCCCTTGACTTGGCCCAGTGGTGACCAAGGTGAAATTTCTGCTCACCTAAGACTTAGCGCTAGGCAGGTACCTCTGGCACAGCCTCCTTCCTCTGGGAGCTGGCAGGGCTGTGTGATCCTAGGGCGCCCTCTCATGGTTGAAGATGCTCACAAGCCTCATCTATATTTTTTCCCTTTTGCTCTTCCAAATTAACCTTTTCCTGGGGTCATTTATTCTGGACTCTGTGGGTGCCTCTGTTCCCAGAGGCAGAGTCAGGTAGTTGGTCACAAACACACACAAACACTCATGGAGTGCCTCCTGCATTTGTGCATACTTACATGCTAGTAGTCACTCTGCTGGCACTGGGGATACAAAAGTGAATATTGGGCCCAGAGAGATTTTGATCCAATCACCTCGGTTCACAGATGGAGAAGCTTCAGCCTTCAGAAACAGAGAGATTGGCCGGGTGTGGTGGCTCAAGCCTGTAATCCCAGCACTTTGGGAGGCCGAGACGGGCGGATCACGAGGTCAGGAGATCAAGACTATCCTGGCTAACCCTGTCTCTACTAAAAAAAAAAAAGTACAAAAAACTAGCTGGTCAAGGTGGCAGGCGCCTGTAGTCCCAGCTACTCAGGAGACTGAGGCAGGAGAATGGCGTGAACCCGGGAGGCGGAGCTTGCAGTGAGCTGAGATCCGGCCACTGCACTCCAGCCTGGGCGACAGAGGGAGACTGTCTCAAAAAAAAAAAAAAAAAAGAAAAGAAAAGAGAGAGAGATGTGCCAAGCTCATTTGGTTGTGTGGGCTTGACAGAAAACTCAGGTGTCCCGACTATCACAGGAAATCAAGTCAGCTTCCATCTCACTGATGAAACCCCTGGATGTTGGCCGGGCGTGGTGGCTCACGCCTGTAGTCCCAGCACTTGGGAGGCCAAGGTGGGCGGATCACGAGGTCAGGAGATCGAGACCATCCTGGCTAACACGGTGAAACCCTGTCTCTACTAAAAAAATACAAAAAGTTAGCTGGGTGTGGTGGCGGGTACCTGTAGTCCCAGCTACTTGGGAGGCTGAGGCAGAATGGCGTGAACCTGGGAGGTGGAGCTTGCAGTGAGCCAAGATCGTGCCACTGCACTCCAGCCTGGGCAACAGAGACTCTGTCTACAAAAAAAAAAAAAACAAAAACCCTGGATGTCATAGTAACAAAGCTTAGACCTCACTATTGATATTTTCAGGAATTACATTCCTAATTTCTCATGTCTGGGAGATTTTAGCTATTGGAATGGGTAAAATCCAGGGGATAGACCCCCCAGGAAACTCAAATTTGGGCTGTTCTCTGTCAGTGTGCTGTTCTTAGGGGTCACTCCGTTGTCAGCACTGCCAGGCATTGTCTCGTCTGCAAACCTTGCTCGTGCCTGCACAGACTGGACGTTCTTTCAGGGCATAGGTCATGCCATTGTCGCTCACCAGCACAGTCCAGGGCCTTTGGTGATACCTAACACGTGACTGAGAAAGGCTACTTCACTTTTTTTTTTTTTTTGAGACAGGGTCTTACTCTGTCACCCAGGCTGGAGTGCAGCAGCACAGTCAGCTCATTGCAACCTCCATCCTGGGCTCAGGTGATCTCCTGCCTCAGTCTCCCAAGTAGCTGGGACTACAGGTGTGCATCACCACACCTGGCTAATTTTTTTTTCTTTTTTTCTTGAGACGGAGTTTTGCTTTTGTTGCTCAGGCTGGAGTTCAATGGTGCCATCTCGGCTCAACGCAACCTCCGCCTCTCGGGTTCAAGTGATTATCCTGCCTCAGCCTCCCGAATAGCTGGGATCACAGGCGCCTGCCATCACACCCGGCTGATTTTTGTGTTTTTAGTAGAGATGGGGTTTCTCCATGTTGGTCAGGCTGGTCTCGAACTCCCGATCTCAGATGATCCTCCCGCTTCGGCCTCCCAAAATGCTGGGATTACAGGCTTGAACCACCACGCCCGGCCACACCTGTCTAATATTTTAAAACATTTTTTGTAGAGACAGGGTCTCACTATGGTGCCCAGGCTGGTCTCAAACTCCTGGGCTCAAGTGATCTGCCTCCCTCATCCTCCCACAGTGCTGGGATTACAGGCAGGCAGTGACTTGCCTGTCCCTGCGGGTCTTTTGAGTATATGCTGGCGATGCTTAGTGGTGGTACTCGGGAAGCAATTCAAGGACTAGATGCCTGGTGGACCACTGTCCTGATACATATATATAATATCTATAACGTATATAATATACATATATAATATGTAAGTAGCTGGGATTATAAGTGCATGTCACCATGCCTGACTGATTTTTGTATCAGTAGAGTCGGGGTTTCACCATGTTGGCCAGGCTGGTCTTGAACTCCTGACCTCAGGTGATCCCCCCCAACTCGGCTTCCCAAAGTGCTGGGATTACAGGTATGAGCCACTGCGCTGGGCGCTGTCCTGGTATTTTTTGACCCTGCTCTCCATCATGAAGTGCTGGACTTAGTCAAGAGTTGGAAACTCGCACTCTGCAGGAAGTGAGGAGTCTGAGGGAAGTGTGCTGGGTGACTGGGTGAAAGGAGAAGGGGGCAGTGGCTGCCCCTCAGCCCTGGCCAGCTGCTGCTCAGCAAGGTGGGAACCCCATGTGGCTTCATGTTTTGATTTTTCTTTTCTTTTTTTTTTTTTTTTTTTTTTTGAGACGGAGTCTTGCTCTGTCGCCCGGGCTGGAGTGCAGTGGCCGGATCTCAGCTCACTGCAAGCTCCGCCTCCCGGGTTTACGCCATTCTCCTGCCTCAGCCTCCCGAGTAGCGAGGACTACAGGCGCCCGCCACCTCGCCCAGCTAGTTTTTTGTGTTTTTAGTAGAGACGGGGTTTCACCGTGTTAGCCAGGATGGTCTCGATCTCCTGACCTCGTGATCCACCCGTCTCGGCCTCCCAAAGTGCTGGGATTACAGGCTTGAGCCACCGCGCCCGGCCTCATGTTTTGATTTTTCAGCAGAAACTGGACATTCAGATTTTAATGTGAAAAGCCTTGATTTTGGATGCTGGTGACTAACCAAACCATATAAAGCCATTTGGTGGGCTATGCTACCACCCATGTGCTTGTTACTTTGCAACTTCAGGTCAAAGATTCTTAGTTTTCACTCTGTGCAGTAACTCTAGGGACAAAAACTGCCAAGGGCACAGTTACGCCCAACCCATAGGTATGACTCCTTCCTTCTCCTTCCTTTGTTTTCTTTTTTTTGTGTGTGTCGGAGTCTCGCTGTGTCGCCCAGGCTGGAGTGCAGTGGTGCGATCTCGGCTCACTGCAAGCTCCGCCTCCTGGGTTCACGCCATTCTCCTGCCTCAGCCTCCCAACTAGCTGGGACCACTAGCGCCTGCCACCACACCCGGCTGATTTTTTTGTATTTTCAGTAGAGACGGGGTTTCACCACGTTAGCCAGGATGGTCTCGATCCCCTGACCTTGTGGTCTGCCCCTCTCGGCCTCCCAAAGTGCTGGGACTACAGGTGTGAGCCACCCGCGCTTGGCCGTTTCCTTCTTTTTATTTTTACGCCATTGAAGAGCTGGGCTACCTGAGCACCTTGCCCTTACCCACATCCATCCCATCTCCCCTGAGGAAGAACCAGCGCTGGGCTTCCTTAGAACGCTGTATCTGCAGTGCTTCCAGAGGCCACCAGAGGGCAGGGTGGAATGCTGAAAACTATCGGTTTGGGCTAGTGGAGGTGGGGGGGTGTGATCTCAGTCTAGCATCCAGGTTTGAGGGTTCAGGAAGGCATCTAGGGTTGCTCCCTGAGGGTGCAGTGTGGCTCACCATTCCTAGACTCACCTCCCAGTGGGTGCCTATCACCTCGTTTCTGGACCATAGGAGCAACTTTCTTTCTTAAAAAAAGAAAAAAAAGCCACCCAGGCTGGAGTGCAATATAGCACTAGCCACCACCACCAGCTAATTAAAATAAAATTTTGTAGAGATGGGGGTCTCACTATGTTGCCCAGGCTGGTCCCAAACTCCTGGGTTCAAGCAGTCCTCCAGCCCTCAGCCTTTGAAAGTACTGGATTAGAGGCATGAGCCACTGTGCCTGGCCCATAGGGGTAACTTTCTATCGGTACTTTCTGTCCTTAGCTGTTTTCCCCTAACACACCTGTCTCTCATGTTCGCCAGCTACCCAGCAGTCACTGATATCAGCTTGGTCTGCCCCAGACCCACTCGCTACAGACCTTGTCAAGAGCCTTCAATAGCTTTTTAAAGCTGGACCATCCAGTTTCTCAGAAGTGGAGCATCAAGATGCTGATCCCAGTTAGGTGAGTGGGAGTGAGCTGGAGAGGCTCTTATTTCTTTCATCTCAGTGTAATTGTAAGGGCAGGCCTTGCTGTTCCAACTTCATACATGAGGAGATGAAGCATGCGGAGAAAAGTGTCTGCCATCAAACTGAACTCAAATATTTTCTGAGTGTCCGTGCTTGATGGTGTAGGGGATACAAAAAACCTGAAGATAAGGTTCCCATCCTCAAAGAGACTATACAACCTGTTAGGAAAACATGATACTCATCTAAAAATATAACCAGCTCCCAGCAGCTTTCAAGTAGATGGTACAATAGCAACAGTGGGAACGTCAGAGAGAGGTCTCTGGATGTAAGGGTCGGGGAAGGCTTCACAAAGGAAGTAGTGGTCTTCAAACAAAGGCATGTGCACCCCAAGAGGTACAAAAAGAATTTTCACTCTTTTTATTTTTATTTGTTTAATTTTTAAATTTTTATTTGTTTACTTACTTTCTGAGATGGAGTCTTGCTCTGTAGCCCAGGCTGGAGTGCAGTGGCGCAATCTCGGCTCACTGTAACCTCTGCCTCCCAGGTTTAAGAGATTCTCCTCAGCCTCTCGTGTAGCTGGGATTACAGGCATACACCTCCATGTCCAGCTAATGTTTGTATTTTTATTTTTATTTTATTTATTTGTTTTTTGAGGCAGAGTTTTTGCTCTGTCACCTGGGCTGGAATGCAGTGGCACAATCTTGGCTCACTGCAAGCTCCACCTCCCGGGTTCAAGCAATTCTCCTGCCTCAACCTCCTGAGTAGCTGGGATTACAGGTGTGCACTACCACGCCCCACTAATTTTTGTATTTTTACAAAATTACGGGGTTTTGTAAAGACGGGGTTTTGCCATGTTGGCCAGGTTGGTCTCGAACTCCTGACCTCAGGTGATCCACCTGCCTCAGCCTCCCGGAGTGCTGGGATTACAGGTGTGAGCTACTCGGCCAAAGCCAAATTTTTAAATTTTATTATTATTTTTAAAATTTATTTATTGAGACAGAAGCTTGCCAGGCTGGAGTGTAGTGGCACGACTTCAGCTCACTGCAACCTCTGCTTCCCGGGTTTAAACAATTCTTGTGCCTCAGCCTTCCCAGTAGTTGGGATTACAGGTGCACACCACCATGCCTGGCTAATTTTTTTTTTTTTTTTGAGACGGAGTTTTACTCTTGTTGGCCAGGCTGGAGTGCAGTGGTGCAATCTCGGCTCACTGCAACCTTCACCTCCTGGGTTCAGGCAGTTCTCTGCGTCAGCCTCCCAAGTAGCTGAGATTACAGACATGTGCCACCACGCCTGGCTAATTTTGTATTTTTAGTAGAGACAGGGCTTCACCATGTTGGTCAGGCTGGTCTCGAACTCCTGACCTTAGGTGATCCACCCCCGTTGGCCTCCCAAAGTGCTGGGATTACAGGCATGAGCCACCTCGCCCAGCCTTAAGTTCTGTATTTTTAGTAGAGATGGGTTTTCACCATATTGACCAGACTGGTCTTGAACTCTGGGTCTCAAGTGATCCTCTCTCCTTGGCCTCCCAAAGTGTTGGGATTACAGGTGTGAGCCACTGTGCCTGGCTACAAAAAGAATTTTCTAAGGGCAGGTAGGGTTATGTTTAAGGGAATCAATTTCCAAAAAGTCTTTTTTTTTTCTTTTTCTTTTCTTTCCTTTTTGTTTTTTAGAGACAGAGTCTCGCTCTGTTGCCCAGGCTGGAGTGCAGTGGCACAATCTCAGCTCACTGCAAGCTCCGCCTCCCGGGTTCACGCCATTCTCCTGCCTCAACCTCCTGAGTAGCTGGGACTACAGGCGCCCGCCACCACACCAGGCTAATTTTTTGTATTTTTAGTAGAGATGGGGTTTCACCATGTTAGCCAGAATGATCTTGATCTCCTGACCTTGTGATCCTCCCGCCTCAGCCTCCCAAAGTACTGGGATTACAGGCGTGAGCCACTGCACCCGGCTTTTTTTTTTTTTTTTTTTTTGGCGGGGTCTCACTCTGTCACCCAGGCTGGAGTACAGTGGCTCGATTTTGGTTCACTGCAGCCTTGACTTCCCCGGCTCAGGTACTTCTCCCACCTCAGCCTTCCAAGTAGCTGGGACCATAGGCACGTGCCACCACACCTGACTAATTTTGTTTATTTTTTGCAGAGGCAGGGTCTCACTATGTTGCCCAGGCTGGTCTCAAACTCCTGGACTCCCAAGGCTGATGTGACTTGTTTTGGCCAGTGAACTATGAGCAAAAGTGTCTCTTCTGGGTAGAAGCATTTAAGAGCCAGTGTATGATTCTCCATCTTACCTTCTCTCTGCCATGGTGACTGATGACATTTTAGCTGATAGAGTCTGGATCCCTGAGTGATGATGGCATGGATCAGAACCCCAACCAGCTTGTGATGGACATAGAGTTTTGGTGGGGAAGATGGGGAGGAACCTTTGTTGGTTTAAGCAACATAGATTTTGATGTTGGTTGTTATTACAGCATAATTTAGTGGATATGCTACAGAGGACAAATATGTCTCACCCATCCTGAATGTTTTTTTATTTGAGACAGAGTCTTGCTCTGTCACCCAGGCTGGAGTGCAATGGTGCGATCTTGGCTCACTGCAACCTCTGCCTCCCAAGTTCAAGCAATTCTCCTGCCTCAGCCTCCTGAGTAGCTACAGTTACAGGCGTGTGCCACCATGCCTGGCTAATGTTTGCATTTTTAGTAGAGATGGAGTTCCGACATGTTGGCCAGGCTGGTCTTGAACTCCTGACCTCAGGTGATCCACCCACCTTGGCCTCCCAAAGTGCTGGGATTACAGGCTTTTTTTTGTTTTGTTTTGTTTTTTGACACAAGGTCTCACCCTGTTGCCCAGACTGGAGTGCAGTGGTGAGATCACGGCTCACTAAAGCCTCAGCCTCTCAGGCTCAAGTGATCCTCCCACCTCAACCACCTGAATAGCTGAGATTACAAGCATGTGCCATCACATCTGCCTAATTTTTGTATTTGTATTTTTATTTATTTGTTTATTTTTTTGAGAGAGTCACGCTCTGTCACCCAGGCTGAAGTGCAGTGGCACGATCTCGGCTCACTGCAACCCCTGCCTCCTGGGTTCCAGCGATTCTCCTGCCTCACTCTCCCGAGTAGCTGGGATTACAGGTGCACGCCACCACACCTGGCTAATTTTTTTTTTTTGAGACGGAGTCTCGCTCTGTTGCCCAGGCTGGAGTGCAGTGGCTTGATCTTGGCTCACGGCAACCTCCGCCTCCCGGGTTCAAGTGATTCTCTTGCCTTGTCCTCCTGAGTAGCTGGGACTACAGGCACATGCCACCATGCCCAGATAATTTTTGTATTTTCAGTAGAGATGGGGTTTCACCATGCTGGTCAGGCTGTTCTCGAACTCCTGACCTTGTGATCCACCCACCTTGGTCTCCCAAAGTGCTGGGATTACAGGCGTGAACCACTGCGCCCAGCCTAATTTTTTGTATTTTTATAGAGATGGGGTTTTGCCATGTTGGCCAGGCCGGTCTTGGACCCCTTGCCTCAAGTGATCCTCCTGCCTCAGCCTCCCAAAGTGCTGGGATTACAGGCATGAGCCATCGCATCTGGCTAATTTTTGTATTTTTAGTAGAGATGGGGTTTTGCCATGTTGCCCTGGTTGGTCTCAAACTCCTGGGCTTAAGTGATACATCTACCTCAGGCTCCCAAAGTGCTAGGATTATAGGCATGAGCCATCATGCCTGGACCTTCATCCTAGATCTTAGGAGATCTAGTAAGTTGTTGATCTGGTATTTGGTTTGTTGGGAGATCTGGTATTTGGTATGTTGGAGATCTGGTGTTTGGTATGTTGGTCTGCTATTTGGTATGTTGGGAGATCTGGTATGTGGTATGTTGGAGATCTGGTATTTGGCATGTTGTTGATCTGGCATTTGGCATGTTGGTGATCTGGTTTTGGCATGTTGGAGAGCTGGTATTTGGTATGTTGGGAGATCTGGTATTTGGTATGTTGGGAGATCTGATATTTGGTATATTGTCTTGATGTGTAAAAATCTCTGGGGCTTGAAACAAACAATTTGAAATATTGATTTCAATATTGAGAAAGTGAATGGCTCAAATGACTATTATAGATCCTTTCTACAAACTAAAGCTTTCCCAATATTTTGCTTTCAAATTGAAGGAGCTGAAACAAATTTTGTTGTCATCTGCTTGATGATTAGGTGGTACTGAGTGAATCTGCTAGAACTTCTTCCTTTCCCAGGTACTTATGTGAATAAGATACCTCAACATTACCATGTATAAGTTTGAAACATTGAACTGGGCACAGTGGCTCAAGCCTATAATCCCAGCACTTTGGAAGGCCGAGGGCGGCGGATCACTAAGTCAGGAGATCGAGACCATTGTGGCTAACACGGCAAAACCCCGTCTCTACTAAAAATACAAAAAATTAGCTGGACGTGGTGGTGGGCACCTGTAGTCCCAGCTACTCGGGAGGCTGAGGCAGGAAGATGGCGTGAACCTGGGAGGCGGAGCTTGCAGTGAGCTCAGATTGCGCCACTGCACTCCAGCCTGGGCGACAGAGTGAGACTCTGTCTCAAAACAAAAACAAAAACAAAACAAAACAAAACAGATTGAAACGTTGAAATAAGATTGAGGCTAGCCAGGTGTGGCGGTGTGCACCTGTAGTCTCAGCTACTCAGGAGACTGAGGCAGGAGGATCACTTGAGCCTAGAAGTTCAAGGCTGCAGTGAACTATGATCATGCCTGTGAACAGCTACTGCACTCCAGGCTGGGCAACATAGCCAGACTCTGTCTCTCAAAAAACAAAAAAAGACAACAACAACAACAACGAAAAAACAGACTAAGCATGGTGACTCACACCTGTAATCCCAGCACTTCGAGAGGCCAAGGCTTGAGCCCGGGAGACCAGCCTGGGCAACAAAGTGAGTCCCCTTGCTGTACAAAAAATTAGCTGAGCATGGTCATGCACACCTGTATTCCTGTCTACATAGGAGGCTGAGGCAGGAGAGTGCCTGAGCCCAAGAGGTTAAGGCTGCAGTGAACCATGTTTGCACCACTGCCCTCCAGCCTAGGCAACAGAGCAAGACTCTGTTTCAGCAAAACAACCAACCAGCCAACAAAAACATTGATGCTTATCACTGTCTCACTCTAGCATGAGAACATCTATCTCAATACAAGTTGTATTTCCTATACAATTTTACGTCTTATATTTAAGAATTCTTGGCCAGGCACGGTTGCTCACGCCTGTAATCCTAGCTAGCACTTTGGGAGGCCAAGGCGGGCGGATCACCTGAGGTCAGGAGTTCGAGACTAGCTTGACCAACATGGAGAAACCCCATCTCTAGTAAAAATACAAAAAGTGGCTGGGCGCGGTGGCTCACGCCTGTGATCCCAGCACTTTGGGAGGCCGAGGCGGGCGGATCACGAGGTCAGGAGATTGAGACTATCCTGGCTAACATGGTGAAACCCCGTCTCTACGAAAAATACAAAAAAATTAGCTGGGCATGGTGGCAGGCACCTGTAGTCCCAGCTACTTGGGAGGCTGAGGCAGGAGAATGGCGTGAACCCAGGAGGCAGAGCTTGCAGTGAGACGAGATTGCACCACTGCATTTCAGCCTGGGAGACAGGGCGAGACTCCGTCTCAAAAAAAAAAAAAAAAAAATTAAAAATACAAAAAGCCAGCCAGGTGTGGTGGTGCATGCCTGTAATCCCAACTACTCGGGAGCCTGAGGCAGGCAAATCGCTGGAACCTGGGAGGCGGAGGTTGCAGTGAGCTGATATCATTGCACTCCATCCTGGGCAACAAAAGCGAAACTCCGTCTCGGGGCAGGGGGGGTAGTGGGGAGGGGGGAGCGGGGAGTGCTGGGCGCCGTGACTCACACCTATAATCCCAGCACTTTGGGAGGCTGAGGTGGGTGGATCACCTGAGGTCAGGTGTTCGAGACCTGCACGGCCAACATGTGAAACCCTGTCTCTGCTCAAAATACAAAAATTAGCTGGGCATGGTGGCAGGCGCCTGTAATCGCAGCTACTCGGGAGGCTGAGGCAGGAGAATCATCTGAACCCAGGAGGCGGGGATTGCTGTAAGCCGAGATCGCACCACTGCACTCCAGCCTGGGCTGGGCAATACAGCAAGACTCCATCACAAAAAAAAAAAAAAAGAATAAAGTACATATTACATTAGGAAAGCATTATGTGAGAGAAGTAAAAAGAAAATACAAGTTTAAGGAGAAAAAGAAGTGATGTAAAATTTCCTGTGCTAAAGAACAGCTTTCCTTTTCTTTTTCTTTATTTTTTAAAATTTTTTTTGAGATAGAGCCTCACTCTGTCGCCCAGGCTGGAGTGCAGTGGTGCGATCTCCACTCACTGCAAGCTCCGCCTCCCAGGTTCACGCCATTCTCCTGGCTCAGCCTCCCGTGTAGCTGGGACTACAGGTGCCCACCACCGCGCCCAGCTAATTTTTTTATTTTTAGTAGAGACGGGGTTTCACTGTGTTAGCCAGGATGGTCTCAACCTCCTGACCTCATGATCTGCCCGTCTCGGCCTCCCAAAATGCTGGGATTACAGGTGTGAGCCACCGCGCCCGGCCTTCTTTCTTTCTTTCTTTTTTTTTTTTTTTTGAGATGGAGTCTCGCTCTGTCGCCCAGGCTGGAGTGCAGTGGCCAGATCTCAGCTCACTGCAAGCTCCGCCTCCCGGGTTTACGCCATTCTCCTGCCTCAGCCTTCCGAGTAGCTGGGGCTACAGACGCTCGCCACCTGGCCTGGCTATTTTTTTTGTGTTTTTTACTAGAGACGGGGTTTCACCGGGTTAGCCAGGATGGTCTTGATCTCCTGACCTCGTGATCCACCCGTCTCGGCCTCCCAAAGTGCTGAGATTACAGGCTTGAGCCACCGCGCCCGGCCTCTTTTTTTTTTTTTTGAGAAGGAGTCTCACACTGTCGCCCAGGCTGGAGTGCAGTGGCACGATCTTGGCTCACTGCAACCTCCGCCACCTGAGTTCAAGCAATTCTCCTACCTCAGCCTCCCGAGCAGCTGGGATTACATGCACGAACCACCATGCCCAGCTATTTTTGTATTTTTAGTAGAGACAGGGTTTCACCGTGTTGGCCAGTCTGGTCTCAAACTCCTGACCTCAAATGATCCACCCGCCTCTGCCTCCCAAAGTGCTGGGATTACAGGCGTGAGCCACCGCACTTAGCCTCTTTTTCTTTTCTTTCTTTTTTTTTTTTTTTTTTTGAGACAGAATCTCACTCTGTCACCCAGGCTGGAGTGCACTGGGGTGATCTCAACTCACTGCAACCTCTGCCTCCTGGGTTCAAGCACTTCTAATGCTTCGGCCTCCCGAGTTGTTGGGATTACAGGTACGCATCACCGTGCCCAGCTAATTTTTGTACTTTTAATAGAGATGGGGTTTTGCTTTGTTGGCCAGGCTGGACTTGAACTCCTGGCCTCAAGCAATCTGCCCGCCACCTCGGCCTCCCAAAGTGCTGGGATTACAGGCATGAGCCACTGCATCCAGTTTTAGTATTTCTTTTCTTTCTTTTTTTTTTTCTGTTTGTTTGAGACGGAGTCTCGCTCAGTAGCCCAGGCTGGAGTACAGTGGCCGGATCTCAGCTCACCGCAAGCTCCGCCTCCCGGGTTTACACCATTCTCCTGCCTCAGCCTCTGGAGTGCTGGGACTACAGGCGCCCGCCACCTCGCCCGGCTAGATTTTTGTATTTTTTAGTAGAGACGGGATTTCACTGGGTTAGCCAGGATGGTCTCGATCTCCTGACTTCGTGATCCGCACGTCTCGGCCTCCCAAAGTGCTGGGATTACAGGCTTGAGCCACCGCGCCTGGTCCAGTTTTAGTATTTCTTTTTTTTTTTTTTTTTTTTTTGAGGCGGAGTCTGGCTGGAGTGCAGTGGCCGGATCTCAGCTCACTGCAAGCTCCGCCTCCCGGGTTTACGCCATTCTCCTGCCTCAGCCTCCCGAGTAGCTGGGACTGCAGGCGCCCGCCACCTCGCCCGGCTAGTTTTTTGTATTTTTTAGTAGAGACGGGGTTTCACCGTGTTAGCCAGGATGGTCTCGATCTCCTGACCTCGTGATCCGCCCGTCTCGGCCTCCCAAAGTGCTGGGATTACAGGCTTGAGCCACCGCGCCCAGCCCAGTTTTAGTATTTCTAATACAAAAAAATAGTTGCAAAGAAATCACATCCTGGCTGGGCGAGGTGGCTCACGCTTGTAATCCCAGCACTTTGGGAGGCCGAGGTGGGCGGATCACGAGGTCAGGAGATGGAGACCATCCTGGCTAACACGGTGAAACCCCATCTCTACTAAAAATACAAAAAATTAGCCGGGCGAGGTGGCGGGAGCCTGTAGTCCCAGCTACTCAGGAGGCTGAGGTAGGAGAATGGCGTGAACCCGGGAGGCGGAGCTTGCAGTGAGCCGAGATGGCGCCATTGCACTCCAGCCTGGGAGACAGAGCTAGACTCCGCCTCAAAAAAAAAAAAAAAAAAAAAAAAGAAAAAAAAAAAGAAATCACATCCTTTGGAACTATTTTTATATTTTTGTGTGGAGACAGGGTCTCAGTCTACTCAGGCTGGAATGCAGTGGTATGATCATTACTCACTGTAATTTGAATACCTGGCCTCAAGCAATCCTCCTACCATAGCCTCCCAAAGTGCTGGGATTACAGATATGTCCCACTGTGCCCAGCCTTTTGCAACTATTTAAACATGGTTAAACTTTTTTAAAAACAAATTTAAAAATTTCTTTTTTTTTTTTTTTTTGAGACAGAGTGTTGCTCTTGTCTCCCAGGCTGGAGTGCAATGGTGTGACCACGGCTTACTGCAACCTCCACCCCCCAGGTTCAAGCGCTTCTTCTGCCTCACCCTCCCGAGTAGCTGGGATTACAGGCACCCGCCACCATGCCCAGCTAATTTTTGTATTTTTAGTAGAGACAGGGTTTCGCCATGTTGTCTAGGCTCATCTTGAACTCCTGACCTCAGGTAATTCACCCACCTCGGCCTCCCAAAGTATTGGGATTACAGGTGTGAGCCACCACGCCCGGCCTAAAAATTTCACTTTTAAAACAAGCTTTATTGAAGGGGTACATAATTTTTAAAAATGTTTAGGGTATGCATGAGCTAAATTATTGAAAGACTACAGTCTTGAGAGATGAGCTAGAGGCTGCTTGGCAAAGGAGGAGGAGAAAGAGATTCTTTGGAGGAGAAAGAAAGGGTTCTGTGAGTGGACTTGTTCACGGAAGGGAGTAATCTGAGATAAGCTGGAAATGTATCCATCCCGGGCAACAGAGAGATACCCTATCTCTACAAAAAATGCAAAAAGTAGCTGGGCATGGTGGCATGTACCTGTAGTCCCAGCTACTTGGGAGGCTAAGGCAGGGGGTATCTCCTGAGCCCCGGAGGTGGAGGTTGCAGTGAGCTGAGATCACGCTATTGCATTCCAGCCTGGGCACTGGAGTGAGACCGTATCTTTAAAAAAAAAAAAAAAAAAGAAAAAAGCTGGAAATGTAAGTTGGGCTCAGACTAACAGGAAGTAGGCTGAGGCATTTCTGTTTATTATTATTATTATTATTATTATTATTATTTTTTTTTTTTTTTTTTTTTGAGACGGAGTCTTGCTCTGTCACCCGGGCTGGAGTGCAGTGGCCGGATCTCAGCTCACTGCAAGCTCCGCCTCCCGGGTTTACGCCATTCTCTTGCCTCAGCCTCCCGAGTAGCTGGGACTACAGGCGCCCGCCACCTCGCCCGGCTAATTTTTTGTATTTTTAGTAGAGACGGGGTTTCACCGTGTTAGCCAGGATGGTCTCGATCTCCTGACCTTGTGATCCGCCCATCTCGGCCTCCCAAAGTGCTGGGATTACAGGCTTGAGCCACCGCGCCCGGCCTCTGTTTATTATTAATTTTAATTATGCAAGTTATGCATGATTACAATCTCCTTGTAAAAAACCGAAGCTTTATGAATAGCCTAGGACTGTCACTTCCATTTCTGGTCTCCAGAGGTGACGTTGGTTTTCAGTTGGTGTAAGTTCATCTGGCACATGCCGCAGGTCTCTACGTGGCAGAATGTCCAAGCTAAGGAGTTTTCGCTTCGTTACAGGGTCATTGGCAACCGGGGGCTGGGGTGGAGCTGGGAATTTCTGCAGGACTTACTTTTTTTTTTTTTTTTTTGAGACGGAATCTCGCTGTGTCCCGGAGGCTGGAGTGCAGTGGCCCCATCTCGGCTCACTGCAAGCTCCGCCTCCCGGGTTCACGCCATTCTCCCGCCTCAGCCTCCGAGTAGCTGGGACTACAGGCACCCGCCACCACGCCTGGCTAGTTTTTTGTATTTTTAGTAGAGACGGGGTTTCACCATGTTAGCCAGGATGGTCTCGATCTCCTGACCTCGTGATCCACCCGTCTTGGCCTCCCAAAGTGCTGGGATTACAGGCTTGAGCCACTGCGTCCGGCCTCTACAGGACTTATTACTCCTTTGTGTTTTGCACCTGGGGTTTGCTCGCTTAGATAATAAGAGTTGTGACTTGGGAGTGAGGGAAGGAGTTGGGGGTAATCTTGGCGCAAGGCCTGTGACACTGTATTGTCAGCAGCTGTCATTAAGCACTGTGCCACTGGAAGGTAGAAGGTAGGGTGCAGAAAAGCAGATGGGAGGACATGAAATCCCATCTTTATTTGCTTATGGATAGGCCTGACTGGGTAGAAATGTGCTCTCTACAAACAGGTGGCCCTCTTAGTTTCTTTTGTGTCCCCACTTTTTGTTTTTGAAACACCGTGTTACTCTGTTGCCCAGGCCTGGAGTGCAGTGATGCAATTTTGGCTCACTACAACCTCCAACTCCTGGGCTCAAGTGATCCTCCCACCTCAGCCTCCTGAGTAGCTGAGACCACATGTGCACGCCACCACACGCGCCTAATTTTTTGTATTTTTAGTAGAGATGGGGTTTCTCCATGTTGCCCAGTTTGGTCTTGAACTCCTGGGCTCAAGTGATCCACCTGCCTCGGCCTCCCGAAGTGCTGGGATTACGGGCGTGAGCCACCACACCTGGCCATGTCCCCACCTTTGAATGAGACGAGGGTACAGAAACCTGTGTAATAACCATTCAAGTGTGATGAGCAACAGCAACTGATACTCGGCCTCAGTGCTGGAGACAATGCAGAGTGGTGTGGACAGTGGCAAAATGGACAGCCCAAGGTCTTTCTAAAGGGTGGTCATTATTCAGCCCCATCAACTGTGGTCCTGGGGCCATATGCATCAATGTTAACCACATCATCTGATTTTTCAAGAGACTGTGGAAATTGGGATTTTTTTTTTTTTGAGAAGGATTCTCACTCTGTCACCCAGTCTGGAGTGCAGTGGTGCGATCTTAGCTCACAGTAAACTCTGCCCCCCGGGTTCAAGCGATTCTCCTGCCTCAGCCTCCCAAGTAGCTGGGACTTGAGATGGGTCACCACACCCGGCTAATTCTTGTATTTTTAGTAGAGGCGGGGTTTTGTCATGTTGGCCAGGCTGGTCTCGAACTCCTGACCTCAGGTGATGCACCTGCCTCAGCCTACCAAAGTGCTAGGATTACAGGTGTAAGGCACCTCACCCAGCCTTGGTGCAAACATTTCTTAAATGCTGTGTTGGCCAAATAAGCCATGTGCCTGCGGGCTGCATTTGGCTTCTAGGTTGTTAGTTTGTGTTCTCTGTTTCAGAGTTTCTTGTCTTTGTATATTGTCCCCAGCATGCCGCTGGCTCTTTGATCTACATGACTGTGGAGGATCCTGGCCTTCTTAGGTAGATGCTGTGAGAATGGTTGACTTCACTCCCCATGTCTGGTTTGCACCCATATTCTGATATCCAGCTAGTAATAGAGCTCTGCCAAGAAGCTGGGGGCCTAGCAGAAGGTTCCAGAAGCATCCCAGGGAAGTCAGCCAATCTAGATTCATTAGACGCCAAGACCCCTCCAGGGAGTTGGTCCTGAGGCCTTCAGAGTCTTTCTCTTAGGCATCAGGGCGGGTTCTTGTACCTCTCCCAGGACAGAGCCCAGTGGGAACACAGGCTGGTGACTATTTCTCAAAGGGCTTTGTCCTGTGACTGAAGCCAAGCCAGGGAGTCAGACACATGAAAACACACACACACACCATCCCCCACACTTCCCAGACCTTTTCCCACACAGTCCCAGGACGGCCAAAAGGGCAGCTGGTCGTGGGAATGAACCGCAGCCTCCTCCCCCCGTGGCAGCTCCACCCTGCTCCATCTACTCCTGGCCATGCCGTCCCACCCCCAACCCCCTTATTACTTCCAGAGAAGGAAGTAGCAGAACAATGTGGCACATCAGAGAATGGGCACAGAGCCCAGAGCCCCGTGCCCAGGATGGGTCCTCAGCAGGCCATGGGCTCTGACCCCTGGCTGCCCTGCTCCCACTCAGGCGGCTTCCCCAAGGTGACTTCCTAGACCTTCTCTCCATCCCTGGAAGCTCGGCATGGCAGCCACTCTTCTGTCTTTCCAAGGTTGGCCTCTTCCCCGTTGTGCGGTGGCTAGCGTGTGACCTACTTCCTTCCGTCCTTCCTCACCCACACTCCCACACTCCATTTGGGTAGAGTTCCCAGTCTGAAGGGCTGAAGCCAGGCTTTGATGGAGATTTTGGCCAGCAGGAGCAGGTGGGAAGAAAGCATGATTTTTTTTTTTTTTTTTTTTTTTTGAGACGGAGTCTTTGCTCTGTCGCCCAGGCTGGAGTGCAGTGGCACGAACTCGGCTCACTACAAGCTCCGCCTCCCGGGTGTACGCCATTCTCCTGCCTCAGCCTCCCGAGTAGCTGGGACTACAGGCGCCCGCCACCTCTCCCGGCTAGTTTTTTGTATTTTTTAGTAGAGACGGGGTTTCACCGTGTTCGCCAGGATGGTCTCGATCTCCTGACCTTGTGATCCGCCCGTCTCAGCCTCCCAAAGTGCTGGGATTACAGGCATGAGCCACCGCGCCCGGCCAGCATGATTTTTTTCTAAAGTTTTTCTCCAGAGGTCAGGCAAGGCAAGTTGTGAGAACAGAGAGGGGGTTGGCGCAAGGGCGCCAGGGCCCCGAGGTCTCATTCTCGCTTCTGGATGGGGCTGTCTCTGCCTTGGCAGACAAGTGGAAGTGCTCACAGGCCAGAGGAACAGAAAAAAAAAATCACTAGTCATGCCCAGCTTCCTGGAGCTGGGAAGTTGGTGGGAACCACTACTTTTGTTTTTCCTGTTGGTCTGAAATAATGTTTTGCCTGGGACCGGAACCCTACACCCCAGGCAGGACTACCCCTTGCTCACTCCCAACTCTAGTGCTTTCAACTGCTTCACCTTCCGCCAGGCGCTTCCTGCCCTGTGAGCCAAGGGGCAGGGTTCCTCACAAGTATTTTGCTGCCTCTAGAAGCCAGTTCCTCCCCCCGCCCCCAACCACGATCCTGACTCAAGGGTTGGTAGCGGGATCCAAGCTAGACCCTATGAGGTGGCTCAAGTGACCACTTGGAAAAGTCTTTATCGTGGAAAAGAACCCTAAGAGTCTACTCCCAACCTGAAATTTTAGCTGAGAAACAGAGGTACAAAGAGCAGTGTGCCCTGCCAGGATCAGCAGCCAGGAAAAGGGGGAGAACCAGGACTCGCAGGTTTTCTGACTCTTTGGTGATGTCTTTCAGGAACACCGTGCAATGTTGAAAGGCAGCTTTGGGAGGGAGCAGAAGAAAAACGCCAGGCTCTTGACATCCTGATCTTGCTTGGGCCTCGGAGAACCTTTATTTTTAATCTCCTTTTTCACCTCGAAAAAGTGGCATTTGAATTGTCTTTGTTCTCTGCAGAGAGCTAACACCCATTCATCTCAGCGCCTCCTGCACTCGTGGGCTGAGTGGCCCACTTCTGCACTGATGCTGCGGTCTTCTCGTGCTTCTGCCTTGTTTCAGATATGTAAGTTACATCTCTCCAACTCTGCTGTAAGCTTTCATGCTTTACATTTCTTCACTGAATTTTACCAGACACAAAAGTATTCACTGAGCACCTAATGTGGCCCAGGCTTTTCACTTCTCACCCACATGGAGCTTTCAGTCCAACACGAGTGTCACACAGTGAACACAGAAGCAGCAGATGAATGCATTACAGATATGGCCATTGCCATGAGAGAATTACAGGGAACAGGGATGCTGCCAAAGGCTGTCTGAGGATGGGGAACCAGCCTGCCTCAGGAGGATCTGGGGAAGGGTGGTCCAGATCAGAGGATAGTAAGAGGCTGGTCCTGTTTGAGGTCCTGAGAAGAAGCCAGGGTTGCTCCACCAAAGAGAAGAGCACGGGATGAGGCTGGAGGGGCAGGAGGGCTTAGATCCTCTACGACTTTTTGTTTTGCTTTGTTTTTAGAGACAGGGTCTCCCCCTGCTGCCCAGAGGTCTCACTCTGCTAGAGTACAGTGGTGCAGTCATACATAGCTCAATTGCAGCCTCAAATTCCTGGGTTTATGTGATCCTCCCACTTCAGCCTCCTGAGAGTAGCTGGGACTACAGGTGTGTACCACCATGCCTGGCTAATTATTAACTTTTTTTGTAGAGACAGGCTTTCCCTATGTTGCCCAGGCTGATCTCAAACTCCTGGGCTCAAATGATCCTCCCACCTCAGCCTCCTGAATAGCTAGGACTACATGTATGCACCACAACACTTGGCCAGCTTTTTTTTTTTTTTTTTTTTCTTGAGACTAAGCCTCAGTCCATTGCCAAGGCTGGAGTACAGTGGCACGATTGCAGCTCACTGCAACCTCCTGGGTTCAAGAGAGTCTCCTGCCTCAGTCTCCCGAGTAGCTGGGACCACAGATGCGCACCACCACGCCTGGCTAATTTTTGTATTTTTAGGAGAGATGGAGGTCTCAAACTCCTGGCCTCAAGTGATCCGCCCACCTCAGCCTCCCAAAGTGCTGGGATTATAGGTGTGAGCCACTGTGGCTGGCCTAATTTTATTTTTTGTAGAAACAAAGTCTCACTATGTTGCCCAGGCTACTCTTGAACTCCTGGGCTGAAGTGATCCTCCTGCCTTGACCTCCCAAAGTGTTAGGATTACAGAAGTAAGCCTCTGGGCTCAGCTCACATTTTTGAATACATTTTATTACATTTACATATATAGTTTTACCTACATGCAAACTTAGCACATTTTTTATATATATATATATATATATATATATTTTTTTTTTTTTTTTGAGTCTTGCTCTGTCACCCAAGCTGGAGTACAGTGGTGTTGATCTCAGCTCACTGCAACCTCCATCTTCCAGGGTCAAGTGATTTTCCCACCTCAGCCTCTCAAGTAGCTGGGACTACAGGTGCATGCCACCATGCCTGGCTAATTTTTGGTGGACTCAGCGTTTCACCATGTTGGCCAGGCTGGTCTCAAACTCCTGGCCTCAAGTGATCTGGCCACCTTGGCCTCCCAAAGTGCTGAGATTACATGCGTGAGCCACCATGCCCCGCCAATAAAATGTTTAATTTAAAAAACTGAGAGGTCGGGCGCAGTGGCTCACACCTGTAATCCTAGCACTTTGGGAGGCCAATGTGGGCGGATCACGAGGTCAGGAGATCAAGACCATCCTGGCTAACACGGTGAAACCCCGTCTCTACTAAAAATACAAAAATTTAGCCGGGCATGGTGGTGGACGCCTGTAGTCCCAGCTACTCGGGAGGCTGAGGCTGGAGAATGGCGTGAACCCGGGAGGTGGAGCTTGCAGTGAGCCGAGATCACGCTACTGCAGTCCAGCCTGGGTGACAGAGCGAGACTCCATCTCAAAAAAAACAAAAAAACAAAAAAACTGGCTGGGCGTGGTGGCTCATGCCTGTAATCCCAGCACTTTGGGAGGCTGAGGCGGGCGGATCATGAGGTCAGAAGATTGAGACCATCCTGGCTAACACAGTGAAACCCTATGTATACTAAAAATACAAAAAATTAGCTGGGCATGGTGGCAGGCACCTGTAGTCCCAGCTACTTGGGAGGCTGAGACAGGAGAATGGCGTGAACCTGGGAGGTGGAGCTTGTAGTGAGCCGAGATTGCACCACTGCACTCCAGCCTGGGCGACAGAGTGAGACTCCATCTCAAAAAAAACCAAAAAACCCCCAAAACCTATATAGCCTGGCCATCGTGGCAAAACCTCATCTCTACTAAAAATACAAAAATTGGCAGGGCGCAGTGGCTCACGCCTGTAATCCCAGTATTTTGGGAGGCTGAGGCGGGCGAATCACCTGAGGTTCAGAGTTCGAGACCAGCCTGGCCAACGTGGTAAAACCCCGTCTGTACTATTAATGCAAAAATTAGCCGGGAGTGATGGTGCATGCCTGTAATCACAGCTACTTGGGAGGCTGAGGCAGGATAATCGCTTGAACCTGGGGGCGGAGGTTGCAGTGAGCCGAGATTGTGCCATTGTACTCTAGCCTGGGCAACAAGAGCAAAACTGTCTCAAAAAAAAAAAAAAGGAGTTCGGCGTAGTGGCGTACACCTGTAATCCCAGCTACCCAGGAGGCTAAGGCACAGGAATTGCTTGAACTCGGGAGGCAGAGGTTGCAGTGAGCTGAGATGGTGCCACTGTACTCCAGCATGGGCAACACAGCAAGGCTTTGTCTGAAAAAAAGAAAAAACGGCTGGGCGCGGTGGCTCACGCCTGTAATACCAGCACTTTAGGAGGCTGAGGCGGGCAGATCACGAGGTCAGGAGATTGAGACCATCTCTACTAAAAATACAAACAAATTAGCCGGGCGTGGTGGTGGACACCTGTAGTCCCAGCTACTCGGAAGGCTGAGGCAGGAGAATGGTGTGAACCTGGAAGGCGGAGCTTGCAGTGAGCCAAGA
This sequence comes from Chlorocebus sabaeus, assembly GCF_047675955.1. Taxonomy (NCBI): domain Eukaryota; kingdom Metazoa; phylum Chordata; class Mammalia; order Primates; family Cercopithecidae; genus Chlorocebus; species Chlorocebus sabaeus. Next base: position 40,315,300 of record NC_132929.1, on the reverse strand, counting down.
TTGCGCCACTGCATTCCAGCCTGGGTGACAGAGTGAGACTCCATCTCAAAAAGAAAAAGAAAAACGCTTTATTGAGGTAATTGTAGACTTACATGCAATAAGAAATAATAGTGAGAGATACCATCTTACACACTTTTCCCAGTTACCCCAGTGGTAACATTCTACAAAACTATGGCACACTATCATAACCAGGATATCGACATTGATAACATCCACCGCACTTATTCAGATGTCCCCAGTTTTATTTGTACTCGTGTGTGTGAGTGTGTGTGTGTGTGCATGGGTGTGTAGTTCAGTACAATTTCATCACACGTGTAGGTTCGTATATCCTCCACCACTGAACAGTTCCAATACCACAAAGATCCCTCAGGGTTGCCCTTTGGTATCCACACCTATTTCCCTCCTGACTCCTCCCAGCCCCCATTCCAAACTCCTGGCAACCTTCATTTTGAAAATGTTGTCATCTTTTTTCGGGGGGGGGACGGAATTTTGCTTTTGTTGCCCAGGCTGGAAGCAATGGAGCAATCTCAGTTCACTGCAACCTCTGCCTCCCGGGTTCAAGAGATTCTGCTGCCTCAGCCTTCCGAGTAACTGGGATTACAGGTGCCTGCCACCACAGTGACTAATTTTTTTTTGTAATTTTAGTAGCAGTGGGGTTTTGGCATATTAGCCAGGCTGGTCTCGATGATCTGCCCATCTCGGCCTTCCACAGTGCTGGGATTATAGGTGTGAGCTACCATGCCCGGCCGAAAATTTTGTCATTTCAAAAACTGTTATATAAGGCCGGGTGCGGTGGCTCACACATGTAATCCCAGCACTTTGGGAGGCCGAGGCGGGCCAATCACCTGAGGCCAGGAGTTTGAGACCAGCCTGGCCAACATGGTGAAACCCCATCTCTCCTAAAAATAAAAAAATTAGCCAGGCATGGTGGTGCACACCTGTAATCCCAGCTACTCAGGAGGCTGAGGCAGGAGAATTGCTTGAACCCAGGAGGCGAAGGCTGCAGTGGACGAGATTGTGCCACTGCACTCCAACCTGGGTGACAGAGTGAGATCCTGTCTCAAAAAACAAAAAAAACAGGCCAGCGCGTTGACTCACGCTTGTAATCCCAGCACTTTGGGAGGCCGAGACAGGCGGATCACAAGGTCAGGAGATCAAGACCATCTTGGCTAACATGGTAAAACCTGGTCTCTACTAAAAATACAAAAAATTAGCCGGGTGTGGTGGCGGGCGCCTGTAGTCCCAGCTACTCGGGAGGGAGGCTGAGGCAGGAGAATGGCATGAACCTGGAAGGCGGAGCTTGCAGTAAGCCGAGATTGCGCTACTGCTCTCCAGCCTGGGCTACAGAGCGAGACTCTGTCTCAAAAAAACAAAACCAAAAAAAAAAACCCAACACCAAAACTATTGTATAAATAGAATCATACAGTATGTAACCTTTTTAAAATCAGGGCCAGGCTCATTGGCTCGTGACTGTAATCCCAGCACTTTGGGAGGCTGAGGCAGGAGGATTGCTTGATTCTGGGAGTTTGAGACCAGCCTGGGGAACATAGTGAGATCCCATCTCTACAAAAAATTCAAAAATTAGCCTCATGTGGTGGTACACACTTACAGTCCCAGCTACTTGGGAGGCTGAGGTGGGAGGATCACTTGAGATTGGAAGTTCAAGGCGAGGCTTCAGTGAACTGTGATCATCCCACTGCATGCCAGTCTGGGTGACAGAGTGAGACCCTGTCTCAAAACAACCACAACAAATAACCAGCATAATTCCTTGGAGAGTCATCCAAGTTGCTGTGTGTTGATAGTTCATTCCTGTTTGTTGCTGAGCAATATCCCATTGGTGTGGATGCACCATGGTTTCTTTAACCATTCACCTACTGAAGGATACCTGAGCTAATTTTAAGTTTTTGCTATTATTATGGGCAAAGCTGCTATGAACATATGTGTACCGGTTTTTGTGTGAACATAAGTCTTCATTTCTCTGGGATAAATGCCCAGGCATGCAATTTCTGGGTCATGTGGTAGCTGCACGTTTAGTTTTCGAAGAAAATGCCAAACTGTTTTCCAGAGTGACTGTGTTACTTTTTTTTTTTTTTTTTTTGAGACGGAGTCTCACTTTGTTGCCCAGGCTGGAGTGCAGTGCAGTGGAGCGATCTTGGCTCACTGCAACCTCCACCTCCTGGGTTCAAACGATTCTCTTGCCTCAGCCTCCTGAGTAGCTGGGACTACAGGTGTGTGCCACCACACCTGGCTAATTTTTGTATTTTTAGTAGTGATGGGGTTTCACCATATTGGTCAGGCTGGTCTTGAACTCCTGACCTTGTGATCTGCCCGCCTTGGCCTCCCAAAGTGCTGGGATTACAGGCGTGAGCCACTGCACCCAGCCTGTGTTACTATTTTTTAAAGACTAGAGAGCATGTTTGTGTGCTGAAGGGGAAGATTTAGATTTTAGGAACGAAGTCCTTGAAGATGGGAGAGAGGAAGTTTCTATAGGTTTTGCAGAGGGATTGGCTAGTTGTGTTTTTTTTGTTTTTGTTTTTTTTTGCTTTTTTTTTTTTTTTAGACAGGGTCATCTGGGTTGGAGTGCAGTGGCATGATCACAGCTCACTGTAGCCTCGACCTCCTGGGCCCAAGCTATCCTCCTACCTCAGCCTCCCAAGTAGCTGGGACTGCAGGGGTGTATCAGCATGCCTGGCTAATTTTTTATTACTAGCCATTGTAGAGATGGGGGTCTCTCTACATTGCCCAGGCTGGTCTCAAACTCCTGGGCTCCAGCAATCTGCCTGCCTTGGCCTCCCAAACTGCTGGGATTATAGGTGTAAGCCAGCATGCCTGGCCAGGATTGGCTAGTCTTTAGTAAAGGGACATCCGTTGGGCGACAGAGTGAGACTCCATCTCAAAATAAAAAACAAAAAACAACAAAAACATTAAGAATAGAACTACTGTATGATCCAGGAATCCTACTACTGGGTATATATCCAAAGGAACTGAAATCAGCATGTCATAGAGGTTTGTATTCCCGTGTTCACTGCAGCATTATTCACAACAGCCAACACATGGAAGCCACCACAGTGCCCAACAGCACACGAATGGATAAAGAAAAATGTACATATGGACAATGGGGTACTATTCAGCCTTAAAAAAAGAAGGAAACTATCATTTGCGACAACATGGATGCACCTGGGAGATGTTATGTTATGTGACACAAACCAGGCACAAAACAAGAAATACTGCATGATTTCACTTCCATGTAGAGTGTGAAAAAATCAAACTCAGACCAAGAATGGTGGCTCAGACCTGTAATCCCATCCATTGCTTTGGGAGGCTAAGATAGGAGGATCCCTTGAGACCAGGAGTTTGAGACCAACCTGGGCAACACAGGGAAACAAAGGAGTAAAAAACAATTAGCTAGGCATGGTGGCATGTGCCTGTGGTCCTAGCTACTCAGGAGACTGAGGCAGGAGGATCCTTCTGGGCCAGGAATTTGAGGCTCCAGTGAGCTATACTGGTTCCACTGCACTCCAGCCTAGGCAAAAGAATGAAACCCTGTGTCAAAAAAAACAAAAACTCAAAAAGTCAAACTCATAGAAATAGAGAGTAAAATGATGGTCACCAGAGGCCGGGGGCGGGTAGAGGAATTAGAAAAGTGTTGGTCAAAGGACACAAATTTTCAGTTAGACAAGAGGAGTAAGTTCAAGAGATCTATGTTACATCATGACGGCTAGAGTTAATAACATAGTGTATATTTGGAAAAAAATGATAAGGATGTAAGATAATAAATAAGTTAAAAAGCTTGATTTGGCTGGGTGCAATTGCTCATGCCTGTAATCCCAGCACTTTGGGAGGCTGAGGCATGTGGATCACTTGAGGTCAGGAGTTCGAGACCAGCTTGGCCAACATGGTAAAAGCCCATCTCTACTAAAAATACGAAAATTAGCCTGGCATGGTGGCGCACGCCTGTAATCCCAGCTACTTAGGAGGCTGAGGCAGGAGTATCGCTTGAACCCAGAAGGTGAAGGTTGCAGTGATCTGAGATTATGCCACAGCATTCCAGCCTGGGCAACAGAGCGAGACTCCGTCTCAAAAAAAAAACCAATGCTTTATTTAACCATTGATTAACTCTTCTACAATGTATACATATATGAAACATGTATACCATAAATATATACAATCTCAGTTAAAATTTTAAAAATATGCATAAAGAAATAATGATTTTTGCCGGGCGCGGTGGCTCAAGCCTGTAATCCCAGCACTTTGGGAGGCCGAGACGGGTGGATCACGAGGTCAAGAGATCGAGACCATCCTGGCTGACACGGTGAAACCCCGTCTCTACTAAGAAATACAAAAATCTAGCCGGGCGAGGTGGCAGGCGCCTGTAGTCCCAGCTACTCGGGAGGCTGAGGCCGGAGAATGGCGTGAACCCGGGGGGCGGAGCTTGCAGTGAGCTGAGATCTGGCCACTGCACTCCAGCCTGGGCGACAGAGCGAGACTCCGTCTCAAAAAAAAAAAAAAAAAAAAGAAATAATGATTTTTGTGGGAAATATTTTAACATAATTTTACACTTATGGTGCACGACTACTTTTATAATAAACTATTATCTCTCTTTGCCAAGAGAAACTGAGAAAAAAAATATCATTAGCTGGCAGTGGACTCAAATAGGAGAGTTTCAGTTATTCCAAATTTTTTGGCTTACTGTATAATTCAGTCCTATGTAAAAATCTGTAATTGGTAACAATGACTACTGAGTTTGGACCCAAGTATTTGCACTAAAGCTTTGACACATTAGGCAGTAGTGCAATCACAGCTCACTGCAGCCTTGACCTCCCAGGCTCAAGTGATCCTCCTGCCACAGCCTCCTGAGTAGCTGGAACCACAGGTGTGTGTCACCATGCTGGCTTTTTTTTTTTTTTTTTTTAATTTTTATAGGGTCTCCTCATTACCCACAGCTAGTCTTAAACTCCTGGGCTCAAGTGATCCTCCCACCTGGACCTCTCAAAGTATTGAGATTGGAAGTTCAAGGCGAGGCTTCAGTGAACTGTGATCATCGCACTGCATGCCAGTCTGGCTGCCACGCTCAGTCATAGGTTACTTTCTAATCTCTCTTAACAAGTTTCTTCCTCTTAAAAAAAAACAAACAAAAAAACTCAGGGCTAATGAATAGTGAGAAATTAGTGAGGTCAAGCGTTAAGCTCCTGATACAGGTCAAAGACTTATTGAGGGGTTTAATTAAGGCAAAGGTTATGGTTGGAGAGTCAACATTTTGGACGTGAAATGATTTTTGGTGAAAACAAAGTTGAGGGTGTGACTACAGGAGTGAGCAGCTGCTGTGGAGTGCTGAAAATCTCACTGGAGATGAGAAAGTCAAGGAAGTGAGAGGAGCGTGGCTGAGAGGACATCACGTGGACCTTGGGCTCACCAAATATGACAACATTTGGGGTTAAGACAGAGGCAGAAAGCCATGAGCCAAATAAGGGGCATCAACCAGGAGGTTGGCTGATGACATTAACCAAGATAGTATATCTAGAGGGTGAAGCCCCAGTGGAACAGGGATTTTGTGGGAGGGAGGGGAAGCTAAACACTGGTCTAGAAATGGCATTGGGGTGGCATTACCCCAATGCCAGAAATGGCATTACCCACCTGTGACGCTGAGGCACGTGAGAATGAGAAACAGAATTAACCTAATAGAGCTGCTGGAGAAGCAGCAGTTAGTGGATAGCCAAGTTTCAGATAAAGCAAGGATGCTGAGAAAAGACTGAGAATGTGGAAGAGTTTGCTGATTACACGTTGCAGAAGGCACAGTGGGAGGGTATGGCTAGGGGCAGGAAGCAGAGTCTGATAGATTGCCATTGTGAGGGCAAGGATGCAGGTGACAATAGATGAGAAGGAACTTGAACCTGTGGTGGTGACTGGGGTAGACAGGGATAGAGGGGTGATGGGATATAGTGCTGTCGTAAAAGTTTCTGTGATGATAGACATGTTCCATATATATACTCTGTAATACTGTGGCTGCTAACCACATGTGGCTATGAAGCATATGAAATGTGGCTAGTGGGCTGGGCGAGGTGGCTCACGCCTGTAATCCCAGCACTTTGGGGGGCCGAGGCGGGTGGATCACCTGAGGTCAGGAGTTCGAGACCAACCTGGCCAACATGATGAAACCCCGTCTCTACTAAAAATATAAAAATTAGGCTGGGCATGGTGGCTCACGCCTGTAATCCCAGCACTTTGGGAGGCCGAGGCGGGTGGATCATGAGGTCAAGAGATTGAGACCATCCTGGCTAACACTGTGAAACCCCGTCTCTACTAAAAATACAAAAAGCCGGGCGTGGTGGCGGGCGCCCATAGTCCCAGCTACTTGAGTGGCTGAGGCAGGAGAATGGCGTGAACCCAGCAGGCGGAGCTTGCAGTGAACTGAGATCACACCACTGTACTCCAACCTGGGAGACAGACTCTGTCTCAAAATAAATAAATAATAAATACATAAAAATTAGCCGGGTGTGGTGGTGGGCACCTGTAATCCCAGCTACTTGGGAGGCTGAGGCAGAAGAATTGCTTGAACCTGGGAGGCAGAAGTTGCAGTGAGCTGAGATCATTCCACTGCACTCCAGCTTAGGCGACAGAGTGAGACTTGGTTTCAAAAAAAGAAAAAGAAATGTGGCTAGTGGGACTGAGGAATTGAACTTTTAACTTTATTTCATTTTAATTAATTTAGATTTAAAGACCTCAGTTTTTGTGAATTTTTCACTTGCCAGGTGGCTATCAGGGTGGCCACTCCTTCAAACAGAAAGCTGTCCAGAGAGCTTCTGACTCTTCCACCATGCAGATCCAGACAAAGCACAGTATCAGGCAACTTGGGATCCAAATTCTAACTACACCACTTAATCGCTTTGAATTAAAGCTAGCATGTTAACATGTCTGGTATAGACAGACCCTCATTAAATATTGGATGGCAGAATAAATCTCCCTGAGGTGTAATTCTCTTCATCCTTAAAATGAGGGTGGAGAGCTGTTTTCAAATGTAGTACTTTACCCATGATACTCAATAAATGGTCGCTATTATTGACATAGTGAGTTCTCAATATTTGTTGATTCATGGGTCAAAAACTGCCCTTCAGGTCAAAGGGTTACTTGTCCAGGAACGGGCTGGCAGAAGTGAGACATTCCAGCTCCCTTTGAGGGCCAAGAGGATTGCCCAGGTCTCTGGGACTATGCGATGGGGTAGATCAGGGCTGGGTTTAAGTGTTCGATTTTGCTAAGTACTAATGTAAGAACATACCTGACTTGAACCTGGAGGAGTAGGTAGGGATAGCTGAGGGACAAAGTGGAGGATCTTAAAGTGAACCAGAGTATAAGACCAGCCTTGCCTGAATATCTTGTGATAATCTGGGCAGTTTGGGTATCATTTACCACTTTAATTTGTGCTGAAAAAGCCTTAGCTTGGCAGCTCCAACCTTTCTTCTGTACCTCCATCCCCATCATCCAAAACCCAAAAGCATGCTGTTTGTGAAGTAGAATAACCATATCCTGGGATGACTCTGATGTGAGACATTTGTGAACTGAAAGTCATAGTGACCACCGATCTGGAGTATCACCCTTTCTCCAAATTACCACCCTTTCTGCAAAGCTGTCCTTAATTCCCTAAATTACTTTCTCTGTGGCATTCCTCAGATTGAGCACTTACTTACCTGGTATTGTGATGGCCTGTGTCTCTTCCCTTGACCAGATTGTGACATCCAAGGCAGGAACCTTGCCTGGTTGATTACGGAGTATTCTTGGACTTTAGCACATGCCTGGAGCACACAGTAAGTAGCTATTCAATAATTATTTGTTGGCTGGGCACGGTGGCTCATGCCTGTAATCCCAGTACTTTGGGAGGCCAAGGAGGGTGGATCACCTAAAGTCAGGACTTCAAGACCAGCTTGGCCAACATAGTGAAACCTCGTCTCTACTAAAAATACAGAAATTAGCCGGGCATGGTGGTACACGTCTGTAATCCCAGCTACTCAGGAGGCGAGGCAGGAGAATCGCTTGAACCCGGGAGGTGGAGGTTGCAGTGAGCTGAGATCGTGCCACTGCACTCCAGCCTGGGCCGCAGAGTGAGACTCCATCTCAAAAATAAATAAATAAAATAATTATTTGTTGAATAACTGAATGGATGTAATCTGAGGTGACAGTGCTCCACCGTGATCTGAGATAATGTGACCTCTCGATTGCAATCTGGGTTGACTGTGAACAAAGTCGGGGCTTTTGATGATTATGTTGAAGTGCCTGTGATTGTAACCTGCAAGGACTGTGATCTGAGGGGTCTGCGCACAGGTGACTGTGGCCTTCAGGCACTGATCTGTGATAAGGACCAGAAAGGGATAACTGAACTAGTAACCTTGCATGATCGATTGAAGTAACTTGCACTCATTGTGATCTGAAGTCACTGTGAACAAGTTAGTGACGACGCTTTCCACAACTGTCTTGCTGTAACTGTGCTCATGATCTACAGAGTTCTGGCTTCAGATGACCGACCCTAAGCCAGTGCTTGGAGCAGCCTTGACGATTGACATGAGATGTGTGCCAGATGCTGAGATTGTTGATCTACGCTGACAGCTGAGGTTCTGCATTATGAGTTGAGATAACAGATCTGTGGGCCTGGACTCAGACTGGGAATGGTGCTAATATGTGTGTAGTTCTCTTAGATTTCTGATTTTGTTTTAATATCCTCTCAAATGGCACAGCCCTGTTCGGCCCCACGCAAAAGAGCAATAGGGATGAGGACCAGGTTGAGTCAATCCTCATAGAAAACTCTACAGGAAACACAACGTATCTTCTGGGCCGCGCTGCCGCAGCGGCGGGCAAAGCCACCGCCTTGGCCATGGCCTCCATCACAGCCTGCCCTTCATTCGGACCCCCTACCCCCACCCCCACCCCCACGATTGGTCCCTGGTGCGCCTGCTCGGAGGCGGGGCGGAGCTTTGCCCTTTGTTGTGGGCCCCAGTTTCCCAGGACACCGCGCGGCGCTGGGGTGGGGCTATGCAGATGAGGCACTCGGGGGCGGGGCGGCTGCGGCGGCGTCGGCGGCGTCGGCGGCGGCCGGGGAGGGTCAGTTGGAGGCAGGCGCTCGCTGAGGCAGGAGGAGGCGCTCGGTCCGCGGCCTGACAGGGACTTAGCCCGCAGAGATCGACCCCGCGCGCGCGACCCCACACCCACCCACTCATCCACCTATCCACTCCCTGCGCCGCCTCCTCCCACCCTGAGCAGAGCCGCCGAGGATGATAAACACCCAGGACAGGTAACGGCCCGGCCCAGGCTCCCCGCCCCCATCCTCCCTCATCTGCTCCAGAGGGCCTCTCCCATACCCCCGGCCGGCCCCCGCCCCCCGCAACGGGGCCATCCGCCCCAGCCAGCTCCCTTCACCACTGTAGTCACCCCAGTCCGGTCCTCAGCCCTGCAGCTGGGCCTTCTTATGTCCTTTAGCCCCTTCAGCCGGGCCCATCCCCCTCATCCGGGCCTCCTTCTCTAAAGCCCCCAAAAGCCGGAACCCAACCTTCCAAACAGGTCCCCTTTTTTCCTTAGCCCCACCGAACTGTGCCCCATTCCCCAAACTGGGCTTTCCCCCGCATCCAGATTCCCCAAATTGTTTCCTGTCTTCCTCATATCTTTCTTACTCCCCTTATAAGTCACTTAACCCTTCGCTTTGAATCCCCTCTCTGATGAAAACTGCACCCCCCACCCATACTCTTCTCGTATCACTGCCCCCCGCCCAAAGTCAGCCTCCATCCTTCAGTTCTCAGTTACCCCCACTCATCACCCTCCCCCCATTCTCTTCAGGCCTAGCAGTCCTTACACGTATGTCCAGCCTTCCTTCTGGTCCCATGCTTCAGCTTTATCTTTCCCCCACCCTCCTCCCTCCACACCCCTCTCCCAGTTAGGCCCCATTTTCCCAGTCTCCTAACGCCATTCCTTTTATTTATCAAACACTGGGTTTGATTCTGTGCTCCATCCTATTGCCCCAATGGTATACTCCCAACACTCTTGGAAACATTCTTACCCTGTAAACATCTTTCAGCTGGGACTCATCCTTCTCCTTCCCCTCTTAACTGAACCCCATCTTTGGATCATTAGATCACAGGACTCAGCCATCCCGCTTCCAGTGAACCTTCCCCCTGTACCTCCAGTGCCTTCAAACCAAGCTCTATATTCTGGACACTAGGCCTTTGCAATTTCCTCCCTCAAAACCTGACCCCAGTCTTCCCCCATTAATTAGAGAAGGGCTGCACATCTTTCTCAGACCGAGCACCCTGGTTTTCCAAACTTGCATGGTATACCCTTCCCCCTGCAGATAGCTGCTCAATTTTCCTTTCTCTGCATGCCTCTCTTTCTCCAAGGCAATCCTTCTTACCTGTCTTCCCTCAAATTTTAATATATTCCATATTTCTGCCTCTGTTCTCTGAAACTGTTCCACAATTTCCTAATTCCCCAGAATTTTTAATTTCAGTTGCTCCTTATACATCAGAATGGCTTTCATTTACAATTTGGACCTAATTCTCTTCCTCATTTTTTCCCCAGACTTGTTGCTGTCCTGTCCAAACCGTGTCTGAAGCTCATTAGTTCCCCACACCAGACCTTTTGTCTCCAGATTTGGCCTTATGGCCTCTGCCTCTCACTTGGGCCTCATTATTTTGCAAGCAGATCCATTCCCTGTAAATCTTTCTTAAATTGGGCCATGTTCTATTCAGAATTAGACTAGTTTCTCTTAAAAGCATTGCCTTCTTTCTTTTTTTTCTTTGCATAGAGCCCTCTAACTGCCACTCAGGGTTCCTCTCAAACTTGGGCACTCTTCTTACTGAATGAAATAGGCCATCAACTTTCCTTTCCCACTTGTTAACAGCACCAGCCTTAAATATTCCAACTAGGTTTTCAACTATTCTTGTATTTCAGTGTTTCTTTCCCTGGCTTCACATTTGAGAAATCAGTCACTTGGGCCCCACCTTCAAAGATTGGTCTTATTGGCCTACAGTGTCCTGATTATTAGCATATAGTTTTAAAGCTCCCCAGGTAATTATAATACGAAGCTGGGGTTAAAAACCACTGCTTCCTTCCCGCAGCTTTTCCTATCCTATTCCTGTAGTGGGTGTCAGCTCTTTTTTTACTGACAAGGGCCTAATTTTCTTGGAGGAATTTTTTTTTTCTTTTTTTTTTTTGAGACAGGGTCTCACTCTGTGGCACAGGCTGGAGTGCAGTGGTGCGATCCGGGCTCACTGCAACCTCTGCCTCCTGGACTCCATTTCTTCAGGGATTTCTTAGTCTTTCTCTCTCAGGTACTGTCCAGAAGTACCCAAGATACAATACCTGCAACAGCCTCTGAAGTTCCTGTCTCTAGTTACTTAGTTCTCAGCTATTGGCCATTTTCTTCCCCCAAGTCTCAGACTCTTACCCAGTGCCCCCCACCCCCATTTCTTCTTTACATGTAGAAAGAAAATTCATTCCCCATTTGATAATTTGTTATGGTGTTATTTGACCTGTTATCCCTGCCTCCCAAGTTCTCTTTACCCTACAGCCCATCAGCTGTTAGAGTTTCCTTTTCCAAGAGTCTCCATGTCCATTCCCTCTGCATTCCCCTCTTTCACTCCATCTTCTGTAACCCAGCCCCTCTGGAGCTGAGGAGGTGGAGGCGGATGTAGACTCGGAGAGTGCTGGATGCAAAGGTGTGGCAAAGGCGCCATGTGTGCTGAGGATAGATGGCAGGTATGAGAGAGGGCAGGATGAAGCACGGGTGGAGGGAAGCAGAGGGACCTACAACAAAACCCACTCAAGGGGGTATGTGAGATGGACTTTTTTTCCTCTTCTTTTTGTGTGTCTGTAGTGGGGGTTGGAAGGTGGGGTGGTCTCAGCAGTCATTCTCTGGAGTCCTCTGGACTGAGCTGGTCGAAATGCCGAGTCTTTTGCAGGCTGAGCCCTGAGAGTTGAGCAACTTGGAACCAACATGTAAGAGTCTTCACCAACTGTGAGGTTGAAAGACCTGAGTTCTGGCTGAGCCAGTGTGCTTACATGTGTAAAGAAGAGGGGGTTGGGTTAATTTGACTCAAAAATTCTTTCCAGCTTCCTAAGTGGCAAAACAGGCTTGCTTGTCAGGGCCCTTGCTTAGCGTGTTGGTAATTTGAGGGGCCTGGCTGTATGAGAGGCAGGTGGAGAGAGGAGCCAACTGGCCTGCCAGGGCCTGGGTAGGAGCTAGGCCTTGGATCAGGCTTCTCCACTTGGCCTGGGGGTGGGGTGTTGTGTGCAGGGTGTCTGATTTCTTTGAGTGATGGCAATCCCGTTTCCATAGCATGTTTCCTAGCTTCCTCGGGCCTGTCCCTAACTTTCTAAAAGGAATACTGGTAGAGTCCTAACTAGGGATTCCGATAAGAGCCGGATGTTCTTCCCAGTCAGTGTTCTGTGTTTCATATCCACAGAGCGGGGAGCTGGCTGGGTTTAGTTCCCATTGGGTGGGGGATGGGATTTTCAGCTTCCCTGGCTCCAGTGAAAAACTCAGGAGGTGGAGGCTTGGTTTCCTGGAAGAAATAGTTGCAGAGGAGCTGGCACCATATTTTGAAAACAAGGCTCTTCCTTTCCAGTGTTGTTCTGATTGGTACTTCCAAAATGTCAGAATTCCTGATGGTGGGGGAGGGAAGAAGATACAAGTACAAGCACCTTTATTACCCTTTTTGAACATGAGGTTTAAATCCAAGGAAATCAAGCTTCCTGGCCTTTTTGTCCCTGGATTTGCGGGGGCAGGGAGACAGTATCTGTCTAGGGCTTGCTTTGTACCTGTGACAGTATAGTATGTAGAGAAGCACTAGCCCTGGCTTGATAGTGATATTATTATCAATCTGCGCTGATGGGCTTTGAAGAGACACATTTGGTTCTACAGGTGGTTTTTGGGGGAAAGGGGGCAGAGCACAAGAACATATCAGAACTATCAGCATCTTCACTGAGTGGTTTCCTGGGTAATGGAATTTCTGTCTCTTCCTAAAGAGTCTGGTTTCAGTTATTCCTTATTTGTTGGCACTATGGCTTGTTGGGCATGGAGTGGTAGGGAGAGCCAGTTTTCCTATGATGTGCCTTCAAGGTCACCCTATAGGTAGGAGGGTTGGGGGAGAGGAGAGAGGGGAGAGAGAGAGGAGAGAGTGAAAGAGGAGGGGGAGAGAGAGAGAGAGAGAGAGAGAGAGAGAGAGAGAGAGAGAGAGAGAGAGAGAGAGAGAGGGGCACTCTCCTAGTATAGTCAGGAATCCCCCCAAATCAGAGCTAAGCTTCAGAAAGCAGTGTGGGCTAATAATAGCAATTCCTCACTCTGCCAAGAAATCCAAATTTAGTCTCAGAGCTGCTCAAAAATATAAAAAACGGGACTGAGGAGTGGGATAGAGGGATGTTACAAATGTGCATTTCTAGAAAAACAAAACGAGTAATTCATCCCTTTTTGAAAGAGTGTACAGTGTTGATTCAAGTTGGTGCCATGATTTAGAAGGTTATGCAGCCTAACTGAAAGTTACAGACCAGGCCAGGCATGGTGGCTCACACCTGTAATCCCAGCACTTTGGGAGGATGAGACGATTGCTTGAGCCCAGGAGTTCGAGACCAGCCTGGGCAACATAGTGAGAGCCCATCTCTTAAAAAAAAAAAAAAAAGTTATAGACCAGAAATGGACAAGTAGGCAGGCAAGAATTTTGTCACTTAAAGTGAACAAAACAGGTAGTGTCCGGTTAGCAGCAGTAGCATAAAATGCTTTGTATTAGATAAACCTTAAGAAAATTTCTTAGGCCTTTGATACTATATAAACAATGATGTAATTCTATCCTGGGAAGAGGCTGGCACTGTGTGATGACCTTACTCTACAAACTCGATTGAGGTACTAATATGTAAAAGTAAAGTCTTATTTTAAAGCTTGATTACCTAGCTATCCACTCACCTCTGGTAGCATATGTGATTGTGCCTACCTTTGGCATATGTACCAATATCAGCTGTGTGATAAGCAAACCTCAAAGGCACAGATATTCTTGCTACCACTATAACTGTTTCTTGTGGAGAATCAACCAAAACCCAATTTTGCTTTCAGCCTGTGATTCAGAGTGGTGATGTCATTTTCTTTATAATTGTGCTTAGCAAGAAGACTCCCTGTGGAATGCAGAGCAGCCCTAGTGAAATGACTTATGCCTGGCATCTGCCAGGGGCCCTTTCTCAGATGGAAGGGGCATTGACAGCTGGAAATCAGCCTCTAGGGCCACACTAGACTGGAGGTGGTCATCACCTCCCACCTTTCTTACTTTCTATTTTGCTAAGTGATGACATGTCTTTTTGCATAGGGATTAGTCATCAAAGACATTCCTAGTCTCAGAGTAAAAGCAACCTGTATGAGGGAAGTGAGGGCACCTTTGGGTGTTCTGTGAGACAGAGCCTGAGAAAGAATGGGTCAGAAGAGGTTGAGAGGGGGAAATGAATGTAGAACTGTGTTGGGAATGTGGTTTTCCTGTCTTCATTTGATACCAAAAGGTAGTTAATATCAAGGCCATCTGACTTTCTCCGGCAGGTAATAGAAACCAGAGAGAAAGGGTGCAGAATTGAATGAGCGAAGGAGGCCACTGATTCAAGTGAAACATGATCAGAAGTATGTTAAGGAGAATTTGAATTCAAGTATTTTTTAGATGTAGCTAAGTAGAAGTTACTCACAGAATTACTTTTATATGGAATCTCTTCTCCTTGTACTCTGTACTCTTTCGGTAGCCATCTGTGGGGGATTGGTTTCAGGACCTCCCCCTTACTAAAATCCAAGGGTGCTCAATTCCATTATATAAAATGGGGTAGTATTTACATATAACCTACGTATATCTTTCCATATACTTTAAATTATCTCTAGATTACTTATAATACATAACACAATGTAAATGCTATGTAAATAGTTTTAGTGCTTTTTTATTTGTACTATTTTTTATCTGAGTATTTTTGACCCATTGTTGGTTGAATCCACGAATGTGGAACCTGTGGATATAGAGGACCAGCTGTGTGTAAATCAAAACTGACTTAAAGACAGCCGGAAGTGAATCTTTTTTTTTTTTGAGACGGAGTCTTGCTCTGTTGCCAGGCTGGAGTACTGTGGCGCGGTCTTGGCTCACTACAACCTCTCTGCCTCCCGTGTTCAAGCGATTCTGCTGCCTCAGTCTCCCGAGTAGCTGGGAATACAGGTGTGCACCACCATGCCCAGCTAATTTTTGTATTTTTAGTAGAGACGGGGTTTCACCGTGTTGACCAGGATGGTCTCGATCTCCTGACTTTGTGATCTGCCCGCCTCTGCCTCCCAAAGTGCTGGGATTACAGGTGTGAGCCACTGCGCCCAGCTGGAAGTGATTCTTTAACAGACGATCCTTTACTTTTATCAAGAGACTTAAGGGTTAATTCTAAATATTAAGTACCCTAGAGATTTAGAAATAGCATTTGAATTATAAAAATTTTATTTACCATCGTCATTGCCCAGCTATACATCTGCTGCATACACTGCCTATCTGTAGTCAGTGTGTGAAATTGTAACCTGCTAAGGGCATTTCATACAACAGTTTCACAGACACTTTAGAGACAGCAGGATGTGATATGTTAGTAGCACTCATATGTATTCTGAGGAGTGTTTCCAAGGGCATGTCCTATCAGTGAGAAAATAAAAGACACTAACAGATTGACTCTAATGTTCCATCTCTCTTCCGAATTGCCTTGTATGCTGGATACCTGACACGTTAGTTTCCAGCATGGTGTATTTCTTTTTTCTCCTGCAAAGCAGGACCAGCCCAGCTGGATGTTTGGGTTCAGTTTGATACATTTGATTCTCCTTAATCAGCCTGATCTTTTCAGCCTCTGAAAAGGACTGAGCTGCCTTTTTTTTTTTTTTTTGAGACAGAGTCTCGCTCTGTCACCTAGGCTGGAGTGCAGTGGTGCGATCTCAGCTCACTGCAGCCTCCGCCTCCCTGGTTCAAGCATTTCTCCTACCTCAGCCTCCCAAAGTGCTGGGATTACAGGCATGAGCCACCATGCCCAGCCTGTTTCTTAAATCATCCTTTCGGTGGTTGAGATTAAACCATGCCTGCCCTCAAGTGGTGTGACCAGGAGATGAGGAAGGATTGGAAAAAGCTGGGGATAGGAGCCAGTTAGAAACAAGACTAAACTGAATATGAAACCCAACCTGGTTTGGATCTTAGGATAGGAATACTTGTGTTTAGAAGTCACTGTCTGTTGTGCTTAAATTCCTCCAGGATTCACTATTCCTAATGAGCTTGGTGGTGGATCTTTAATACCATTTGAACACTAAAGCCATTATTAGAAGAGAAGGCCATTACTGGGTAATTTCATGCCCCTTAATGTCTTTAACTACCACATACGTACCCATCCGCCTTCCTTTCT
Source organism: Chlorocebus sabaeus (assembly GCF_047675955.1). Lineage (NCBI taxonomy): Eukaryota > Metazoa > Chordata > Mammalia > Primates > Cercopithecidae > Chlorocebus > Chlorocebus sabaeus. The sequence goes on along the minus strand of NC_132929.1, from coordinate 40,298,893 downwards.
CACTTCAGAAATGACAGTCAGGTTTTTTGGAAGAGAAGCAATTTGCCATTCACAGCAAGTAACTAATAACAGATGCTTTATGTGGACGATGAAGATAATTATTGTGATCTACTGTCTACTAAGCTTATCCCAAACCCCAGCTGTTTCTTTTAGGGAACTGGAACTAGTTCCCAGAGTGGGGGTTTGAAACACCCTTCCACCCGCACTCACATACACACTTGCTTTCCTGCACAGATTTATGGGGGAAGAGCAGAGCCTCCAGGATCCTTGTATGTGAGAGTGGGGAAGTAAATGACATGTTACCATGGCGTAGATATCTTGCATTTATTCGAAGAGGAGAGAGATCAGGAAACCAGAAATATCACAAGCCCCACTGCTAAATATGACTAGCTTAAAAAAAGAAATATCACAAGCTCATAGATTAGTGCTGGACACAGGGTAGGCCGGCTCCAGGGATTATTTCTAGGAAGACAAAGGGGATTATGGTCTAAAAACAATATCCTCACTTTATTCTCTTCGTTTCAGTGAGTTGGTCCCGTTGCTTCTGCTGTTTGCAAGTAAAAATTAGCTAAGAATCAAGATGGTAGTTGGAATGCAGGGCAGAGGTTGAATGTAGCTCGCTCATCTAAAGACCATTTGAGGAATAATTCCTTTGGAAGTAGGAGCCTGGCCCCAGAATTCTAGAATTGCAAGGTGATTGATAGGGTTATGCTGTGAACCTAATTAATTCTCCTCGTATACAAGATGATAATCTATCTCAGAGGGGTTTGCCCCATCTTTGGCTAACTCCATTGACCAATAGAAGCAAATCAGCTTTCTGCAGTGGCCCAACCCTCCTCATGCCCCTGCAGGAACCTCAGCACAGGCCAGAAGTAGTCACTGGAGAATGAGAAGGGAATCATATCATGTGGTGCATGTGTGTGCATTTGCTTGGGGAAACTCCCCCCCCACCCCCAACCCTTGTCTTATTTTTTCTAGTCTGGACACTGTTATTCTGCCCCTTAACACATTGGAAGGGGGAATCACAATAGCTCATTGTCCCCAGCAGAAAATAACTCCTGTCCTTGAAAACAGTAGCATAGTCCTCTGTTAAGCCCTTTCTGTTTTTTTGTTTTTGTTTTTTTGAGACAGAGTTTTGCTTTTGTTGCCCAGGCTGGAGTGCAGTGGTATGGTCTTTGCTCACTGCAACCTCCACCTCCCGGGTTCAAGGGATTCTCCTGCCTCAGCCTCCTTAGTAGCTTGGATTACAGGCATGCACTACCACGCCCAGCTAATTTTTGTATTTTCAGTAGAGATGGGGTTTCACCATGTTGGCCAGGCTGGTCTCAAACTCCTGACCTCAGGTGATCCACCCACCTCGGCCTCCCAAACTGCTGAGATTACAGGTGTGAGCGACCGCACCCAGTTCAGCCCTTTCTGTTAACAGCTGTTGGTGAGGCCAAGAGTGGAGGAGGTGAGGGTGACCTGAGGATTTCCAGAGGAGGGAAGAGGTGGATATGTGGTTACAGCCCTAGATTTTTTTTTTTTTGGAGGCGGAGTCTGGCTCTGTGACCCAGGCTAGAGTGCAGTGGCGCAATCTCGGCTAACTGCAGCCTCCACCTCCTGGGTTCAATAAATTCTTCTGCCTCAGCATTTTGAATACCTGGGATTACAGGCACCTGCCACCACATCCAGCTAATTTTTGTACTTTTAGTAGAGATGGGGTTTTGCCATGTTGGCCAGGCTGGTCTTGAACTCCTGAGCTCAAGTGATCCTCCCTCTTTGGCCTCCCAAAGTGCACCCCTAGATAATGACGCTGCTCCTCACCCATGGACACTTTTGTGGGAAATCCATTTCTCAAAGAAATTTCCAAGTATACTTGTAGGCCTCCATTTGAAATCTTTGAGAGAACAGACCCTAGGAGCTGAGCAGTGATGGATTTGGACTTCCATTTGCAGCTGCAGTGCAGATACAGTTCTGCTAATAGGACTGCCCCTTTGGTTATTGTACCATTGCCATGTTAAGTGTGAGTTCAGTTTTGTTGTTCTTCATTTAGGAGAGTCCAAAATTGGCATGCCATGCTATATAAAGCGAAGGACAGTGTGAAGAATAGTTACCTCACACCATTTTACAATGGCTTTCAGGGGGAAAAAAGCCCTGATTTACAGCATTTGGGGACTTTTGTAGTATAAATACTCCTCCTCTGGCCAATTCAAGCTACCAACATGACATCATTAAACACATATTTGGGAAGAGATGTGCACGATTGTGTGAGCTGGCCCCAGCACACCACTGCAGTACCCACTGCATTCCAGCTGCTCTGAGGCTGATGTGTGGTGGCTGGGAACAGGCCTGTTGCTGAGTCGTGGTGTGTACATGCACACACAATACACCTCTTTCTCTGCTTCACTTGCCCTTGGCCTAGGGAATGAACTACATCTCAGCCTAAGGAACCACTAAATTGGATTCAAAGAGAGTGGAGCAGATCTACAGCCCTGTTGGGTCCATCCAAAAATCAAGGTGGCCAGTAAGGTGACAGGGATCTCCTTTAGGAGCCTTTTACCTGCTATAATCTGTCTGATTATTGGATTCCTTACTCAGGTCATAGCATGTATCCTCTCCCAGCACATACCCTGCACCCAGCACATCTGAATTTCTGTTCTGACCACATCACTATTACCTGACCTCCCACGCTCAGGTCACAAAAGGATCAGCAAAGAAGGGCAAGAAGGCCCCGCATTTGGTGGCATACCAGGGGCAAATCAGATATCTCAGTTTTCTTATTTTATTTTATTTTTTTTTGAGACGGAGTCTCGCTCTGTCGCCCAGGCTGGAGTGCAGTGGCCAGATCTCAGCTCACTGCAAGCTCCGCCTCCCGGGTTTACGCCATTCTCCTGCCTCAGCCTCCGGAGTAGCTGGGACTACAGGCGCCCGCCACCTCGCCCGGCTAGTTTTTTGTATTTTTTAGTAGAGACGGGGTTTCACCGTGTTAGCCAGGATGGTCTCGATCTCCTGACCTTGTGATCCGCCCGTCTCGGCCTCCCACAGTGCTGGGATTACAGGCTTGAGCCACCGCGCCCGGCCGATATCTCAGTTTTCTATGTGTTACTGTGTACCTCTGCTCTGGGAGCTAAATCCCTGGATTTAGTTTTATTCTTAACCGTTGAGGGATTTAGTTAAATGATTTCTCACTCAAGCCGGGTGTGGTGGCTCACGCTTGTAATCCCAGCACTTTGGGAGGTTGAGGCCGGTGGATGACTGGAGGTCAGGAGTTTGAGACCAGCCTGACCAACATGGTGAAACCCCGTCTCTACTAAAAAATATAAAATTAGCCAGGCGTGGTGGCACATGCCTATAATCCCAGCTACTTGGGAGGCTGAGGCAGGAGAATTACTTGAACCTGGGAGGTGGAGGTTGCAGTGAGCCAGGTTCGTGCTAGCTTGGCCCTCCTGAGACTCTTTCCCCATGCCTCTGCAACATGGTGGGTTCCCCCTAAGACAGCAGCGTAGTTCTGGAAGCTGAAGCCCACAGGACTGGGGCAGTTGGGGAGCCTTCATAAGCCTTCCCTTGTTTAGAGAGAGCCGGGATGGGTGGGGTGGGATTTGAGTTACACCTTTACATTTTGGCCGGGCGCTGTGGCTCACGCCTGTAGTCCTAGCACTTTGGGAGGCTGAGGTGGATGGATCACGAGGTCAGGAGTTCGAGACCAGCCTGGCCAACATGGTGAAACCCCATCTCTACTAAAAATACAAAAATTAGCTGGGTGTGGTGGCACATGCCTGTAGTCCCAGCTCCTCGGGAGGCTGAGGCAGGAGAATTGCTTGAGCTTGGGAGGTAGAGGTTGCAGTGAGCCGAGATCATGCCATTGCACTCCAGTCTGGGCGACACAGTGAGACTCCGCCTCAAAAAAAAAAAAAAAAAAAAAATCTTCAAGTCTTGATGTTTACTGTCTCACTCTCTCTGTCTCTTACAGTAGTATTTTGCCTTTGAGTAACTGTCCCCAGCTCCAGTGCTGCAGGCACATTGTTCCAGGGCCTCTGTGGTGCTCCTGATGCCCCTCACCCACTGTCGAAGATCCCCGGTGGGCGAGGGGGCGGCAGGGATCCTTCTCTCTCAGCTCTAATATATAAGGTAAGGAGGACCCTGGGATGGAAGGCTGGGGATGGAGCCTTCTCAGACTCCACTGAGCTGCTGCTCAAGGGCAGTAATCATTTTCTGTAGTCCTCTGGCTCTTAGCCTAGGCCAGTGGGGGTACTGTGAAGGACTCTTTCAGCTGAGGCTGTTGCATGGCTTATTGGGAATACTAGAGAAAAGATAACAGCACCATATGTTGCCTTTTAATCTGCTGTAATTGAGGCCCAGAAGTTAGTTTAGCTTCTTACTAAGACTGGGATGGAAGGTTAGCAGGGTAGCTGAATTCTGGGCTTTTAGGATTATGCCCAAGGGAGGTAACACAGAAGATAACACGGACCCTACAGTCCACTTGGAATCAGACTTTGGCTGACTGGGGCTCCAGCCAAACCCTCACACATATCCTCATTTGTTTTTGATGTTTCCCTTTCTGACAGGGAAGGAAAAGAACATGGTGTTGGGGGAAAGTGTGGGCTTTCGAGTCAGGGAGACCTGGGTTTGAATCTCATCTCTGCCATTCACTGCCATTCACTGCCATTAAAGTGGAGTTGTTAATTACCATCTGAAGTGCTTGTCATGGTGATAAAGGTAATATATGGGACAGCACTTTGTACTTGGCACCTAGTGGACAATTGGCAAATATTTCCCTTCCTACCTTGCGAGCTTTTACTACCATCAACTGGTTTTAGTTTCTGGTAAGTGACAGCTCCATTTAGCCATCATGACACTCTGCATTTTCAGCATGGCCTCTATCCCACGCTACACTGAGACTGGCCTAGGGGGACTCCCGGCATCGCCTAGATTAGGGAGTGGATGATATGGCCAGAAGCAGTAGTGACCTGGTCCTCTGCCCTGCTTTCCTTCCCAGGACGAGAAGCTCACTGTGACCCAGGACCTCCCTGTGAATGATGGAAAACCTCACATCGTCCACTTCCAGTATGAGGTCACCGAGGTGAAGGTCTCTTCTTGGGATGCAGTCCTGTCCAGCCAGAGCCTGTTTGTAGAAATCCCAGATGGATTATTAGCTGATGGGAGCAAAGAAGGGTAAAGAGCCAAATGCTGGGGAAGGGAAAGGAGTTCCCATTCCAGAGAAGAGTATATGTTTACTGTGGGTAACAGAATTGTAGGGGAGTCTGTGCCTTCTCCCTTAGCTCTAGACTCCCCAAGCAGATACCGTTTTGTAACAGGTTATTTTTAGCCAGTAAGACAGGCCTGCTCTAGGTTATAATTAAAGCAGATTGTTATCACATTAACCAAATGCCTGCCGGTTAATCGCCCCATGGTTCACTCTTCCCAGCAGACACTAAATCCCCCTTTAGCTACACAGTGGTGTAGTTTAAAAGGCCAGGAAGCAAAGAGAAGTACTTAGGCCCATTACCACCTTCCTAGACCTCCCCTCTCCCATTCACACCCCACCCAGGAAGCTCAGAGGTAAGTGGGATTTCACTGGATTCGGCAGACTCTCCAAGAGACCAAGATGTGTAAGAAATGTCCTGGGGACAGAGTTCCCGAGTGGTCCTAGCCTCTTTAGAAAATCCTTTTAGGCTGTATTAGAGCCCAGAGTGTCACTCTCAGTGGCAGGTGATCGTATCGAGCTTGGCAATCTGGCGGACACCTGAAGAACTGGGTTTTCTTTCTAGGCCCTAAACTCTGTCTTGTGAACAGCATTACTTAAGATGGGTAGTGTTGCTTTCAGATGAAGAACACCCATTACAGGAAAAGTCAATAACATTTTTCTCAGGTGCTGTGGCCTTTTTTTGGTTTTGTTTTCTGAATTCAAGGCTCTTGAGGTCTTGACATAGGAATCTTCCTCTTGGAGCTTCTGCATTTTTTTTTTTTTTGAGACGGAGTCTTGCTTTGTTGCCCAGGCTGGAGTGCAGTGGCACAATCTCGGCTCACTGCAAGCTCCACCTCCTGGGTTCACGCCATTCTCCTGCCTCAGCCTCCGGAGTAGCTGGGACTACAGGCGCCCACCACCACACCTGGCTAATTTTTTGTATTTTTAGTAGAGGTGGGGTTTCACCGTGTTAGCCAGGATGGTCTTGATCTCCTGACCTCATGATCCGCTCGCCTGAGCCTCCCAAAGTGCTGAGATTACAGGCGTGAGCCACCGCGCCCCGCCTGGAGCTTCTGCATTTATACTGCTGGTTGTAGGCCTCAGAAAAGCCTTTGAGTTGGTGGGGGTGGGGTGTGAATGGGAGGGAGGTCTAGGAAGGTGGCGATGGGCCTCAGTACTTCTCTTTGCTTCCTGCAGATTGTTAGCACTGCTAGAGTTTGCTGAAGAGAAGATGAAAGTGAACTATGTCTTCATCTGCTTCAGGAAGGGCCGAGAAGACAGAGGTGAGGAGTCAGAGCGGCCTGAGCCTTATAGCCCAGACAGTGGGGCCTGGGGGAGAGAAGGGAGCACCTCCACGATGAGGTGGGACTCTTGAATTTGCCTTTCAAACCCTGGGAAATCATGGTGGGAGGGCAAGTGCCCAAAGGGTTAGTAAAAGCCTAGTGCTTATTTGTTCCATCTTTGTTTGGGGTTTTGATTTCAGCCTACCCTGTGTTTCTCATCAGACTTTTTAACACTCTGTCTTCTGCAGCTCCACTCCTGAAGACCTTCAGCTTCTTGGGCTTTGAGATTGTACGTCCAGGCCATCCCTGTGTCCCCTCTCGGCCAGATGTGATGTTCATGGTTTATCCCCTGGACCAGAACTTGTCCGATGAGGACTAATAGTCATAGAGGATGCTTTGCCCAAGAGCCACAGTGGGGGAAGAGGGGAAGTTAGGCAGCCCTGGGACAGACGAGAGGGCTCCTCGCTGTCTAGGGAAGGACACTGAGGGGCTCAGGATGAGGGTTGCCTATTGTGTTCTCAGAGTTGACTTGTTGAAATTGTTTTCCATAAAGAACAGTATAAACATATTATTCACATGTAATCACCAATAGTAAATGAAGATGTTTATGAACTGGCATTAGAAGCTTTTTAAACTGCGCTGTGTGATGTGTTCTATCTAGCCTAGGGGAGGACATTGCCTAGAGGGGGAGGGACTGTCTGGGTTCAGGGGCATGGCCTGGAGGGCTGGTGGGCAGCACTGTCAGGCTCAGGTTTCCCGCTGTTGGCTTTCTGTTTTGGTTATTAAGACTGTGTATTTTCTTTCTTTGCTTCCTGTCACCCCAGGGGCTCCTGAGTATAGGCTTTTCAGTCCCTGGGCAGTGTCCTTGAGTTGTTTTTTGACACTCTTACCTGGGCTTCTCTGTGTGCATTTGTGTCTGCCCTGGAGTAAGCAGGTCAGACCCCTCCTTCTTTACAGCTTAGTGTTATTCTGGCATTTGGTTAAGCTGGCTTAATCTGTTTAATGTTATCAGTACATTTTAAATAGGGGCATTGAAATTTATTCCCACCACCAGGGCTTTTTGGGGGGATGCCTGGGCCATAAAAACACTAGCCAAACTCTAATTCTTAAATCACTGCCAGGAGTTATTGCTCCTGGCTGCAGGCCCAGGTCCCAAGGTCTCCTTCCTGGGGGTCACAAAGAGCAGAGAGGAAGAGGAATATATAGCAACTCAGGGCCTGGGAATTGTGGGGGAATCTGTTCTTAGGGACTGGATGCCTCTGGCTGGCTGAGCATAGCACTAGCTGCCTCCCCACCAGGTTCTGAGTAGTGCCTGAGACCCTGCTCTGCAGGGCCTAGGGTAGCGCTGGGAGTGTAGAAGTGGCCTGCCCTTAACTGTTTTCACTAAACAGCTTTTTCTAAGGGGAGAGGAAGTGGGAAGAGATCTAGATTTGGTGAGGGGGACGGGGATGTCAGGGAGGCAAGTGTGTTGTGTTACTGTGTCAATAAACTGATTTAAAGTTGTGGTTGGTCTATTCTTTATTTCTCAACTAGGACCAACTCCCTACCAAACTGTTTTGAGTCCAGAGCCTAATAGAGGTGTGGTGCATGCTCCTTGGGAAAAAGAGCTGCAGTGTAGGAGGACAGATAAACTGGCCCAGGTCTCTGGGGCCATATTACATTGTGAAATGCAGGGTTGCTAGGAGTCTGAGACTCACTGCCAGAGCCCCCTGGAGAGACAGATGTGTATACATCAGCTTCATCTAGGAGAGGCTATACCCAAGATCCAATCTGCTCTTAGCTCTTCCTTTTCTATAAAAGGCTGGGGAGGTTGGGTCCTGAAACGGTTTTGGCGCATGGCGCTCCTGACATTCCCATTCCTGAGGTCTTTGAAGGGTGCAGCACACACCTTCCCTAGTCTAGTTTTCTCCTTTTGGAGCTCAGTGTCCTAAGGTGTGGTTTCCAGTCCCCTACACCACAGCCTGATGAATAAGCTCTCAGTGGCACCCAGGGGGCTGGAATCCTCCTCACCACAGTTTTTTAAATTTCTCAAGGATTTACTAGCACTTTTTTTCTTTTGCTTCTGTTTTGCCAAGTGAAGGGCATGTTCTTCCACCTCCTACATTTTTGCAACTGTCTACTGTTCAGCTGTGGCTCTCACATTGCTCTTTATGGAGCCTGCTTGTGTTTTCACTGTGGGCCAAGTCATTAATCTTGGACTCTTTAACTTGTATTCATTAAAAGTAATGAGCTCCACTCCCAAGTTTTTTTTTTTTTTTTTTTTTTTTAAAAGATGGACTCTCACTCTGTCGCCCAGGCTGGAGTACAGTGGTGTAATCTCGGCTCACTGCAACCTCTGCCTCCTGGGTTCAAGTGATTCTCCTGCCTCAGGCTCCTGAGTAGCTGGGATTACAGGTGCCCACCATCATGCCCAGCTAATTTTTTGTATTTTCAGTAGAGATGGAGTTTTGCCATGTTGCCCAGGCTGGTCTCGAACTCCTGGCCTCAAGTGATTCACACACCTCAGCTTCCCAAAGTGCTGGGATTATAGGCGTGAGCCACCGTGCCTGGCAGGTGTTATTAGAGCAAGTGTGGGACTACAGACACTCAGTCGAAATCAGATGTCCCCCACTGGGCAGGTAATTCCTAGAGGCAGCTGGCAATTTAGGATGCAGATACTAAACTCAAACACAAGGAATTTACAAGACAGATGAAAAAGAACCAATACAAAACTCAGTCCCTTACTTTTTCCCAAGAAACCTGCTTGAGATTCTGCTGCCACCTATTGGTGGTTCCTCTTCAATACAGCTAGAGTCAGAAAGGCTAAATTGGAAACCCAGGCACCCAGTGGAAGATTTTCCTTTTCAAAAAAAACGTGTTATTGAAGACCACTGACAGGAAAGAAATATGGTACCCAAAAGGCTGCACTACAGTTTAAAAAGCAACTTAGAAGGTAGAATATTTTAGGGGTGGGGTGGGAGTGGAGTGTGAAAGGCAAACTAAGTCTAAATTTAAGAACAGGGACATTAAAAACTTTATTCAATAAATACAACAAATAATTTAAAAATATACTTCAATTCCAAAGCCAATTAAGAAGAGGAAGTAGAGAGGGGAAAAAGAGGGGAGGAGGAAGGTAGAGGAAAAGAGAAAGAGGCCAAACAAATGGTTTGGTTGGGCTGTGTTTCAGAGTGTACCACCCTTTAAAATTCTGATCAAATACTCTTGACCCATAAACCCTTAGCCCTTGTTCTGATGGGGTAGCCACAGAGTCCACCAGCTGGGAATCATCCACTGAGCTCTGGATCAGAGCATTCTAGAGGCTGGAATGTAGGGGGAGTTTTAGGGGTAGTTTCCTGGTCATTCCTAAAACCATCCGTCCTAACTCCCAGGCAGGTTTAAATAGTGCAAACTCTTAGGCAGAGAGCTCCCAGCTGCATAGTTTCACAGGTGAGTTTCCCAAGCCAGGGCCTCCAGGAAACAGGTCCCAGAGTACCCAGGGGTCCAAAGTCACTTCGGTGAATGGAATCTAAAGGTGAAGAGAGGGGAGGCCAGGGCACAGAGTAAAGCTCCTGGGCTAAGCCACTGGCCAAGCCAGAAAACAATGCTGGGCAGAAAAGGGTTACAAGGCAGGTAGTCTGGACACTGGATTCAACAACTTGCCATCAGCCAGGGAAAGTGAAGCTGAGGATGCATATGGAGCAGGGCCAGGAAGATCAGGAAAGCTGAGGGGGAACAGGAAAGTTGGGAGGAAGGAAGAGGCAGCTCAGCAGCAAACTCCAGGAGAAATAACCAGCAGCCCTCACAGATTTGTGATTGTCTCTTAAAAAGATTTATTTTCTCTTCTTGCCTGAATGTACAAAGGCAAAAAGAGTACAGTTTGTATATATATATATTTATATATATATATAAAAAAACAAGGAACTTGGTAATGTACACTTTACAGAAGGGAAGAATCAGGAAGACTGAAATTAAATCCAACAGAGCAACGCCAATGGAACAAAATCTATGAACAGCAACACTGCCCCTCCAGCCCGGGCCTCCAGCTCGCCCCAACCTGCTCCCAGTGGGAGGGCTGAGCACCAAGGCAAGCGGGTGGGCTGGGGCAGGAGGGGCTGGGGACAGGGCCCGGGAGGGGCTTGATCCCAGGAGGGCCCCATGGTAGGAGATCACTGGAAAGCTTCCTGGGAAGTCCAAATAATAAAACAAACAACAAAGGCCCAGAATTATGGGGCCAACTAGCTGCCCAGTTGCATCTTGGGGGCATCAGAATAGACAAGGGGATGGTAGAGGGTATACGGGATAAGTGACATGGGTGGCCTCAAAACCTGTATACAATACTTTCCTAGCCCTCTGCAGTCTTCACTCGCAACTCTCTAAGTCCTCCCATGGCCCCTTGAAACCTGGAAAGAAGAGACTCAAGAAATCACCATTTCATTTCATAGGGTGCCCTTTACCCTTCTAAGCGTGTGGTTCTTTGATCTTGTGATGTGTGGAGAGAGTTGGGTAAGAGAAGGAAATTTCATACATGTACAAGGCAGGAAAAGGGGATGAAGGAAACTGCCATACCTTAAAATGAGGAAGTAGTTGATGTGGATCCTAAAGAGCAGCTCTCCAAGCCTTGCCTGATCTATCTGGGGATGAGGCCCCCTCTCTCTTCAGCTTCTCGATGGGAAGCCCAGTGAGCAATGTCTGTGAGGGCCTGGGCAGGGGTGGCTCAGAGACAGGCTTGGTCTGGTGGTCTTGGCCCTTGGTAGCAAATTTTTCCAGCCTTTGTTTGTGGGGTGGGATAGGATGGGGATCCCTGCTGAGCATCTCATCCCTCTGACTAGATCATGGATGCCACAGGTAGCTCCCACCTGTGTTTCTCCTCCCCATGTAGAGGTGGACAGCAAATCTTTCACTCAGCCCTTGTCAAGAATCTCCACAGCTGCTGCTTCATGTTATTTTGGAGAGAAGACTAGGCCCGGCAAGCATCAGGATCTGCCATTGTGGCTTTCACCTGCTCTTCTGAGCAGCTCCTGCTCTTCAGGGAGACTTGGATATGAGGATCAAAGAGCCAAATGTTTAAGAAGAAAATTTAAAAAGGAAAAGGAAAACCTGTTCTCTTCTGGAGAACCCAAGGCTGCCCAGCTAAGACAGAAGTTCATCCTCTGTTACAGAACGAGTGGAAAGGGCAGGAATGCAGGAATACCTGCCCAATGCAAAAGAAAATTACTCCAAACGGTTTCTTTACAATATGTACAGAGTATGCTGCAGGCCAGTGCCACAGATACAAAACACACAACAATATTTTAAAACAAACAGGAACAGAGAGGGGCCCTTGGCTCCACCTCACAGGAGCTCCAGGAGGGCATAATCAGGCCAAAATTCAGTCACCCTCTTGGTTGAGGTGACTCAGGTGAGGTGGGGTGAAGGTGTCTGCACTAGCTACTTCCATGGAGGAAAGGGAGGTCACTGCTCAGAGCACTGCCCACGAGGGCAGCAGGAGGCAGAGGGAATATGATGAGTATGAGGGAGGTTGTTTTGGGGCCCTGCCAAGAGGTTTAAAACAATGGTTTTTGGGGAGGGCTCAGAACCCAACTTGAACAAAAACGAGGACGTAGACACCTAGGGAAAAGGCCTGTAGATCAGAGGGGATCCTCTTGAGCAGATGGTGACCGTAAACCTCTCGTGTAGGGTTCCAGGGTCCTTGGACATCAAGTACTACTGGGCATTGTGCTTACTCCCATTCTCCAATGGGAAACATTGTGTTTCCCATTCTCCAAACTGAGTCGGAGCAGTACCTGCTCCTAGTCATTTTTGGCACTCTGGTCACACACTCCCTTTTCCAGCCTACGCTGGTGTCTGTCAGTCTTTACCTCTCTCAATCCAGAGGGTCATGGAAAGATAGGAGGGGAGAACAGAGGGATGATACCTCAAAAGCCAAGTAAGCTAAAGCTCCCCACACTTTGGGGAAGACATGACCCCAATAAAACTATCAAATCATCCTCACTTTCCCAGTACAAAGAGCATAAAGCTTCTATTGGGAGACTGCATTTCTACGGAGAGCAGAGAAATGTTGGCTGCCTCAAAGCAGAGCTCCACTGAGTACATTCTGAGACTCTAATGTAATGGCTTGGATGTGTTATCCCAGGGTCTAAGGAAAAAATAACCTCCCACAGCCAGTGGCCCCTCAAACAAAATTTATGTTACCAAGAAACACAGCTTATATTGGCCCACATGGAAGTTATAGACTGAGCTATATAAAATCATGTACTTGTAGACAGAGGAATTGGGCTGTATACATTTGTGGCCCCAAATGAGGAAGATATCAGATGGCTAGATGACAGTACATCTCCAAGAACTGCTGGGTGCTCCCAGGGGCTGCCTTCTGGGCCTTGCCCTAAGGTGACCTGGCAGACTCCAAGGTTCCCCATGCTGGGGAGAATACTAGTTTATCTGCCTGAGGCTTAAGAGCCAAGCAGTGGAAAAGAAGAGGCAAGACCAGTGTGGGGATCCCCCTGGGAAAGGCACCAAGGGGTTAGGAGGGAAGGGAAAAGGGCAAGGAGTTGGGGAATAAGAAGCAGCAGGACTTAGTGGGGACGCAGGTTCTACTTCACAGATGCCATTCATGCTCCAGCACCAGCTTGCTCCCAGTGTCCCTGGGGAGCCCTGTGCTGGTGGTGGAACCCCTGCCTCCTGCCTCACAGGCAGCTCAAGGCCATATTGGGGCAGATGCCTTGGTCTTCCTTTCCAGGCTAGGTTGTGAGCGTTTACATGTGCTCATGTAAATGGGGAGAAGTCTCCACATTTGAAGACCTTGTTTTCACAATTACGTAGAAAACAACCCCCAATTTCTTTCCTGAGATTCTAGTTCCTCCACAAGCTGCCAATTCCCAGGGTGCAAAGCACTAGGGAGATGCAGAATCTGGTGATGGTGGTAATGATGGTGAGGGGTATGGCTGCTGTGCTGTCTTCAGACCTTACCCAGTGCTTGGGGGTGGGGGTCCCTCCCTGGTGGGCGGGGGAGCTGGTACTGCTCTGGCAGCAGACCAAGGGCTTGGGGAACAGAGCGGTGGCTTCTCTGGGCTGAGGCCATGTTCCCCTGGTTGCTTCCCGTGCCTTCATCTCCACAGAGGCCACAACAGTCATGACTGTGGCTGAGAGAATAAATATTTTTGCTAAGTACCAGCTCTCCAGCTCCTGAGGAAGATGGAGGGTCAGGTAGTCCGGAGGTCTGGTGGAGGTGAGATAGCCAAGGGTCTGCCTTCAGTCATGGAGGAAACGGCAAACAGGATGATCAACACCATTTAACTGATGTCTAAATGGCACCTTCAGCACCTCCTTGGGTGAGCCAGTCCGGGCCCATGAAGCTGATTTTATCCGGGCACTTGATGTCTGCAAGGGAAACATGGACAGATAACCAGGCACTTAGCCTGTTGGTAAAACAACCACAAGGTGGCACTCCAAGAAAATGAACTGCAGGAGTGGCCAGTACTGCTCCCTAGGGGACACTGTGTTCCACAGGTCCTCTCAGAGGCACATGACTTCATGGGAGACTCTTGTACAAGAGGCTTGGCCAGGGTTCTATGGATTCCAGACCGCTGACCCCTCACAGCTATTCCTCATCTAGGGATTCTGTGATCCAGATAGCAACTATCCCAGCTTTACGTGTTGCCCCAAATTAACAAAAGTTACTTACCATTCTCACCTCCTGGGGGGTGGGTAGAGTGAGGGAGTTGAGCCTTGTTGGCTGGCAACAATGGCTGTAGAAGAAAGCCCTGAGTGAGCAGGAGAACATGTTAGTGCAGTACTCACAGAAACCTTCCATTAACCATTTTCTCTGAGTTTTGGGGTGCTGACAGAAAAAGAAATCTGATACTCAGCCAGATATATTTGCTGGAGATAGATAATAAGGCTGTATTTCTCAGCTGATTGTTTCTCTTTGCCTTTGGGGAACACCTGTTCCATATTCTTCTGAATATCAAGGCTAGTATTCTGGAGGAATTTAAGAGTCCCCAAACTCCAAAGGAGGAATATCATATGCTTTAATGACAGCAGGAGGTTAGGACTGTGCACAGATTAGAAGCTCAGGAAAAAAAAAAAAATTAAAAAAGGATTCTAATGAGGCAGGGAGGAGGGTCCTAGCTGTGGACATACTACTGGGATGAAGATGTAGACATACTACTGGGATGAAGATAAACAAAACAAGACAAAACAACAGGTGGTAGGGAAAACAGGCTTACCTGCTGCATAGGGTAAGTTGTACTGTGCTGGGAGCAACGAGTACCCCAAGTGGTGGTGGTGGTGGTGTGTGGACATCAGGCGCTGGGAAGGAGAGGTGCGGGGCCGGTCAACACTCCGTTCACCCCCACCTGCTCCCCCAACGCTGCTACAGCTGCCACCACCCCCAACCACCCCACAGCCTCCTCGATCTCTCTCCTGAGAAGTTTTATCACTTATCTGGAAAGGAAATCAGAGACACAAAAGCACTATAGTGAGACACACATACATACAACCACACACACACACACAAACACCCACACATGAGTGAGATGCCCAGGGTGCCACCTTATGACCCCTAAAAGTGCAAGACATGTAAGAATCAAGAAAATGTCAAGTCAGCCAAGCTGCACTGTGGTCAGGACCTGAACTTGCCCACCTTCTCCCAGACCCTGGATCTGGCCTTACTGATCTTTGGGTAACAGCCAGCGTCACTGTACTTCTCTTACCGTGGGAGACTTGCTCTTGTAGTGACTGGCATGCTGCTGCAAGATGTCCAGGGCTTTGGACTCTGAGCTGGATTTACAACTGACACTGGGGCTGGCTCGTGCCTTGTCAGCATCTTCACCACCTGAGACCTTGCTGCCATATGGAGAAAAAGAGTAGCTGGAAGGCAGGTAGGAACCTGTGGAAGGAGAAATCAAACATTCAAAGAGATGGGAGAGGTAGAGGAAGCTCTGCTTTAGTGAGCTTGATTAGGCGGGCATCAGCTTTCCAAGGCACAGGCTGAGGTATTTTCTAACATAGTGTCTTTGGCTGAGACTGTTGGCTTGACCTTTCCTTACTGAGCTCTACAGGAAAAATTAGCTAAGGGATATTAGGAACACGGCCCTGTTTCCTGCAGCCAACTTCCATAGATCCGACACTGTTTTTTGAACTGGTCTCAGATTCATCTTGGAGAAGTGATACGATAAAGTGGAAAGATCACAGAATCTGGAGTTAGAGCCTTGGGTTCAAAACCTTATTCTGAGACTTACCAGCTTGGTAACCTTGAACAAATAAATGTTTTGAGCTTCAATTTCTTCATCATCAAAAATGAAGATATCAACACTTATTACTTAAGGTGATGGGGAGGATTTAAAAAGATCATATGCATAAATCTCAGAGGACAGCGCCTGGCTGTCAGGGAGCACCCAACAAATGCAACTATGATTTTTATATTGACAGGTGTGAGTGACAGGGAGAAAGGAACGCCTCAAGGGTAAGAAATTTCCTATTTCTGTTTGAAACGCTTACTTCTATTTAGAGTGTGCTTTATAATAATGTCACCAGAATGTTGAGACTATTTATGCTGCTGTAGGAAGCTGGAAGCCCTAAGGAGTGAGGCTAAAGAGGCTAAAGACTATCATTATGGGTCATTCAAGGAACTATGGGTTAGGGTGGCTACCTCATAGAACGACTCAGTGAAAAAAGGGCTGTCATCTAAGTGAGCCTCAATATGCCTTGGGGCTGAGCAAGAAAACTCTGGATGTGAAATCTGTGCTTCATTCCCCCTTCCAGTGAATGGAATAGTGGCTGGCACTTGGTGCTATACCTGGGTAGTTCTGCATCATCACAGCAGGCATGCTCCGGTAGCTGGGGTGGTTGGGGTCGTAGGACTGACTGTAGGAATAGCCATGCATGTAGGGGATGTAGGACTGGTGCTGGGTGAGTGGGGAGGACACAGGCACATGGACACTTGGCCGGGGCTCCTTGCTCCCAAGGCGAGACTCCTCTGATGTGGGCAGCTTGCAGTCACTACTTGTGCTTTCCTTCCCATCTTCCTTGGGGACAGAGTCCTTACTCCGACTCCTTTCCTCCTTCAATTTGCGGTCCCGCTCCTCCTTCCACCGCTCATCCTCTGACTTGATGTCTGAGTACTTGGCAGGATAAACATATGTCCACATCCGGGGCTCTGCCTCCTACAAAAATCACAGAACAACGACTGGGTGTTGTAGAGATAAGACAGATATATTTCAAGCCCAGGGTCCCAGTAGAACCACCAGAGCAGATAATTACTAGACACCTGGGGCAGAGTAGGATCTTGGCCTCTATTGATCTTGTTTATATTCCAACTCTGCTCCCTTTTGGTTAAAAAGTCCCCGCCCCCACCTCTGCACCCACCCACAGGGGACAAGATGGCGCAGGGGGAGAAAAGGAAAATCCGTCCGTGTATCAGTGGATGTTTTCTAGGTAAGAACAAACATTCTGGGGAAATGACTGAAATAGGAGAGGCTGCCCCTTCCAAGATGTTTAGGTTGTTTCACTATTTCAGAGCACGCTCAGTGGGGTGGAAAGCTTGTAAGTGACACTCAGATCAGAGGAGGGAGGGAGGCATAACTATTATACCAAGAGGGAAGGGAAGACATTCTAAGTCTCATGAGCAGAGCAAGATATGAGATTCCAAGTTCCTAGTTCTAACTCAACCTATAAAATCCTTGTTAAAGAAACTCAGTAACTGAGTATACTTTGTACCTACTCTAAAAAAATAGAGAGACCATCAATAACTTATTTCACAGGAACCAAACAGTGGAAGAAACACAGACAAGGAATCGAGATACCTCGGTTCTAATCCTGGCTTGGCTAGTGAGGTCTTAAGAAACCCTAGACAAATTAAGCTAACTTGCCTGGGCCTTTCTTGTCAAATGGAAAAAACACCTGCTATGGATATAAAAGTGCTTTTTAAAAAACATTAATATGAATCCCAGTGCTTTGGGAGGCTGAGGCGGGAAGACTGCTTGAGGCCAGGAGTTCAAGACCAGCCTGGGCAACATAGTGAGACCTCTCTCTACAAAAAATTAAAACATCTGGGTGTGGTGGCATGCATCTGTAGTCCTGGTTAATTGGGAGGCTGAGGCAGGAAGATTGTTTGGGCCTAGGAGTTGGAAATTGCTGTGAGCTATGACTATGTCACTGCATTCCCACCTGGGCAATAGAGAGGGACTCTGGTCTCTATAAAAACATAAAAATAAAAAAATTGGCTGGGTGCAGTGGCTCATGTCTGTAATCCCAGCACTTTGGGAGGCTGAGGCAGGTGGATTACTTGAGGTCAGGAGTTTGAGACCAGCCTGACCAACATGGTGAAGCCCCATCTCTACTAAAAATACAAAAAAAATTAGCTGGGTGTGGTGAACGTTGCAGTGAGCCAAGATAGCACCACTGCACTCTAGCCTGGGCAACAGAGTGAGACTCCATCTCAAAAAAATAACATTAAAATAAAATAAAAAACATTAAAATGGTTTATAAAGGTAAAGAATCCTTAAGATTACACATCTCTCCTGCTAATCTCAATTCCGTTGAACCCCTATATAAGGACAGCCCTTATTTGTGAGGAAGACAGATGATTATCATACGGTATTTCTACTTCCTCCCAGAGCAACAGTTACCTGTCGGTACCAGAGTATTGGATCCACCTCTGCCTGTCGACCACACTCAGCGCCTGTCTTGGCCTCAGAGGCCTCCTTGCTTAGGTGGCTGGCATCACTCAGCTTCACTTTAAGGCCTTCAGGGGCCTGGCCCGGGAGTTTTGAAGAGTCATCTAACTTGGGAATGATGACTGATTTGGCTGAGTCAGCCCCTGGCTCCTTGGCCTTGCCAGGTCCTGACTTCACAAGGTCTGTCAGGCTGGGAGCCTTGGTGAGAGTTGGTGGAATTGACGGCTTTTGCTTCCACTCTTCCTTGAGTGCTGCCTCACGCTCCTTCAGGCCCATCTCTGCCTTCTTGTCCACTCCCCGCTGCTGCTGCTCTAAGCTCTGGCGTTTCTGCTGTTCTTCATACTGCTGCCGGTAAGCTGTGTTAGTGCTCAGAAGGTGGGTGTGGTAACTCTGGTCGCTGTAGCCATAGGGGGGCACATAGGCATACTGGTTATAGTACAGGGACTGCATATACATGTTGGGACGCTGCTGGATGACCGAGGGCTGCTGACTGGAACTGCTCAGCTCGGGCTTCTTTTCCTCACAAACATCGTTCTTCACTTTTCCTTCGATGCTCTCAGGTTCCTCATCCTTTTTTGTCTTCAGGGCCTGGCTCTCCACTCCTGCCTGGCTGCTGGGGTTCAGAGCCCCAGGGCTGGACTGTGCGTAGCTTGGAGAATAGTAACTCTCGAAGCCTTGGTAATATGGTGAGTCTTTGCTCTGAGGCTGAGGGGGAAAGAGAGTTTTCTTAGCCCCTTCTTTAACCAACTGTTCAGCATCCTTTGATTTGACACTGTCTACCTTGCCCTCCCCATCCTCCCCAGCATCAGAGATGTCAGAGTATGCAGGGCTGTTAGTTTTGACTGAGCTGGCTTCAGCTCCATTCTGGGTCACTACATGTAAGGGAGTCAGGGGCTGAGTAGGGGTAGTGTTTTCAAGGCGGCTACTGCCTCCAATGGAAGGGCTGGGGGCATTATCTGTGAAACTGTAGATCTTGTCGGCTTCAGCCTTGATGCTAGCCAGTCGGCTTTGGTGGGGGTCTGATGAGCCATTTAGGAGTCCCTCCATTTTCATCCCATCTCCTGAAGATTCCCTGAATGGACTTTTGCCTTCTTCTACTCGACACACCTTCCCAGGGGTCAGAGGACTTTCAAGTTCCTTTGAAGATTCCTTCTTTTTTTTGTCTTTCTTTTTCTTGTCCTTCGCTGGAGTCAAGGCAGGGTTGACTGTGAAAGGTTCTCCCATAACAGTGGGCTTGGGCTGAATGGGCTTGAGTTGGGGACTGTTGGGCATGGCTTGTGCCACTGTGGCAGTCAAGCCTGAGGAAGAGCCTGGGCTTGCTGCTGTGAAGGTGGCTGTCTGGAAGGTGTAGATTTGCTGTGGGGGGATGGCAGGGGCAATGGGACGGGCTGACTTTAAGCTCTTGGAAGGAATCTTTTCAGGTTTTAAACTAGAGGGTTTTTTACATTTTTCTTTTTCCATACACTTCCTTTCTAAAGAATCAAAGGCATCATTGCTTGTTTCATCCATCACTGAGGGTCCATCATCAGAGCCATCATTGGACAAGGCCCCAAGGTCTGTGTCCCCTTCCCCACTCAACTTTTTCTTACAGAGGCCTTTTGTGCTGAATTTGCTTGAAGGAGAAGGGCTGTGGGGCTCTACAAGTCGAACTTTGGGGGTAGCTGAGCGGGCAGGGGACAAGGAACCTTTTTGTGAGACAGATGCACCATTGCAGCTCCCGAGATCTGCATGGAGAATAGGTTCCTCTCCGTACTCACTGTCCCCATCCGCTTCCGGCTTGCTGTCATCATCTGTATGGGCATGAGCTTGGTGGTACTTAAGTCCATTGATGTGCTTGTACTTCTTGTTGCAGTTTGGGTGGGGACAGTCAATCAGGACTGGGGAGGGACAGTTTCTGTCCAGAACAGTGGGTTCTACCTTGGTCCCAGGAAGGGGGCCAGTGGCTGAGCCCATGGAATTAGTACGGACACGCTTGCTCCCTTTGGAGTCCTCTGAGCTAGAGTTCAGCTCCATGTCTGAAAGGGGTTTGTTTTTCCGCTTATTAGCTGAGGAAGGGCTGGCCTTGACATCCTCAGAAGTGCTGCTGGCAGGTGGGCGATGCTCTGAAGAATTCTGGCTGCCCCGTCGGCCTTTGCTATTGGCTCCTGCCCGGGTTTTGCTGCTGCTACTGGTCCCTTTGCTGTCAGAGGCTGTGGCTGTCTCATTGACAGGAGTGTTACTGTTGGGACGCATGCGTTTGCCTCTACCCCGACCATTGCGCATTTCCAGGTCACTGGTCGGGGAGTCACAGAACCTTGGCAAAGGATAAACACAACAGGATATTATTAAGAAGAGAAAACATCTTCAAACCAGTTTAGCTGTAGGCTCCAGAACTGTCCAGATGGTGACCATCATTTTCAATGAATATGATTTGTTAAAAGAAATTCTGACTGGGAACTGCACTAAATGGTGAACTCCTGGGATGCATGTTAGCTGCAAATTATTCTCCAACATTTACCTCTAAAGCCATGCAGTCTGTTCCATAAGACAGTCATGTCTACATTTCCTATATACAGCCATAGTCATGGTTTCAGAAAAGATGTTAGAGATCATCCAGGAAATTGAGGCCAGGCATGCTAAGTGACTTGTCCAAGGTAACATCATTGATTAATGGCAACATATGACAAGACTGTAGCTCTACCTTTAGCCCAAAGCCTTTTTCTTGCATACCTCACTATGAAGATATAGAAAGGTAGAACAAAGCACCTATCCATTTAAGAGTTCCCTAAACATCAGATATAACCAAGAGTACACGAGTTCTTTGAATGTCTGGAGATCTGCACCTAGGGGTCATTCCTCATAGGCCCTAAAGTAGCTTTTCATGGAGCTTAAAACACTGCTTAGAATTAAACCTTTAGCTAAGATTGGTTCCCTTGTAGATCTAAAGATGGTTTTGACTCTCTTGTCCCAGGGGGCAACGGGAGTAGGTTGCTTCTAAGACAGTAGGAACCAAAGCTATTGCAGAAAAAAGGCAAATTTTGTCAAATATCTCCTTTGGGTTCTCAGAACAGTCCTACTGTAAAGCTACTTACTGCTTCCCTGTTATCAACCTACTCACTCAGCTCCTATCTCTCTGGATTCTTGTATGCCCAAAGCAGAAATAAGTTCTTCCAATAGGTTTCTCAGAAATGCAAAAGGAGGGTGTAAAGAACTTTACTAACTTATTTTAGCTCATCTGCTTCTGATTCTTATCAGGGCAACTATTATGGTCTGAATATAGTCTTTTTTTTTTTTTTTTTTTGAGACAGAGTGTTGCTCTGTCGCCCAGGCTGGAGTGCAGTGGAGTAATCTAGGCTCAATGCAACCTCTGCCTCCTGTGTTCAAGCAATTCTCCTGCCTCAGCCTCCCCAGTAGCTGGGATTATAGGCATCCGCCACCACGCCCGGCTAATTTTTGTATTTTTAGTAGAGACAGGGTTTCACCATGTTGACCAGGCTGGTTTCGGCCTGCCTGACCTCAGGTGATCCACCCACCTCAGCCTCCCAAAGTGCTGGGATTACAGGCGTAAGCCACCACGCCCAGCCTAAACATAGTCTTATAAAAGTCTAAGCCTCTAGAAACCTGGCCCAGCATCTCTGAAAATTAGGAGGCATAAATAGCCCTCGGTAGAGCCTAATCACATCTGAGAAAAGGAGATCAAGAACTTTACAATACTTTTCCTTGGGACATTTCTGCCCATCTTAGTTTCATGGGAACAATGGGCAGATGAAGGTTTAAGATACTTTTCCTAAAAGAACTGTCCAGATAATAACTACCATTTTCAATGAATATGATTCAATAAAGGAACTTGTGACTGCATGGGAACGGCATTAATTGGTAAGCTCCTAGGATGTTACGTGTATGTTAGTTGTAAATTACCCCCAATGCCTGGGTTCCCCAAACCCTGACAAAGTGGGTACTAATATTAGGAACAAGCTATTAGGTGCCATTGATTGAAATATCCATCTAAAGGTCAAATTGCAACATGAAAAGGTCCTTGTGAAACCCATATGTTCTAGTAGAGTTTATAAAACTAAACATGTTCTTGAGTTCAAATTTCTGAGAAATAGCTTACTGTCAATGAATGTTTGCTCACCTATGGTTAGATGGTCTCAAGGTGGCTTTAATAACTCCAGTCAAAGGCTTAAATAGGATTTTCTCCCCATTCCCCCAATGCATCCCCTCAACACTTTTTTTTTGCTGATTTTAAAAATATGGAACACTTCACAAATTTGCATGTCACCCTTGTGCAGGGGTCATGTTAATCTTTTCTATATTGTTCCAATTTTAGTATATGTACCTCTGAAGTGAGCACCCCCTGAACACTTTCATACACAATTCATCTTCTTTTTTTTTTTTTTTTTTTGAGATGGAGTTTCGCTTTTTGTTGCCCAAGCTGGAGTGCAATGGCGTGATCTTGGCTCACTGCAACCTCCGCCTCCTGGCTTCAAGTGATTCTCCTGCCTCAGCCTCTCGAGTAGCTGGGATTACAGGCATGCACCACCACATCTGGCTAATTTTGTATATTTAGTAGAGATGGGGTTTCTCCATGTTGGTCAGGCTAGTCTTGAACTCCTGATCTCAGGTGATCTGCCCGCCTCAGCCTCCCAAAGTGCAGGGATTACAGGCATAAGCCACTGCACCCAGCCATTCAGTCTTCTTGAATGTCAGATAAATACAATGCTTTCCCTGGTTATCTACACCATCGTGTCCCTTAAAAGCTGGGTGTACAATTCTAGCAGGATAAAAGTATAAGAGATCACCAATTAGAGTGGTTCAGACTTAATATAAACTAAATAGCTGTAAGTGCTTACCTTGGGGGTGCCCAATCATGTCGTGTGCAGTCAAGGAGTGTACCTACATATGTCTTGTTCCTCCACGTTACATTTACCACCAACATCCCTGGAAAATAAGAGCACATAGATATAGACGAGACACACCCCATTTGCCACTGAGAAGAGTATTCTTTTGTCAGCACTGTGACTTCTATAAGAAGGTTTAGGAGGTGCTCTGGGTACCAACGGGACAAATAGGATTGGGCCAGAATAGTTCCATAGGAATTGCCTACAATGCTACTGAGGCCCCTCAGGATGGTTAACAGTTGTAAAGACTTCATGGTTTTGTCAAGACACATTCATTTTATTTTTATTTTTGGAGATGGTCTTGCTCTGCTGCCCAGGCTGGAGTGCAGCCTCAAGCGATTGTCCCACCTCAGTCTCCCAAGTAGCTGGGACCACAGGAGCATGCCACCACACCTCAATAATTAAAAAAAAATTTTTTTGGCCAGGAGTGGTGGCTCACACCTGTAATCTCAGTACTTTGGGAGGCTAAGGTAGACAGATCACTTGTGGCCAGGAGCTCAAGATCAGCGTGGTCAATATGGGGAAAACCTGTCTCTACTAAAATTACAAAAATTAGCCGGGCATGCTGGCGCGTGCCTGTAATCCCAGCTACTCAGGAGGCTGAGGCAGGAGAATCGCTTGAACCCAGGAGGCAGAGTTTGCAGTGAGCCGAGATTGCGCCACTGCACTCCAGCCTGGGTGACAGAGTGAGACTCCATCTGAAAAAAAGAAAAAAAAAAAAGCTTTTGATTAGGTAATGTAGCCTTACTCCAAAATTCAAACGGTAGCCCCCACTCGCCCCTGCAAAAAAAAAAAAAATCCCCAACAAACTCTAATATAAAATTAAGTGTCCAGTGGGCCGGGCGCGGTGGCTCAAGCCTGTAATCCCAGCACTTTGGGAGGCCGAGATGGGCGGATCACGAGGTCAGGAGATTGAGACCATCCTGGCTAACACGGTGAAACACTGTCTCTACTAAAAAAGTCAAAAAACTAGCTGGGCGAGGTGGTGGGTGCCTGTAGTCCCAGCTACTCGGGAGGCTGAGGCAGGAGAATGGCGTAAACCTGGGTTAACGCTGAGATCCGGCCACTGCACTACAGCCTGGGTGACAGAGCGAGACTCCATCTCAAAAAAAAAAAAAAAAAAAAGAAGTGTCCCTTCCATAACTGTTCTTCAGTCTTCCAGCTCCCCTACTTGGAAACATCCAAAAGCATTCCACAGATATTTTATATGTATATATGCAAATATGTTCATACATTCTTCCTTAAATGATAGCAATATACATACAATGTTCTGCACACTGCTTTTTTCATGTACCCAAATATTTTGGATCATTCCGTATGTGTAGACAGAGAGCTACTTCATTCTTTTCAATGGCAGCATTTGAATGGACATTTAGGTTGTTTCAATCTTCTGCTATTACAAATAAGCTGCAATGAATAATCTTGTACAAATGCTTCATTTTACCTAAATGAATACGTCTGTAAGATGAATTCCTGTAAGTAAAACTGTTAATCACAGTCCACTTGTATTTGGAGTTCTGATAAATACGGCCAAACCACCTCCAAACTGCCTCAAAGAAGATGTACTCGTTCATATACCCATTTATAGTAGCCCATGAATACCTCTTGCCCTTTTCCTTTGGCAACATGGTGTTCTCATTTTGTTCTTTGCCAATCTGATAAAAGAAAAATTGTTTTATATGTTTTTTTTTTTTTGGCATTTTAATTCCTTTTTTTTTTTTTTTTTAAACGGAGTTTCGCTCTTGTTCCCCAAGCTGGAATGCAATGGTGCGATCCCTGCTCACTGCAACTTCCGCCTCCTGGGTTCAAGCAATTCTCCGCTTCAGCTTCTCAAGTAGCTGGGATTATAGGCATGCACCACCACCCGCAGCTAATTTTGTATTTTTAGTAGAGACAGAGTTTCTCCATGTTGGTCAGGCTGGTCTCAATCTCCCAACCTCAGGTAATTCGCCTGCCTCGGCCTCCCAAAGTGCTGGGATTACAGGCATGAGCCACCGCGCCTGGCCGGCAATTTTAATTCTTTTAGAGACAGTGTCTTGTAAACGTTGCTCAGATTTGGCTCAAACTCTTGGCCTCAAGCAATCCTCCTGTCAAGACCATTTTGCCCAGGCTGGTCTTGAACTCCTGAGTTCAAGCAATCCATCTGCCTTGGCCTTCCAGGGTGCTGGGATTATAGGCATGAGCCACCACACTTGGCTCCATTCAGTCTTTTTTTTTTTTTTTGAGACGGAGTCTTGCTCTGTTGCCCAGGCTGGGGTGCAGTGGCCAGATCTCAGCTCACTGCAAGCTCCACCTCCCGGGTTTACACCATTCTCCTGCCTCAGCCTCCCGAGTAGCTGGGACTACAGGTGCCCGCCACCTCGCCCGGCTAGTTTTTTGTATTTTTTAGTAGAGACGGGGTTTCACCGTGCACCATGTTAGCCAGGATGGTCTCGATCTCCTGACCTCGTGATCCACCCGTCTCGGCCTCCCAAAGTGCTGGGATTACAGGCTTGAGCCACCACGCCCAGCCCCAAGGCACATTTTCTATGGAGTATATCAAGACAATAAATCTGGGGGATCTGGAATTAGCCTTTTGTCTGCAGCCACGCACTAATAAAATACTTTTTGATTTGGCACTTCCAGGACCCATCTCTAGTAACTCACTTATATTCATTTCTTCTTTGACATACAATACTGTTTGAAGATCACCGGACATGGAGTTAGAAAACCTTAGTGCAAATCCTGGCTTTGTTACAGTGTAACCTTGAACAAGTCACTTGATTTCTACAAATCTCAGATTTTTAAAAATACAGGATTAAGCCAGGTAGGGTGGCTCATGCCTGTAATCCCAGCACATTGGGAGGCCAAGGCGGGTGGATCACAAGGTCAGGAGATGGAGACCATCCTGGCCAACACGGAGAAACCTCATCTCTGTGGTGGCATGTGACTGTCATCCCAGCTACTTGGGAGGCTAAGGCAGGAGAATCACTTGAACCAGGGAGTCGGAAGTTGCAGTGAGCAGAGATTGCGCCACTGCACTCCAGCCTGGCGAAAGAGCGAGACTTCATCTCAAAAAAAAAAAAAAAAAAAAAAAAAGGCTGTGCGCGGTGGCTCACGCCTGTAATCCCAGCACTTTGGGAGGCCGAGGCGGGCGGATCACAAGGTCAGGAGATCGAGACCATCCTGGCTAACACGGTGAAACCCCCGTCTCCACTAAAAATACAAAAAATTAGCCGGCCGTGGGGGCGGGCCCCTCTAGTTCCAGCTGCTGGGGAGGCTGCAGCAGGAGAATGGCGTGAACTCGGGAGGCGGAGCTTGCAGTGAGCCGAGATCGCTCCACTGCACTCCAGCCTGGGTGACAGAGTGAGGCTCTGTCTCAAAAAAAAAAAAAAAAAAAAAAAAAAAAAGGATTAAGACAGAAATAAACTATAAAATTATTAAATTAGACAACTGGCCAGGCGCAGTGGCTCACGCCTGTAATCCCAGCACTTTGAGAGGCCGAGGCGGGTGGATCACGAGGTCAGGAGATCAAGGCCATTCTGGCTAACACGGTGAAACACCGTCTGTACTAAAAATATAAAAAAAAATTAGCCAGGTATGGTGGCGGGCACCTGTAGTCCCAGCTATTTGGGAGGCTGAGGCAGGAGAATGGCGTGAACTTGGGAGGCGTAGCTTACAGTGAGCAGAGATCATGCCACTGCACTCCAGCCTGGGCTACAGAGCCAGACTCCATCTCAAAAAAAAAAAAAAAAAAAAAAAGGAAAAAAATAAATCAGACAACTAACCCACAGTAGGTTTTCAATAAATAAATACAAAGGGAGTGCTTTATACAAAACTATGGAGTATCAGGACTTGAGTTGGTCATGGCTTTAAATAAGACTTTATTCAGCCTTTTTTTTTTTTTTTTTGAGATGGAGTCTTGCTCTGTCCCCTAGGCTGGAGTGCAGTGGTGCGATCTCGGCTCACTGCAACCTCTGCCTCCCAGGTTCAAGCAATTCTCCTGCCTCAGCCTCCTGAGTAGCTGGGATTACAGGCGCCTGCCACCATGCCCAGCTAATTTTTGTATTTTTAGTAGAGAAGGGATTTCACCATGTTGGTCAGGCTGGTCTTGAACCCCTGACCTTGTGATCCACCCACTTTGGCCTCCCAAAGTGCTGGGATTACAGGCATGAGCCACCGCGCCTGGCCCTTAGCCCTTGTTTTCTTTGAAATTGAAATTTAGGGTGCTTTATCACAGAACCAAATCAGACAAGGGAGAGGGAGAAAAAGAATTATCCTACCCAGAAAGTCTCATTCTAGTAAAATTAGGGCAGGAAAGAACTTTGGTTTAGTAAGTTGGATTCTTTTTCAGTCTTACCAAGTGAAGCAGAACAATCCATTGGATTGTGATTCAAACATTCATCAAACATATATTATGGGTGTGGCACAGTGGCTCATGCCTGGAACCCCAGTGCTTTGGGAGGCTGAGGCAGGAGGATCGTTCAAGGCCAAGTGTTCAAGACCAGCCTGGGCAACACAGTGAGACCTGTCTCTACAAAAAAATTTAAAAACTAGCCAGTTGTGGTGGTGCCCACCTGAAGTCCCAACTACCTGAGAGGCTGAGGTGGGAGGATCACTTGAGCCCAGTAGTTCAAGGCTGCAGTGAAGCTATGCCTGTGCCACTGCACTCCAGCCTGGGTGACAGGGTGAGACTACATCTCTAAAAAAAAAAAAAAAAACTTGGCCAGACGCAGTGGCTCACGCCTGTAATCCCAGCACTTTGGGAGGCTGAGGTGGGTGGACCACCTGAGGTCAGGAGTTCGAGACCAGCCTGACCAACATGGTGAAACACCATCACTACTAAAATACAAAAATTAGCTGGGCATAGTGGCGGGTGCCTGTAATCTCAGCTACTTGGGAGGCTGAGGCAGGAGAATCACTTGAACCCAGGAGTCGGAGGTTGTAGTGAGCCGAGATCATGCCATTGCACTCCAGCTTGGGAAACAAGGGCAAAACTCTGTCTCAAAAAAAAAAAAAAAAAAAAGAAAGGAAAAGAAAAGAAAAAACTTTCGGCCAGGTGCAGTGGCTCACGCCTGTAATCCCAGCACTTTGGGAGGTGGGTGGATCACTTAAAGTCAGGAGTCCAGGACCAGCCAGGCTGGCCAAGATGGTGAAACCCCATCTCTACTAAAAATAAAAGAATTAGCCACGCATGGTGGTGGGTGCCTGTAGTCCCAGCTACTCAGGAGGTTGTGGCAAGAGAATTGCTTGAACCCAGGAGGTGGAGGTTGCAGTGAGCTGAGATTGTGCTACTGCACTCCAGCCTTGGCAACAGAGCAAGGTTTCATCTCAAAAAATAAATACAATAAAGTAAAAAAGAAAAAACTATTATGTGCTAGATGTTTTCATATTATCTTATTGAATATTTACAGCCTTAAATCACTTTTATTTTTATTTATTTATTTTTATTTTAGACAGAGTCTCGCTCTGTTGTCCAGGCTAGAGTGCAGTGGTGCAACCTTCGCTCACTGCAACCTCCGCTTCCCAGGTTCAAGCAATTTTTGTGCCTCAGCCTCCCAAGTAGCTGGGATTACAGGTGTGCACCACCACGCATGGCTAATTTTTGTATTTTTAGTAAAGACAGGGTTACACCATGTTGGCCAGGCTGGTTTTGAACTCCTGGCCTCAAGTGATCCACCCAACTTGGCCTCCCAAAGTGCCGAGATTACAGTAGTCACTGTACTTGGCCAATCACTTTTACTTGTATTTGTGTGTGTGTGTGTGTGTGTGTGTGTGTGTGTGTGTGTGTGTGTGTTTGAGATGAAGTCTTGCTTTGTTGCCCAGGGTGGAGTGCAGTGGCACGATCTCTACTCACTGCAACCTCTGCATCCTGGGTTCAAGCGATTCTCCTGCCTCAGCCTCCTGAGTAGCTGGCATTTGTTAATTTTTAAAAATTTGTTTGTTTAAAAATAGAGACGGAGTCTCACTATGTTGCCCAGGCTGGTTTCGAACTCTTGGTCTCAAGTGATCCTCCTGCCTTGGTTTCCTAAAGAGCTGGGATTACAGGCATGAGCCATGGCACCTGGTCTTAAATCACTTTTTGAGGAAGGCAGGCTGTTAAGTGGGTGCCAAAAATCGTGTCATATAAGGATTGTTAAGGCTACTTTGCAAAGGAGGAGATGAAACACCAGAAGGATAAATCATTTACTCAAGGGTTCACTATTAGTGGTCAGATCTTTCAGACTCTAAGGCCTGACACAGCTATCTCGAATGGATTCTGATTCTTTTCACACAATTTTCTTAGAATATTCTGTTACCTTCACCTTAGATAAAAGACATACACACATACAGGATTGCAGAGGGTCATCCAGAGGGGAAAAGGATAGGAATCCTACCCCTTTTCAGTGCCCTGGCATCTTAAGGGAAACGGCATATCTCCTAAAGAAGTAATTAGACTAAATTCTCTCTAGCTATTAGCAAAGTGATTTCAAGTGAATGTCTCCCCCAAAAGATGGCCTGCTCTGATTACTGCATAATCAATTTAATAGGAACAGAGTCCATTTATTTCTAGACAAGGTAAGACTTAGAGATAGGCATCTCATTTACAAGGGCAGATGAGCACAGCTGTACACAGAGCAGGCACACAACTAGAAGATGAATGTCATTACTATTCTTGAAACAGCTGGGTGGGAACACATGTTTATAAATCTGGCTTCTTCCTTTGGTATAATCTGCAAACTTTAGCAATAATGAATGAGCTGAAGAGAAGACAGGTCAAACAAGGTGCTGGAGATGGCAGAAGGGAAGAGAAAAAATTCTAATATGGAAAGACAAAATGGAGGCTTGTTTAAATCTCAAAGGAAACACACACTGATGAGGTGTAATACTCTTCCTACAAGGTTCCGAGTTGAGACAGCTGGGAGAATAGGACGATAGGAAAGAAAAGCAGCAAATAACACTTAACAGACCTAGTTTCCCTATTAGGGGCTAGCTTTAGGGAAGCAAGTAGGCTGAAGAGAAAGAAAAACTGGTCTTCATCTTGGAAAACTTACTATTTTTCATAAGTGTTCACAAAATAAAGAAAGGCTCAGCTTGTTTGAGGATAATACTGCTAAAAAATAGCAGTAATAAAGAGTGCTCCATGTTTCTCTAGAATCTTACTTTCAGATTTACCGGGAGTCTTATGGACATAATCTAATTACCCATGATTAGGATTCAGAGTACTCACTATTCTCCCTTCTTAAAGGTGATCAATATTGGAGCAGAGTAAAGGGGAAATGATGACATTTATGAGGCACTAGTCAGGTTCCCCTAGTTATTATTATTATTTTTGAGATGGAGACTCACTCTGTCACCTAGGCTGGGATGCAGTGGTGCAATCTCAGCTCACTCCAGCCTCCGCCTCCCAGGTTCAAGCGAAACTCCTGCCTCAGCCTCCTGAGCAGCTGGGATTACAGATGTGCACCACCACACCTCGCTAATTTTTGTATTATTAGTAGAGATACGGTTTCACCATGTTGGCCAGGCTGGTCTCGAACTCCTGACCTCAGGTGATCCACCTGCCTTGGGCCCCCAAAGTACTGGGATTATAGGCGTGAGCCACCATGCCTGGCCAGGTTCCCACAGTTCTTAGGAGTGAAATGCTGAGACAAACCCAATCCCAAAGCAGCACTGCTTTGTTTCAGATAAGAATTCAAAACCTCAAAACATTTGTGTAGTCAAGGCTGATCCAAGTATAATAGTGGAAAGAGAGAGAGAGAGAGATTTTTTCTAGGTCCCTCATTTTTACTATTTCCATTAGTACACACTTTCTCTCGGGGATCTGGTACCTTCATGCTCAGCTCTTTCATGCTCAGATCAATTCCCTTCTTGAAACACTTCCTTCACTTGGCTTCCAGAATATCATACTCTCCTGGTCTTCCTCCTATCTCTCTGGCCATTCCTCAGCATCTTTTGCTGGTACTTCATGTGTAGCTGATGACTCAAACTTCTATCCCTAGCCCCACCCTCTCCCCTAAACTCCAGATTCATGTATCTAATCACAAACTTGACATTTCCATTGGATGTCTAAATGTAGATCGCAAACTTAACATGTTCCAAACTGAGCTCCTGATACCCATCCTCTCCTTAACACCAAGAATAACAAAAATAACTTGATCTGAGTTCTCCCTATCTGAGGTAATGGCATGTACATCCTTCTAGGTGTTCAGGTCAAAACCCTTAGAGTTTTATTTGATTCCTCTCCTACTATCATGTCCCCACATCTGACCATCAGCAAATCTTTTGGCTCAACCTTCAAAATATATCCAGATTTTGATCATTTCTCATTACCTTCACTTCTACTGCTCCAAGCACTCCTTAAATTATTGCAATAGCTTCCTAACTTGCTTCCATCCTTATCACTTTCTGACCTGTTCTCAACACAGAAGCCAGAGAGATCCTGCTAAATAAAACCTCTCATATCCTATCATTTCTCTGTATAAAACCTTTTAGCTTTTGAACTGGTACATACAGGTATAGGTAATAACATACATCTGTATACCTCTGTATACAATAGGTAATACATCTGTATGTATTACCTATTCAAAAAAATAAACATAAAAATAGTTATTAGTTGGCCAGGTGCGGTGGCTCATGCCTGTAATCTCAGCAATCTGGGAGGCCAAGGCAAGTGGACCATCTGAGGTCCGGAGTTTGAGACCAGCCTGGTCAATATGGTAAAACCCCATCTTTACTAAAAATATAAAAATTAGCCGGGCGGTAGTGGCGTGTGCCTGTAACCCCAGCTCCTGAGGAGACTGAGGAAAGAGAATCGCTTGAGCCTGGGAGGCGGAGGTTGTAGTGAGCCGAGATTGTGCCACTGCACTCCTGTCTAGGCAACAGAATGAGACCCTGTCTCAAGAAAAATAAAAAAATTAGTTTTAGTAGAAATATCTCAATGTTTTAAAAATGCTTCATGGCCAAGCATGGTGGCTCACGCCTGTAATCTCAGCACTTTGGGAGGCCAAGGCAGGAGGATTGCTTGAGCACAGGAGTTCAAAATTAGCCTGGGCAATGCAGTGAGACCCTGTCTCTAAAAAAAATTTTAAAATTATCTGGGCTTGGTGGCATGTGCCTGTAGTCCCAGCTACTATGGAGGCTGACGTGGGGGATCACTTGAGCCCGGGACATCTAGGCTGTAATGAGTCGAGATGTTGCCCCTGCACTCCAGCCTAAGTCATAGAGGAAAAAAAAAAGGTGGGGCCTAATTGTCATCCCCTGGAGTGTGAGCTGCCTTTAGCAACTTGCAGAAGTGATGGTGCATGACTTTTGAGACAAGGTGATAAAAGGTATTATTGTGGGTTCCTCCTTGCTTTCTCTCTAGGATTTCTTTCCTTAGGGATGACAGCAGCCATTTTGTGAGAAAACTTAAGCAGCCCTGTGGAGAAGTCCATGAGTCCAGCAACTGAGGCCCTCTGCCAAGTCACGTAGTAAAGCAACTTGGAAGAGGATCCTCCAGCCCCAGATATGCTTTCAGATGATGGCAGCCCCAGTTAACAACCTCATGAGAGACCCTGAGTCAGACCACCCAGTTAAGCTACTCCTGAATTCCTGAGCCACAGAAACTCTGAGATAATATTTATTGTTTTAGACAGCTATGCTTTAGGTTAATTTGTTATATAACAGATAACCTGGAATAATGTCTATCCTATGTAGACAAATAATTCATTCCTACCTGGAACAAATATTTACTGAGCATCTATTATTTGCCAAGCATTCTGTAAAGTACTGAAGTTACAAAACACAGTGAAAAAATGCTGAGGTCCACTCCTGGGTTGGGAGCAAATGTTTATTAAGAGCCAACTTTATGGAATGTGCTGGACTAGGTACTAGAGAATACGGATAAATAAGGCCAGATGCTTGCCCTCAACATAAGAGACTAAAAAAGAAAAAAGGGAAGAGATTAAGTGGACCTGAATATTCCAGTAGCATTGAGTTTCCAAATGGAAACATCAGCATTTGCCTATATGCTGCTTTTAATTCTTATTTTAATCCCAATTTTCAATCCTGGTTGATGTTGACAACTACACCCTAACTGGATACAGATACACCCTGACTAACTTGGGTAAAGTGCAGGTTAGCACGCATACATGCTTTCATTCATTCTATAATTCAACAAATGAGCATCTACTCTGGGCCAGACACTGTTCTAAAGTACCAGGACATGGCAACACACAAAATTGACCAAGTCTCTGCTCTCACATTCAGATAAGAGGAGAAAGACAATAAATAAAGGAACATGTAAGCATATGTCAGACAGTGATATGTGGCCAGGCACGGTGGCTCACACCTGTAATCCCAGCACTTTGGGAGGCTGAGGCAGGAGGACTACTTGAGCCTAGGAGTTTGAGACCAGCCTGGCCAACATGGTGAAATCCTGTCTCTACAAAAAATACCAAAATTAGCCAGATATGGTGGCACACACCTGTAGTCCCAGCTACTTGGGAGACTGAGGCAGGAGAATTGCTTGAGCCCAGGAGGTGGAGGTTGCAGTGAGTCCACATCACGCCACTGCACTCCAGCCTGGGTGACGTGGGTGAAACCCTGTCTCAACAAACAAACAAACAAACAAACAACAAAACCCCAGATAGTGATAAGCTATGGAGAAAAACAAAGCAGAAGAGGAACAGAGAATGTGAGGGATGGTGATGCTGCTATTTTATAAAGGGCAATTTTAAAAAGCCTTCTCAAGAAGATGACATTCAAGCAGAGAAATCTGTAAGAGGTGAGACAGCGAGCCCTATGGAAATTAGAAGAATATTTTAGGTAGAGGAAAAAGCAAGTACAAAGGCCCTGTGGTGGGAACGCGCATGGCACGTTCGGAAGAGCAAAGAGGGTAGTGTGGCTGTAGTGGAATAAGTGAGAGGAAGAGTGAGAACACATGAGGTCGGAGAGACAGCGGATTAGTGACAATGGTGGACCAAATCACGCAGACTGGGGTTTGGCAGGCTTTTTTTTTTTTTGAGACAGAGTCTCGCTCTGTCGCCCAGGCTGGAGTGCAGTGGCCGGATCTCAGCTCACAGCAAGCTCCGCCTCCCGGGTTCACGCCATTCTCCTACCTCAGCCTCCCGAGTAACTGGGACTACAGGCGCCCGCCACCTCGCCCGGCTAGTTTTTTGTATTTTTTAGTAGAGACGGGGTTTCACCATGTTAGCCAGGATGGTCTCGATCTCCTGACCTCGTGATCCACCCGTCTCGGCCTCCCAAAGTGCTGGGATTACAGGCTTGAGTCACTGCGCCCGGCCGGCAGGCTTTTAAAGTAAGGGACAGACAGCACATATTTAAAGCTTTGCAGGTCACAGAGTCTCTGTCATAAATTCTCAACTCTTACAGTAGAAAAAGAGCCCCAGACAATATGTAAACAAATAGGCATAGTTGTGTTCCAATAAAACTGTATTACAAAAACCGGAAGTGGGACTGGATTTGGTAACTGAGCCCTAATTTGCTAATCCATGATATAGACTGTCTGCACCTTGCGGAACAGATGATGACGCCAGAGGGGAACTGCATTTATGTTCAGGCTCTGGCCTCAGAATGCACTCTCACTGAAACAAAGCTATAAATGAGAGCCAGATATAAAAGAAATACTTTTATTAATATTAGGGATTCAAAGGTTGTTTATTGGACTGATAAAATGAAAAAGCGGCTTGTCTAAGGCCCAAAATAATTATTTCTATAGAAAAATGTTTTGAGGCCAGGTGCGGCGGCTCATGCCTGTAATCCCAGCACTTTGGGAAGTCGAGGTGGGCAGATCACCTGAGGTCAGGAGTTCAAGACCAGCCTGGCCAACATGGTGAAACCCCATCTCTACTAAAAATACAAAAATTAGCTGGGCATGGTGGCGCGTACCTTAATCCCAGCTACTTGGGAGGCTGAGGCAGGAGAATCGCTTGAACCCGGGGGGGCAGAGGTTGCAGTGAGCTGAGATCACGCCACTGCACTCCAGCCTGGGCAACAGAGCAAGACTCAGTCTCAAAAAAAATAAAAAATAAATACAATAAATAAATAAAAATGTTTTAAGTTCCAAAAAATATTTTGGAAATTAACTTTGGACCACAAACCATTCATAAGTTGGGGACTTCCCATATATAGAGTGTGTTTTAAAATTTTCTTGCTGACTCAGGGACATCATTCTAGATACAATTATTCTGTGGTGTGGTAGAGATGTCCCTTTAAGGGTTCCTGAGATATTAGGGGTTAATGGCCCTCTTTAATTGACACCAAACTACATTGCTGAGTTTCTGTGTTTTGCTTCTCAGTCTCCTCTTTGGCTGTCAGCAGTTACTTTTTCTTGTCATGAATATGTCTGCCTTCTGCAGTATTCTTTCCCTTATCACCAACCTCTCTATTACATCCAACTTCCTTCTTCCAATCTACTCTAGGCTAGGAAATCAGGGAGTAAATACTAACGTAGCTCTATCATCCACTAATTACATGATTCTCTTAAGGGTCTGTTATTTGGAACTCAAAGTCCATGGGGAAAAATTATATAGCTACTAACAAAGGAATCAGTCTGACAAACTATTTTTGGTAACTCCCTACGACTATAGTTTGCCAGCAAGCTTTGAATGCAGTGTGTGTGTGTGGTAAATGTCCAATAAAAAACTTTAAAAAAGTTAAAACCGTGTTTTATTCCTCTTTTGAACATGTTATTTTTAACAACAATGGGTAATGAGGATCTCAGTTCAGGTGCCAAGAATTCCTAGAAATGTCTACAAACGAAACATAGATCCTTAAGGCTCTCCTAGACAGAGAAACGAAAAAGCACAACTTAGGGCAGTGGTTCTCAAAGTGTGGTTCAAGGACCCCCAGAAGTCCCAAAGGCACTTTCAAGGAGTCTGCAAAGTCAAAATTATTTTCACAATAATACTAAGACAAATTTGTCTTTTCACTCATTCTCTCATGTGTATATACAAATTTTCCAGAGGCTATGTGACACGTGATATTTCTTTTTTTCTTTTGAGATGGAGTCTTGCTCTGTAGCCCAGGCTGGAGAGCAGTGGCGCAATCTCAACTCACTGCAAGCTCCGCTTCCTCCCGGGTTCACGCCATTCTTCTGCCTCAGCCTCCGGAGTAGCAGGGACTATAGGCGCATGCCACCATGCCCAGCTAATTTTTGTATTTTTAGTAGAGATGGGGTTTCACCATGTTGGCCAGGATGGTCTCGATCTCTTGACCTTGTAATCTGCCCATCTCGGCCTCCCAAAGTGCTGGGATTACAGGCATGAGCCACCACACCCGGCCTATATTTCTTCTTTTTGAGACAGAATCTCGCTCTGCTGTCCAGGCTGGAGCGAAATGGCATGATCTTGGCTCACTGCAACCTCCGTCTCCTGGGTTCAAGCGATTCTCCTGCCTCAGCCTTCTTAGTAGCTGGGATCATAGGCATGTGCCACCATGCGCAGCCAATTTTCCTGTTTTTATTTTTATTTTTTGAAACATTGTCTTGCTCTGTTGCCCAGGCTGTAGCGCAGTGGTACAATCTAAGTTCACTGCAACGTCTGCGTTCCAGGTCCAAGCGATTCTTGTGCCTCAGCCTCCCAAGTAGCTGGGATTACAGGTATGTGTCACCATACCTAGCTATTTTTTTTTTTTTGGCGAGACAGGGTTTTACCATGTTGCCTAGGCTGGTCTCAAACTCCTGACCTCAATCTGCCCACCTCCCAAAGTTCTGGGATTATAGGCTAATTTTCGTTTTTTATTTTGAGATGGAGTTTTCGCTCTTGTGCCCAGTCTGGAGCGCAATGGCACAATCTTGGCTCACTGCAACCTCTGCCTCTTGGGTTCAAGTGATTCTCCTGCCTCAGCCTCCCAAGTAACTGGGACAACATGCGCACACCACCACACCTGGTTAATTTTTTTCATTTAATAGAGACGGGGTTTCACCATGTTGGTCGGGCTGGTCTTGAACTCCTGACCTCAAGTGATCCACCTGTCCTGGTCTCCCAAAGTGCTGGGATTACAGGCATGAGCCATCGTGCCCTGCCGTTTTAGTATTTTTTAGTACAGATAGGGTTTCACCATGTGGCCAGGCTTGTCTTGAAATCCTGGCCTCATGTTGATATGGGAGAGGGGCAAGAGAGAGTTGGGTAGAGAAAGGTGGGGTCCCTAGCAAGGGCTCCACCCTCGGGCCTGTGCCTGCAGACCTAAGTGAGAACAGGCACTCCTGTTTTCACGCCCAAATGCTGCGTTTTCCAAGACCTCTCTGGCCTGCTACACCCTCCATCCCGTGCCCATGTAAACCTGAGGTCTTAGTGGGCACCCACACAAGTGGCTGAACATTAAGACAAGCAGACCAATGATGGCAGAATGACATGGCAGAGAAAGAGAGAAGAGGAGGG
Organism: Chlorocebus sabaeus; assembly: GCF_047675955.1. Taxonomy (NCBI): domain Eukaryota; kingdom Metazoa; phylum Chordata; class Mammalia; order Primates; family Cercopithecidae; genus Chlorocebus; species Chlorocebus sabaeus. Next base: position 40,261,567 of record NC_132929.1, on the reverse strand, counting down.
ACGTCTGGATGCCAAGGGGAATTCGGCTGGGGGTGGCCAGAGAAGTGTCCAGCTGCTGGGCAGCCCGACTCCAAGGGAAGACCACCTTCTCACTCCATCCCCACTTCCAGCTCCCTGTACATCTCACTGACAGCTACCTCCACCACTCAATAAAACCGTGCCCTCATCCTTCAAGCCCGTGTGTGATCTGATTCTTTCGGGACACTGGACAAGAGCTCGGGATACAGAAGGCTGTTACGCTGGCCCTCTGCCCTTGTGATAAGGCAGAGAGTCCACTGAGCTGATTAACACACAAGTCATCCACAAATGGCAAATCTGAAAGAGCCTTGTAACACATCCTCACTTGGGCTTCGGGAGTTGCAGACATCCACCACTAGATGCTGCCATGGGGCCAGAGCCCAAAAGCGCTTGCCCTGGCCTCTGCAGCTGCTGGTCTGAATGTTCCCCCTAGGGGCGTGAGCAGGTGAGCCACACCCCTGTCACATGTCCTGCAAAGGGAATCAGGGAACTCTCCTATTTCAATGTGATCTGCCGGCCTCAGCCTCCCAACATGTTAGGTTTACAAGCCTGAGCCACCGCGCCCAGCTGACACATATTTCAAAAAATTACTGTGGAAGTGTAAATAAGAAACCAGCTTGTCATATATTAAGCCAGACATTAAACAGATTTGTATAAATGTAAAACAGGCCAGGTGCGGTGGCTCACACCTGTAATATCAGCACTTTGGGAGGCAAGGTGGGTGGATCATTTGAGATTAGGAGTTTGAGACTAGCCTGGCCATCATGGTGAAACCCTGTATCTACTAAAAATACAAAAAATTAGCCAGGTGTGGTGGCATGCACCTGTAATCCCAGTTATTACAGTGACTAAGGCAGGATGATTGCTTGAACCCGGGAAGTGGAAGGTGCAGTGTGCTGAGATCGTTCCACTGTACTTCCAGCCTGGGTGACAGAGCAAGACCCTGTCTCAAAAACAAAACAAAACGAAACCAAAAAACAAGCCACTTTTCTCATTATTTTTTTGTTTTATAAAATAGTTATTTACCAGTTGGGTGCAGTGGTTCACACCTGTAATCCCAGTGCTTTGGGAGGCCGAGGTGAGCGGATCACTTGAGGCCAGTTGGACACTAGCCTGGCCAACATGGTGAAACCCCGTCTCTACTAAAAATATGAAAATAGTTATTTTCTATTAAAAATACTATTTATATTAATGGGTTCATTATGAATAATATACACTTTGAGTTTCTAAATTTTAATTCCTAAATGGTAAATATCAATAGATATAATCTATAAAAACAAAAGTTCTTTGAGGTCCTCAATACCTTTTTTTTTTTTTTGAGACAGGATCTTTGTCATCCAGGCTGGAGTGTAGTGGTATGATTACGGCTCACTGAAGCCTCAACCTCCAAAGCTCAAGTGATCCTCCTCTCTCGGTTTTCTAAGTATCTAGGACCACAGGCGTGTACCACCACACCCAACATATATACATATATTTTATATATATATATATTTCTCTCTTCCAAAGTGCTGGGATTATAGGTGTGAGCCATGGTACCTGGCCCTTGGCCCTTCAATAATTTTTAAGGTAAATGAAAAGGGTCCTGAGACCAAAAAGTATAAGAACTGCTACACGTAAGGCATAAAAGCCAAGCATTGTTTTCCTTCTGCCTCTTTATAGAGAAGTTAACTAAGCTGCTGCTATCTTCATGCCAGGAGACAGAAAGTTGGGGATCAGCCAGTTCTACCAGTGCTGTCAGTTTTGCCTTTCAGGGATTTGCTTGCCCAGCTGGAATTCTTGAAAGTTGTGAGAATTCTGGATCCTGAGGAGAAGCAACTGATGATCTGTAAAGGAAGCAGGAAACTTTGGGCATAACCAGGAGGGATCAAGGATTAAAAAAAAGAAGTAAATAGAGTTGACTTTCTGGCATTTGGACAAGTCAGCCACCATGACCTGCCCATTCTGCCTTTGAAATCTCTGAATAATGTCTTCCTCTCCACATCCCCACAACCACTAGAGTCTAAGTCCTCATTAACTTACCTGTAGACTATCCCAACAGCCTTTGAATTGTGCTCCCTAACTCCACTCTTCAGCTCTGTCAATCCAGGTGGTAAACTATTATCAGACGAATCTACCTCAAATGCTGCTTTGAGCCACCACACACGGCCTCAAACGCTGCTTTTATGCAACTAGTCAGCAAATACATACTACCTATTATTATTATTTTTTATAATGTTTTATTTTATTTTTTTTTTTGAGACATAGTCTTTCTCTGTCACTCAGGCTGGAGTGCAGTGGCGCATCGTGGATCACTGCAACCCTCTGCCTCCTGGGTTCAAGCGATTCTCCTGCCTCAGCCTCCCAAGTAGCTGGGACTACAGGCATGCATCACCACACCTGGCTAGTTTTTTGTATTTTCAGTAGAGACGGGTTTTGCTGTGTTGGCCAGGCAGGTCTTGAACTCCTGGCCTTAAGTGATCTGCCTGCCTTGGCCTCCCAAAGTGCTGGGATTATAGGCATGAGCCACTGTGCCCGGCCCATACTATCTTACCATACTCCGTCATTGCACCAAGTGCTACTGAAGATTCAAAACAGAATAGAGATATGGCTACTGAATGGAAAGTTGTGTTCTAATCTTGAAGGTGTGTGTGTGGGGGGTGGTGTCGGAGAATGGATATATTCAAAACCATTAGTTGGGATGCTGGATCTAAAGAAAAAGGAAGGGAGGAAGGGAGGAAGGGAGGGGAGAGGAGGGGAAGGAGGGAGAGAGGAAAGAGGGAGGGAGGGAGCAAAGAGGGACGGAGGGAGGAAAGAGGGAGGGAGGATGGAGGGAGGGAGGGAGGAAAGAAAAAAGAAAACAGAAAGACAGAGAAAGAGAAAGAAAAAAAAGAAAAAGGAGAAAACCCATCAGTTAAAAACCCAAAACCCATCAGTTAAAAACCCAAAACCTGCACTACAAACTATGGTAAAGCCATGGAGTGTTAGGTCAGAGAAAGAATAGGGAGAATTTTATAATCCTAAAGGGATTTAGGATAAGCATGACACACATGAAGAAGAGTGAGAGCAAACCACCAGTGAAGAACTGAGGCATGTGTCAGCAGGAAGGAGACATAGAAAAAGCTGATCTAATACTTGACGCTAAATAAGTATTTGTTAATTGCTACTGATTGGTGGGCTAATATATTAAGTTATAGAAAATAAGATAGCTGACCATGGTGGCTCACACCTATAATCTCAACACTTTGGGAGGCCGAGGCGGGCTGATCACTTGAGGTCACGAGTTCGAGACCAGCCTGGGAAACATGGTAAAACCCCGTATCTACTAAAAATACAAAAATTGGAGGCTGGGCGTGGTGGCTTATGCCTGTAATCCCAGCACTTTGGGAGGCCGAGGCGGGTGGATCACGAGGTCAGGAGATCGAGACCATCCTGGCTAACACAGTGAAACCCTGTCTCTACTAAAAGTACAAAAAATTAGCCAGGCGTGGTGGTGGGCATCTGTAGTCCCAGCTACTCGGGAGGCTGAGGCAGGAGAATGGTGTGAACCCGGGAGGTGGAGCTTGCAGTGAGCCGAGATTGCGCCACTGCACTCCAGTCTGGGAGACACAGCGAGACTCCGTCTCAAAAAAAAAAAAAAAAAAAAAATTGGCTGGGCGTGGTGGTGGGTGCCTGCAATCCCAGCTACTTGGGAGACTGAGGCAGGAGAATTGCCTGAACGTGGGAGGCGGAGGTTGCAGTGGGCCGAGATGGGGCCATTGCACTCCAGCCTGGGTGACAGAGTGAGACTCAGTTTCCAAAAAGGAAAAAAGAAAAGGGAAAAACTTGAGCACTGAGTTGCTTAACTCATCCTTCGCCAACAGCTGCTACTTATCCATGCTGTTTCCTAAATCTGGTAAAGTTGTTGTTTTCAGTTTCCCCTTGTTAGTTAATTATTCCATTTTACACAATTTCCATGCCCCTGCCTCCCACAGCCATTCTTTATGTTTAATGTACACATTTTTGTTTGTGTATGTTCTTTTTATTTTATTTATTTTTCTTGAGTTTCTCTCTTGTCGCCCAGGCTGGAGTGCAATGGTGTGATCTCGGCTCACTGCAACCTCCACCCACCGGGTTCAAACAGTTCTCCCACCTCAGCCTCCCATGTAGCTGGGATTACAGGCACCCACCACCACACCTGGCTAATTTTTTTTTTGTATTTTTAGTAGAGACGAGGTTTCACCATGTTGGCCAGGCTGGTCTCCAACTCCCGACCTTAGGTGATCCGCCTGCCTTGGCCTCCCAAAGTGTTGGGCTTACAGGCGTGAGCCACCACGCCCAGCTGGCATATGTTCTTATAAATGTATATTATATATATTATTGTTTTGTTTTCATATATTTTATTTTGCTTATTTAGTATTATGTTATAGATATCATTCTGTTTTTTTGGGGGGGGAATGGAGTTTTGCTCTTGTTGTCCTGGCTGGAGTGCAATAGCACAATCTTGGCTCACCACAACTTCCGCTTCCCGGGTTCAAGCAATTCTCTTGCCTCCCAAGTAGCTGGGATTACAGGTATGTGCCATCACACTAGCTAATTTTGTATTTTTAGCAGAGACGGGGTTTCTCCATGCTGGTCAGGCTGGTCTCGAACTCCTGACCTCAGGTGATCCAACAGGCATGAGCCACCATGCCTGGCCTATTCTGTTTTTTTCCCCTCAACTTGGCGCTATACTTTTAAGAATCTTCCATATTGCTATATTATATCTAGCCTATAAGGCCGTAATACCTATACCTATCATTTAATAATCTTTAATTACTTCCTATCATCACTAAGGGGCTATGGAGATACATATTATAGAAATAGAAGACATGATCTCAATCTATTCTCACACACTTTACAATCCAGTTGAGATAAACACACACAGAAATAACATGCTATCAGGCAGTGGATGAGAACAGAGTACTTTGGGAGGACGAGATGGGAGGTCAGGAGTTTAAGACCAGCCTGGTCAACATCACAAGATTCTCATCTCTATAAAAAATAAAATATATATGTTAAATAAATAAATAAAGAACAGAGTAAAGTTTGGTTGAATGGCCAAGTGAACTATATCTTACCATATCATGACATGCATAATAAAAAAGGATAGGAAGGATGTGATACCTACATTTAACTGAACTGATGGCAGGGCGTGACCTAGTGATGAAGTGCCTGTAATTCCAGCACTTTGGGAGGCTGAGGCAGGTGAATCACCTGAGGTCAGGAGTTTGAGACCAGCCTGGCCAACATGGAGAAACCCCATCTCCACAAAAAATACAAAAATTAGCTGCGCATGGTGGTGCACACTGCAATCCCAGCTACTCGGGAGGCTGAAGCAGGAGAATTGCTTGAACCCAGGAGGCAGAGGTTGCAGTGAGCCCAGGTCACACCACTGCACTCCAGCCTGGGCGGCAGAGTGAGATTCTGTCTCTAAATACATAAATAAACAAACAAACTGATATAGTGAAGTTGTAAAATACCATTTTAAACATTTCTAGACTGTCCTCTAGATGGTGCTGGAGTAACCATATTGTCTTTTATAACTCAAATTTCCTTCAACCTTTAAGAGTAAGGGGTAATTTACTACTCTTAGCAAGTTGGTGGCTCTGCTACCAATTTTTTATAGCTCTTTGGCTCCCAGTCTAGGAGAGTGATATCTTGGACACTGCTAAGAAATTAAAATAACAAGCCGGGTGCGGTGGCTCACGCCTGTAATCCCAGCAGTTTGGGAGGCCGAGGTGGGTGGATCACAAGGTCAGGAGTTCAAGATCAGCCTGGTCAACATGGCGAAACCCCATCTTTACTAAAAATACAAAAAAATTAGCCAGGCAAGGTGGCGGGTGCCTGTAACCCCAGCTACTCGGAGGCTGAGGCAGAGAATTTCTTGAACCCGGGAGGTGGAGGCTGCAGTGAGCCGAGATCGTGCCACTGCAGTCTAGCCTGGGCGACAGAGAGAGAGACCGTCTCAAAAAAAAAGAAAAAAAAAGAAAAAAAGAAATTAAAATAACAGATAATGCAACCTCTAGTAGTTTCTCATTCAATCTGCAAGGAGCTACTATTCAAAGCTATATTCTACTTGTGTGTTTGTTTAGGGGTTGGGGGAGTGGGGCTGAATAAATGTGTCTTTGCTTCCAGGAAGTTTATTTTTTATTTATTTATTTTTTTGGAGACGGAATCTCTCTCTCGTCCAGGGTGGAGTGCAGTGGCACGATCTCAGCTCACTGCAACCTCCGCCTCCCCGTTCAAGCAATTCTCCTGCCTCAGCCTCCTGAATAGCTGGGACTACAGGGGCACGCCGCCACGCCTAGCTAATTTTTTGTATTTTTAGTAGAGATGGGGTTTCACTGTGTTGCCCAGTGTGTTCTCAAACTCCTGAACTCAGGCAATCCACCCGCCTAGCCCTCCCAAAGTGCTAGGATTACAGGTGTAAGCCACTGCGCCTGGTGCTTCCAGGAAGTTTATAATCTAGAACGAGGGGGACAAAACTCTAATGTAAAACAGAAGACATTATCACCGCAAGGCTTACCTCTAACAATCCAAAAGATCACAAAGATGCACAGGGTAATGAATATCCTAATCTGCCTAAGGAAATAAGGGTTTCTTTAAAGACTAGTAACAAGTCTCCAGAGATGGTTTTAAAATAAAATTACTGTTGAACATATTTTATAGTAGCTATCTTCAGCTCTGTCCTATCAGGTATCTGGAGCCAGAAGAAAGCCCTGGTTTCCAAATAGGGCACAGAGCTGGATGCCCTGTCCAGGAAGAGTCACAGTGCACTTTCTGTACACACTTGCAGTATCTTTTTATTTATTTATTTTTTAAGGTTAGTCAAGTGAAGCAATGGGATTAGAGAAGGAACAAAGACATCTGTAACTGGTTGTGATCAATTAGTTGTAAACACCACTGCACTCAGACCAGCCCAGACTTGCAGTATCTTAGGTAATATGGCCTAATGATAGAAACATGTAAACTGAACTAGGTGCGGCAGCTCATACCTGTAGTCCCAACTACTTAGGGAGGCTGAAGCAGGAGGACTGCTTGAGTCCAGGAGTTGAAGATCAGCCTGGGAAACGCAGTGAGGCTCCATCTCTAAAATTTTTAAAACAGTCAGGTGTTGGCCAGGCACAGTGATTCACACCTGTAGTCCCAGCACTTTGAGAGGGCAAGGTGGGAGGATTGTTTTAGCCTAGGAGTTTGAGATCAGCCTAGGTAACATGGCCAAACCCCCGTATCTACAAAAAATACAAAAAGTAGCCAGGTGTGGTGGTACATGCCTGTAGTCCCAGCTACTTGGAAGGCTGAGGTGGGGAGAGTGGCTGAGCCTGGGAGGCCAAGGCTGCAGTGAACTGTGCTTGAAACACTGCACTCCAGCCCGGATGACACAGTGAGACCCTGTTTAAAAAAAAAAAAAAAAAAAAAAAAAAATTAGCCAGGCATGGTGGTGTGTGCCTGTAGTCCCAGCTAAAAAAAATTATATAAAATAAAAATAAGGCTGGGCATGGTGGCTCATGACTGCAATTTGAGCACTTTTGAGAGGCCGAGGTGGGCGGATCACTTGAGGCCAGGAATTGGAGACCAGCCTGGGCAACATGGTGAAACCCCATCTCCACCAAAAAATACAAAATTTAGTCAGGTGTGTTGGCTTGCCTGTAATTCCAGCTACTTAGGACGCCGAGGCATGAGAATAGGCGGAGGTTGCAGTGAGCTGCGATCACACCACTGCACTCCAGCTTGGGTGACAGAGAGAGACCTGGTCCCTAAATAAATAAATAAATAAAAGAAAAATGTAAACTGGGCTCTCCGATTTCATGTTTTAAGTTTTTTGTTTTCTTTTTTTAATTTCTGAACAACAAATTTTAGTACACAGAGTTGGGGATGGTGGTGACAACACTGGTTAATGAGATAGTGAGAGAGATAATACATAACACGTGAATAGAAACAAAACAGCGCTACTTCCTTCCCAAGAGGGGAGTAATCTACATAAAACTGTGTTTGGGTCTGGAGAACACCTGTGAGAAATCTCTAACCAGACCTGCTCCCTCAGCTGTAGCCGCCAGAGTGGCTTACAAACCTCTAGGTCACCTCATGTCTTTGCTGTGTCAAGAATGCTTTCTCAGGGGGGAGGGACAGCATTAGGAGATATACCTAATGTAAATGACGAGTTAATGGGTGCAGCACACCAACATGGCACATGTACACATATGTAACAAACCTGCACATTGTGCACATGTACCCTAGAACTTAAAGTATAATAATAATAATAATAAAAAAGAATGCTTTCTCTTTGTATAGTCCTCCTGACAGCTCCTGTCACAGTGTTTGCCCTCTGATACCCATGATTAACTGGCTGGGGAATCCCCACACTGAACAGGAGCTGAGCAACGGGCTCACTGCTCCTATCTAATCCCTCATAATAGCAGGCATCTACTGCAGTTACCTGGTTTCCTAGTTTAAAATAACCAAGCTGAACAAGAGCTGCTGTGGTCTGCTCAGCTGCCTTTTACCTAGAGTCACCTTTTCAGGAAAAGCTGAAAATGAACTAAGCTCTATAATTTAGCCAGAAGTGATCTCTTTTAGTTCACAATTATATGGCATCTGCTGACTGTATCATTAGTAGGGCTCTTATGACATGCTATTTTGTGGTATTATTTGCATATATGTATTTGAAGATATTTCGGTTATAAAACTTCCTGAAAATGAGCTCCCATATACAAAGCAAATATGAAGAAACCACCCCACAAATCTTAGGAAGCAAAGCTGCCTACTTGGCACTACATGACAAAAAATGCAACAAGGTATAATTTCTTTTCATTCTAGTCCATTTGAAAGTAAATAGGACCAGGCTTACATAAAGTAAGATGTTCATGTGTATATATGTATATACATGTTTACAGATAGTTTGAGATAGGTCTGTAAATCAACTTATTCCCTCCTTACAAGTTTCCGTAAAACTATTACTAAAAAAATCCTTCCCATTTCCATTGGTGTGCTTATAAATCCAGACTTTTTCTGGACTGCCAAATCGGTTCTCCCGGGCCAGTACCAAACAGTATTTTTATAATTTTATATTACTTTTAAATAAATGACAAAGGATCCCCCCCACCACCCAGCAACACAAATCTTATACACTAAATAAATATTCTATTTCACAATCACATTAGCTATTCTAGTCTTAGGTGAAGATGTACACTCTGCAAGGTTTTTCTCAAAGTTCTACAGACTCCTTTTTGAATATTCTGTGCAAAGGGATGGTCTGGTCTCTCCCTCTAACTACCTCCAACTCCCCAGCTTCTTACTTTCAGGAGGTTGAGATGCTAAAGACACAGTTATTGGATCTAAGGAGAGGACCTCTTTCCCTTTAACACATTTCTGATTCACTGGCTGCCCTGCTAAAGTATAGGTACTATTTTGTCTACAGATTTTCACACCTTCTTCTAATGTTAATTTAACTTTTGTCCTCTCTTAAGCCCCAAGACTTCCATATACAAATTTTATGTTGTCTGTCATGACTGAATTTATTTGATTTAGAAATTAATGACTTACTTTACCTATTTTCTTTTTTTTTTTTTTGGAGATGGAACGTCACTCTGTTGCCCAGGCTGGAGTGCAGCGATGAGATCTTGGCTTACTGCAACCTCCACCTCCTGTCTCAGCCTCCCGAGTAGCTGGGACTACAGGTGCATGCCGCCGCGCCTGGCTAATTTTCTTTTTTTTTTTCCTTTTGTATTTTAGTAGAGATGGGGTTTCACCATGTTGCCCAGGCTGGTCCTGAACTACTGAACTCAGGCAAACTGCCCGCTTTGGGCCTCCCAAAGTGCTAGGATTGCAGGCGTGGGCTACACATTTTTTTTTTTTTGAGATGGGTTCTCACCATGTTGCCTAGGCTGGACTTGAACTTTTGGACTCAAGTGATCCTCCTGTCTCAGTTTACCAAGTAGTTGGGACTTACTGGCACATGCCACGATATACCTGGCTCTTTACCTAATTTCTTATGTGATGTGTCAAAGTGTGTCCCTATGCCTGCTATATTATTCTATTCCTAGATAAATGTTCTGATTTTTAAAATATTAAAATATTTAAAAAATATTAAAAATTATACTTTGAAATTATAACTGTAGTTGCCTCAAGGTAGAGGAACTAGGTGGGCTAGGGACAGGGAAAGAAGACTTACTTTTTACTGCCTATCCTTTCCATCTCTTTTGAATGTTGTGCCACTTCATGTATTCATGTACAAAATAAAAAGCAACCCCTCTCCCACAAAAATGATGCTTTATTAGAAGATATAACATCTATCTATACATTTGTCTTTTCTTTACCTAAATACTTAGCAAGTACTCAGTAAGTACTGAGCAGAATAAATAACCCTAATACTGGTTTAACCAAGGCAGGGTTTGGAGAGGCACCAGATCTCATCTCTGGCTGATGAGCTGACAGAAGAATAGGAACTCCTCAGCTGCTTACTTACCTTTCCTTCCAAAGATAAGAATCTCAGTTACTTTCTGATTCTCAACCCAGTGTGGTTCCCCAAATTTCCAGCAGTATGGGTGTGTGCATGTGTGTATGTGAGAGAGTGAGTGTGAGTGTGTGTGAGACAGAGTTCTGATTTAAATCAGATATATGATTTGTGTGTGTTGGGGGGTGGAGAAGGAGCGTTAGTAAGCCTAACTGACAACATCCTATACAGTGATAATGAGTTTATGGCATTAAAATACAATGTAAAGATTTCTAATTTTTTAAAAACCACCAATATGACTAAATTGAGTCCTATCTTTCTGAAGCTTCATTTAATTTACAACAATTATATTTTTTTTTTTCCTCAAAATTCATCTAGGGTATAACGGTCACTATAAAGACCAAACTCACTATAGATATTTGACTTCATTGGGCTTACATTTAAAAGCAATTGTCAGAATTTGCCCAACCAAAGCTGTAGTCATTTCAAATTCTTTCTCTTATTTATGTCTTGCTGCCAGACAAAATTTGCTGTATACTTTGCAGTAAGTATCCATCTTCCTCCTCCACCTATGAAATGAACAATTAGAAGCATCCTAGACCTTAACTGTTACTACACACTGAATCTGGCCACTCAAGTAAGATTCAGACTCCAACATAATCCCACTAAAATTGTGGAAGAGGTTTCTCAAGTCCTAATACAAAAAGGATGCTTAGTCCAAGATACAACGGGTTAGCTATTTGGTTGCTTTCCGTGGTTTTTTTTTTTTTTTTTTTTTTTGGTATGTGGTGGTGGTCAGACAGTATTTCCAATAATGCATACAACTTACTGTGCTTTAGCATCTTCTATATATTATCTCATATTTAATTCTCTCAGCAACCTCTAAAGTATAATTATTCCCATTTTACAGATGAGGAACTGGAAACTCAGAGCAATCTGTTCCAATGTTATATAGCTAAATAAGATGCAAAAGCTAGAATCTAAATCCCAATCAATATGACTCTAAACTAAAGCCTGTATGGTTTGCTTTGTTTGAGGTTAAGTCTCATTCTGTTGCTCAGGCTGGACTGCAGTGATTATAGCTCACTGCAACCTCAAACTTCTGGCCTCAAGCAGTCCTCCCACCTCAGCCTCCCAAATAGCTGGGACTACAGGTATATGACACCATGCCTGGCTAATTTTTATGTTTCAGTTTTCAGTAGGGACAAGGTTTTGCTATGTTGCCCAGTCTGGTCTTAAACTTACGGGCTCAAGCGATCCTCCTGTCTGGCCTCCCAAAGTGTTGAGATTACAGGTGTAAGCCATACTGCATGGCCTTACATATATTTTTAACTATGCTGCCTCACAAGATAAGATTACACTTTCTTGGTTCTCAGGAGCTCGTATTTTCAGTGTAAAACACTAAATGGTCTATGCACTGCACTTGAGAATAAAATTGTGGACTAAAGCAAAAGACATCAACACCTGTAGGTTTATTTTGGGCTGAGAAGCAGATTATTGATTTTACGTTTGACCTGTCTCTACCAGAAAAGAAACAGATGCAGCAATAAAGCTACATACTGGTGGTAAAGTGAAAGACACATAGAACAGGCAGAAGAAGCAAAGAGAAAATGTCCAAGTAGGCAAAATGCAACAAGAGGATAAAAAGAGAAAAGGGAGTTGGGACAAACACCGAAAAGTCCAAAGCTGCAAGGTTATTATTATGAAACACATAATGTGTCTCCTTTGTATGTGATGTACTTTACTGATGATGTAAAAAATAAAGCTCAGCTCTTGAAGAAGTATTTAAGGAAAATTTAAGAAGTATCTTTTTTTAAGCCATAAAAAAGATATAATGACTAAATCCATTATGATACATCCTTAACATGGAATACGACGTAGTTATTTAAAATATTACAGGAGGTCATTTAATTATATGGGAATATGTTACAGGAATATATTTCTCTAAACAAAGAAGACTATGAAATATGTAAAGAAGGGTCTCAATTTGTTAAAAATGTAAAAATATAAAATATAAGCAACAAAAATATATGTATAATATAAAAATTCAAACAGTGATTATCTCTGGGAAATTTATTCTTTTTCTCTTGGTGAATTTTGACTTTGCTTTGTCTCCTAAATTTTCAACAATAAAAATTGTTACTTTTTTCTTTTGAACCATCACAATATCTGAAACTTTTTCATCACCTGAAATAGAAACTCTGCAGCCATTAAGCAGTAATTTTCCATTCCCTATGCTCCCCACAGCCCTTAATATTCTTCTTAATATTCTTCTTCTATATAAATGTATCCATTCTAGATACCTAAGTGGAAAAATACATTATTTGCCCTTTCGTGACTGGCTTATTTCATTTAACATGTATTTTCAAGGTTCATCCACATTGCAGCATTTATCAGAACTTCATTCTTTTTTTTTAGAGACAGGGTCTCACTTTGTCCTCCAGGCTGGATGGCAGTGGTGTGATCACAGCTCAAGCAATCCACCTGCCTCAGCCTCCTGAGTAGCTGGGAGTACTGCGTAAGCCTAACTCACAACATCCTATATAGTGATAATGAGTTTATCACCGCATGTGCCACCATACCCCGTTGATTTTTTTTTTTTTTTTGACAGAGTCTCCCTCTGTCACCCAGGCTGGAGCGCCATGGCACAATCTCGACTCACTGCAACCTCCAGGTTCAAGCGATTCTCCTGCCTCAGCCTCCCGAGTAGCTGGGACTACAGGCGTGTGCCACCACGCCCAGCTAATTTTTTGTATTTTTAGTAGAGATGAGGTTTCACCATGTTGGCCAGGCTGGTCTTGAATTCCTGACCTCAAGTGATCCGCCTGTCTCGGCCTCCCAAAGTGCTAGGATTACAGGCATGAGCCACTGTGCCCAGTTTTTTGTTTTTTTGTTTTTTGTTTTTTTGAGATGGAGTCTTGTTTCCATTGTGCAGACGTTTCCATTGTGCAGTGGCACAATCTTGGCTCACTACAACCTCCACCTCTCAGGTTCAAGCGATTCTTCTTCCTCAGCCTCCTATGTAGCTGGGGTTACAGGCATGCACCACCACGCCTGGCTAATTTTTTTTGTATTTTTAGTAAAGATAGGGTTTCGCCATTTGGCCAGGCTGCTCTCAAACTCCTGACCTCAGCTGATCCATCCGCGTCAGCCTCCTAAAGTGCTATGATTACAGGCATAAGCCACCATGCCTGGCCCAACTTTTCTATTTTTTTCTAGAGATGCAGTCTCGCTATGTTGCCCAGGCTGGTCTTGAATTCCTGGGCTCAAGTGATCCTCCCATCTCAGCTGCCCAAAGTGCTGGGATTAGAGGCATGAATCACTGTGCCAGCTTTCATTATTTTTTTTATTGCTGAATAATATTCAATTGTATGGCTATACCACATTTTGTTTATCCATTCATCTGTTGATGGACACTTGGGTTATTTCCACCTCCTGAATATTGTGAATAATATTGCCATATATTCACATACAAGTTTTCGTGTGAACATCTGTTTTCCATTTTTTTAAGTATATACCTAGGAGTAAAATTGCTGGATCATATGTTAATTCTGTTTAGCTTTTTTGAGGATCCACCAAACTGTTTTCCACAATGGCTTGTACCCATTTTATGTTCCAACCAACAATTCACAAAGGTTCCAATTTCTCCAAATCCTCTTGAACACTTTTTATTTTCCATATTTTTGATAACAGCCATCCTAGTAGGTGTGAAGTGGTAACTCATCATGGTTTTTGTGTTCATTTCCCTTATAATTAATGATTCTGAGCATCTTTTCATGACCTATTGGTCATTTAGATATCTCCTTTGGCAAAATGTTTATTCGAGTCTTATGCCCATTTTTGAATTAGGTTGTTTGGGTTTTTATGTCGATCTGTAGGAGTTCTTTATTCTAGATATTAATCACTTATCAGATATATGATTTGCAAATATTTTATCCCATTCCATCTTTATTCTCTTGGTAGTATCTTTTGATAAACAAAAGTTATTAATTTTGATGAAACACAATTTATCTAATTTTTCTTTGTTGCCTTATGCTTTTGGTGTCATAGCTAAAAAATCAGGCATTACTTTTTAAATCATAAAATAATTTCAAAAATTAAAAAAAAAAATCAGAGTAAAAAATAACAGTTGCTAGTTGTGGGGCAGATGTAGGAGGCTGAGCACAATGGCTCATGCCTGTAATCCCAGCACTTTGGGAGGCTGTGGCAGGCAGATCACTTGAGCCCAGGAGTTTAGCACCAGCCTAAGTAACACGGTAAGACCCCATCTCTACAAAAAATAGAAAAGTTAGCCGAGCATGGTGACACACGCCTGTAGTCTCAGCTACTTAGAGGGCTGAGGTAGGAGGATATGTTGAGCTCAGGAGATGGAGGTTGCCATGAGCCAAGACTGCACCACTGCACTCCAGCCTGGGTAACAGAGCAAGACCCTGACATAAAAAAAAAAAGAAGAAGGAGAAGGAAGGAAGGAAGGAAGGAAGGGAGGGAGGGAGGGAGGGAGGGAGGGAGGGAGGAAAAGAAGGAAGGAAGGAAGGAAGAGAAAGAGAGAAAGAAGGAAAGAAAGATAAAATTTAGGAGAAGATATAACTCATTATCTCTGAAATTATGCTTTGAATTCAAAGCACAGTAAGGGTAGCTAACATAGTGTTTTAAGCATTCGTATTCCTCCTCTTATTATAATGTGACTTAGTAGATGATTGCCTGGTCCAAAGACATGTATAATAAAAACAAAGCTACCCATTGGATCAAGAGCTCATCCATCAATTTTGCCCACCATCTGTGGATGGCATTGCAGGTCATTTGCATAGCATCCACTTTGGACTTACATACAAGACTCAGCAACAGTCCTTTGGTACCAAACCATTTTATGCGTTTTCTGCAATTTACAGTTGAACCCTCAGACTCACATATTAAGGCAGAAGTTCTGGTAAAGGCATACCTAGGTATGTAGACACCGGATTCATCATCTGTTATATTTTAAAGACCCCTGATTCTTTTTATTATTTTTCTTTTTGTTTTTTATTGACACAGGGTCTCGCTCTGTCACCTAGACTGGAGTGCAGTGATGCGATTATAGCTCACTGTAACCTCATACTCCTTGGCTCAAGTGATCCTCCCTCCTCCTCAGCTTCCTGAGTAGCAAGCACTAGAGGTGCACACCACCATGCTCAGATACTTTTAAAAAACTTTTTTGTAGAGATGAGGTCTTGCTATATGTTGCCCAGGCTGGTCTTGAATTTGGCTTAAAGCAGTCTTCCCACCTAGGCCTCCCAAAGTGCTGGGATTATAGGTGTGAGCCACTGGCCCTGTCGTTCTTTTTCTTTATTCTTTTCCTCTTTTTAAAAAAACTTGTCTTGGACAAGATGTTGTTGTTTAAAATAAATAAATAATACAAATAAAAAGCTTGTCCCCACATATATTTTGAGACAGGGTCTTGCTCTGTTGCCCAGGTTAGAATATACTGGCAAGATCATGGCTCACTGTAGCCATGACCTCCTGGGCTCAGGTGATCCTCCCATCTCAGTTTCCTGAGTAGCTGGGATTACAGGTACATACTACTATGTCTAGCTAATTAAAAAAAAATTTTTTTTTGATAAAGACAGGGTCTTGCTATGTTGCCCAGTTTGGACTAAAACTCCTGGGTTCAAGTGATCCTCTTGCCTCAGCCTTCCAAAGTTCAGGGATTATAGGCATGAGCCACCACACCTGACCTACTTTGTTACCTTGTTCCCTCCCTTGAAAATTGTATTTCCTTAGCTTGGTCAGAAAAGCAGTACGTGTTAAGCCTAATGTCCAGTGCTAGTAGGAATAGTTAACAATAAACATTAATAATTGTTGCTGACACACTGGTGCCAAATTATTGTTCAATTTGGTCCTATTCTCTAGAAGTTGAATATGCCTTCAGTTATGGTCTTCTCTTTGCTTTCCTAGTAAAGTCCTCTTTACTCTCTCTAGACCTCTTATAACAGCCAAAGGTCCTTTTAACCACCACTAAATGATCAAAAACCTGTTAATGGTGTCTATGTAGTTTCTATTTTTATTTCTAAAGGAGAATGACAGACATATTGGTTTACTGATGTTTGGCGTAAGGGCAAGGAGGAGGATGCAGCTACAACAAATACCTCAACTCCCAGTCAATACTAGTAGTTTTCTAAAGTTTTCCCACTCCAGTTTTCTAGTTCTCTTAGAGGTTGAGGTGGAGAAACAGATCATATGAAAGTAAATAAGTTACAGTTTCTGGAAACCCATAAACATAGCTACATCTTGCCTGCAGCAAGGAATGTTGCAGGAAATTGGTAGGACTGAGAGCTGAGGGAGAGTTGCAAGAAGATGCCCGTGAGGAAGGCTGGTATGGAACTCTACATGCTACTACCTCTGCAGAAGCCTCAGCTGGGAGAATGTAGAAATTGTTTCCTTCCCACAGCTGATCTCTGGTATGTTACTCTCTAATAATTAACTTTGACATGTGATTAGAGATTATGTGCATTTATGAGCACTATTTCCTCCAGGACGAAAGTTCAAACCAGAGATGTAGGGAAAGGGTAAATATATTCAGAAACTTCCAAGAGTGAGTTGCCTCCAGAAATGAAGAAACTAGAAAAAATGAGAACCATCTGTGGTTATGTACTAGCTAAGATTTTCTTCTTAGATTGGTGAACAGTTATCTGAAAACCACTTAAAAAAAATTTAGGGCCGGGCGCGGTGGCTCACGCCTGTAATCCCTGCACTTTGGGAGGCCGAGGCGGGCGGATCACGAGGTCAGGAGATCAAGACCATCCTGGCTAACACGGTGAAACCCCGTCTCTACTAAAATACAAAAAATTAGCCGGGCGCAGTGGCGGGTGCCTGTAGTCCCAGCTACTCGGGAGGCTGAGGCAGGAGAATGGCGCTAACCCGGGAGGCGGAGCTTGCAGTGAGCCGAGATCGAGCCACTGCACTTCAGCCTGGGTGACAGAGTGAAGACTCCGCCTCAAAAAAAAAAAAAAAATTTAGATTTACAGAAAATGAAAACCATTCTAATAGTAATTATTTTTTGAGACAGGGTCTTGTTCTGTCACCCAGGCTAGAGTGCAGTGGCACAATCAGAGCTCACTGCAGCCTCGATCTCCTGGACTCTAGAGATCCTCCTGCTTCAGCCTCCTAAGTAGCTGGGACTGTGGGACTGTGCCACTTGCCTGGCTAATTTTTTTGATTTTTGGCAGAGAAGAGGTCTCATAATGTTGCACAGGCTGGTCTTGACCTCCTGGACTCAAGTAATCCTCCCACCTTGGCCTCCCAAGGTGCTAGGATGACAAATGTGAGTCACTGTGTCTGGCCAAACTATTTTTTTTTTTAACTGTCATACTGGCTGGGCGTGATGGCTCACGCCTGTAATCCCAGCACTTTGGGAGACTGAGGCAGGAAGATCACTTGAGGCCAGGAGTTCGAAACCAGTCTGGTCAACATAGCGAGACCCAGTCTCTACAAAAGAAAAAAAAAGTTAGCCAGACATGGTGGTACACGCCTGTGGTTCCAGCTACTTGAGAAGTTGAGGTGAGAGGGTTGCTTGAGCCCAGGAGTTGGAGGCTGCAGTGAGCCATGATTGCACCACTGCACTCAACCTGGGTGACAGAACGAGACTCTGTTTCAGAAAAATAAAAACAAAACCCAAAAACCTGTATTTTAGCTCCAAATTTGTTGCTGCAATGCAAATTATTAGAGAGAATGCTTTTGCCATGCTATAAATACTTATGCCCTACCAAATCTCATGTAGGCAGAGCCTCCAATCAGATTAACAGAAACATCTCCAGGTTTTATCCTACTTATCCTGGCAAACCATTCATCCTCAATTCATGGATCTGATTGTAAGGAAGGGTCAAATTATGTACGAGTCTTCCAAAACCAGAAACCTAAAGGCAGGAATGTGGTTACTGTTCCTTTAGAGAGGATACTTCCAAAGAGAATCTATACACTATCCAGCAGTTCTTTTATTAATATTCTAAGTATAAATCTCTCAGGTGATCCAACAAGCAATTTGGGATAGTTTGTAAAAATGTTCAAAGCCTCTGGAGACCCTTAAAAAAATACTGACACCTAGCTGCCACCCACAGTTATTCTGATCCAATCTAATTGGGTGAGATCTGGGGATTGGGATTTTAAAAATTCCCACTCCCACACTCTAATGTGCAGCAAAATATGGAAACTCCTGCTAAAGAAAATGGTGTCTTCAAATTTGTCCACCTTCAAGTCTGGGATGGAGAGAAAACAAAAACCCTAAACCCTTAATTCTGAGATCTTCTGGGATTCGAGGAGCCAAAGAAAGCACAAGTGCAAGCCGGGCGTAGTGGCTCACGCCTGTAATCCCAGCACTTTGGGAGGCCGAGGTGGGTGGATCACCTGAGGTCAGGAGTTCGAGACCAGCCTCAACATGGAGAAACCCCGTCTCTACTAAAAATACACAACTAGCCAGGCGTGGTGATGCATGCCTGTAATCCCAGCTACTCGGGAGGCTGAGGCAGGAGAATTGCTTGAACCAGCCAGGGCAACAGAGTGAGACCAGCCAGGGCAGCACAGTGAGATTCTAGCTCTACAAAAAGTAAAATAAATAAATAGATTTAAAAAAGAGAGAGGAGGCCGGGCGCGGTGGCTCATGAGGTCAGGAGATCAACACCATCCTGGCCAACATGGTGAAACCCTGTTTCTATTTTAAAAAAATACAAAAATTTGCTAGGTGTGGTAGTGGGCACCTGTAGTCCCAGCTACTCAGGAGACTGAGACAAAAGAATCGCTTGAACCCAGGAGGCGGAGGTTACAGTGAGCAAAGATCGCACCACTGCACTCCAGCCTGGGCGACAGAGCAAGACTCAAAAAAAAAAAAAAAAAAAAAAAAAGGAACTCAACCCAGTAACAGTTGGGGTCAGAGGGTGGATGATCTGCTCAGATCGACTTTGGGAAGCAATGTCTCTCATTATAATGCACATTTCTAGAAAATCTCTCTCCAACTTGTGACAATAATTATTCTTAAATTTGCATTTGCCCCTTTTATGAGTTGAACTGTGTCCTGTTCCACTCTTTCCCTGCCAGAAAAAGGTATATTGAAGTTCTAACCCCTAGTACCTCAGCAATGACTTTATTTGGAAATAGGGTCTTTACAGAGGCAATCAAGATACCAAGATAAGGTCATCAGGGTCTGCCCTAATCCAGTGACTGGTGTCCTTATAAAATGGAGCAATTTGGACACAGATATGCATAGAGGGAAGACAGCCATGTGACTGGAATGATGCAGCTACAAGGCCAAGGAACACCACGGATTGCCAGCAAAGAGCAGAAGAAAAGAAAGATTCTTCCCTAGAGCTTCAGGAGACAGATGGTCCTGCCAACACCTTGATCTCAGAGGCCTAGCCTCAGGAACTGTGAAATAATAACTTTCTGTTGTTTTAAGGTACTCAGTTTTTGGTACATTGTTACAGCAGCCTAGGAAACTAATACAGCCCCAAAGGCCGATGTGGTGGTGATTAAATCAGTCAGATTTTACCTTAACTAGCCTTACTGAATTGCTGCTAGACTGCAGTCTAAGTGGTTCTCAGACAGGGTTGGTGGAGAACAGTGGTGATGGCAGCAAACCATAATTTCTTGGGGAGCATCTTTTACAATAAGCATGTCCAAGCTCCATCTTGTTTATTTTATTTTTTAAATAAAGGCAGGTCTCACTATGTTGGCCAGGCTGGTTTCAAACTCCTGGGCTCAAATGATCCTTCCGCCTTGGCCTCCTAAAGTGCTGAGATTACAGGTGTGAGCCACTGCACCTGGTTCCAAGCTCCATCTTGAACCTGCTAATTCAGAATAGGAGCAGGAAACAGTTAATATTTTATTTTATGTTTTTTATTTTATTTTATTTTGAGACAGGGCCTCACTGTCGCCTAGGCTGGAATGCAGTGGTGCAATCACAGCTCACTGCAGCCTCAGCCTTCCTGGACTCAGGTGATCCTCCCACCTCGGCCTTCCAAGTAGCTGAGATAACAGGCACTTGCAACCAAGCCTGGCTAATTTTCTACTTTTTGTAGAGATAGAGTTTCGCCATGTTGTTCAGGCTGGTCTTGAAGTCCTGGGCTCAAGCAATCTGTCCACTTCAGCCTCCCAAAGTGCTGGGATTACAGGTGTGAGCCACGGTGTCCGGCCAGTTAACACACATTTTAAACAAATGATATCAGTGACTTGCTCTGATCCCTCCTCCCCTCAATTCTCCCTCAGTAACTGCTGGCTTTACTAGCTTAAGTAAAAGGATAAAACTTTGGGTCTTCTCCAAATTCATCTGTAGATCCTAATCAAAATTTCAGCACTTTTTTTTTTTCTATAAAAATTCACAAAGATGATCCTAAAATTTACATGGAAATGCAAAAGGCCAAGTAAAGCCAAGGCAATCTTGAAGAAGTACAACAAAACTGGAAGATTTATACTACTAGGTAACAAGATTTACAAAGCTGTAGTTATCAAGATAATGTAGTATTGACACAAGAACAGGTAAATGTATAAATGGAACAGAAAAGAACCCATAAATAAACCCACACATGTTAACTGGTTTATGACAAATGTGACACAGCTGTGCAAGGGGGAAAGGATGGTCTTTTTAGTAAGGTGCTGGGTCAATTAGATATCCATATAAAAAAATAAGAATCTTGACTCCCAACTTACACCCTAAACAAAAATAAATTCCAGATAGACTGTGGATGTAAATATGTGTATATATATATATAAGGTTCTCAGAAAAAACATAGAAGAATATATTATCTTGGGATGGGCAAAACTATGTTAAACAGGGCACAGAAAGCACTAACAATAAAAGGAAAAAACAAGAATTTAAAAAAGATAAAATAGACTACATAAAAATGAAGACAAAGACACCATTAACAGAAAAGTCAAGACACAGAATATATTTATATCACGTAAATCTCACAAAGGACTCATAACCAGAATATTCCTATAAATCAATAAGAAAAAGACATACAACCCAATCCAAAAATGGGCAAAAGACTTGAACAGACACTTTGTAAAAGAGATTTCCAAATGGCCAATGAACACATGAAAAGATGCTCAATTTCATTACTCACCAGGGAAATGCAAATTAATACCACAATGAGATACCACTACACACCACCAGAATGGCTAAAATGAAAAAGACAAATAAGGTCAAGTGTTGGCTAGAACGTAGAGCAATCAGGATTCTAATACATTGGAAGTAGGAATGTAAATTCGTTTAGACATTTCCGGAAACTTGTGATATCTATTCAAGTTGATCATACACATACCTTATGATTCAAGAATTCCATTTCTAAGTATAGACAGATAGGAATATGTATATATGTATATATAGTCCGAAAAAGACATGTACAAGAATTTTCACAGCAGCACTTTTTATAACAGCCTCAAACTGCAAATAACCCAAATGCCCATCAACAACTGAATAACTAGCAATATACTCACATAATGGAATACTATAATGAAAATAAACAAAGTTCAACAACATGCAACAATATGGATGAATCTCACTGGCATAATGTTGAACAGCTTAACATAAAAAAGCTCATACTGTAATGAATCTATTTACATGAAGTTCAAAATGGGTAATACTAATCTATGATATTAATGGTGAGATTGGTTACCTAGGGTGAGGAGAAGGGCTAGCTATTAGAAGGGAGGCATGAAAGAGGTTTTGGGGTTCTGGCAATACTATGTTTCCTCATCTAGGTGCTGGTACCACATGGTGTGTTCACTTTGAAAATGCAAACTTGCACACTTAGGATTTGGGTACATGTTTATATTACTTTCAGTAAGACCCCTTAATATAAAACAAAAACAAAACCTTTGGGTTTGTGACTCCTGTAGACAAGTGACTGGGAAGATAACAAAGGATAACAGATTAGGTTATGCCAGGATTAGCTAAGATGCAGGCCAGTTCTATACTTTAGGCAACTTGCTCAATCTCTAGGGCAGCAGACTAGTCTAATATCTAAGGCAACAGCACATGGCAGAAAAGGGGAGGGTTCTGCTTTCTTCATCTACTCTTTCTCCATACTTCATTCCAGGAGATTTTCTGCATAATTCTAAGGAATACACTGAAAGCTAAAAAGCAAAAGGGAGCTTCATAAATGAGAAGATGCACAGTATTTCAAGTATATTGAATGATCTAGACAATTTTCAAAAGGTGGGGATA
The DNA here is from genome assembly GCF_047675955.1 of Chlorocebus sabaeus. NCBI lineage: Eukaryota > Metazoa > Chordata > Mammalia > Primates > Cercopithecidae > Chlorocebus > Chlorocebus sabaeus. The sequence continues at coordinate 40,238,909 of NC_132929.1, read as the reverse complement.
ATCAGAGTTAAATAAGGAGAATGCAGGTTGTTCACCAAATTAGTTCAGGGTTAAAAGTTTCATTTGATTATGAGTTCAATGGGGGTAGAAAATTATTTGACAGCAGTCTTTTGGGCTGCTTTTAGATACCCTAAGGAGAAAATAGAGTACAATCTGGGGGAGGGGTGACTGCTCAATTTCTCACCATAGCCTTTTTGTCATATAGCTTGTTGCTATGGAGAAGGCCGTGAAGGCAGCAACTAAAGGAAATAAAGGATCTGGCAGGAGTAAGCACAGGGATAGTAGATTAAACAAAAATTTCTTGAGCAATTAGCGAGTAGCAGGGCCTATAAATGACATACTTTTCTTGTTTTTCCTAACCCTTACCCCTCTGAAAGTACACGGGCTTGGTTTACCACTATAATTTAACTGAGACACAGAGAAGCCTGAATGGGCCTAACAAAGCATAAGCCTGGCAGACAAAACACAAGGCCATTTAGCAATGCTGCCTAATGCCAGGAGGAATCAGCTACCTACCCACCCTATCCTGGGGAAATTATCTCCAGCTGCCTAAATTATAAAGTTGGTGCCCTGTGATTTCTTTGTTCTGTAAAGCCTGAGGGAGATGGAATAATGAGGTATCAGAAGAGGTGGAGAACGGCCCCTTGTTTCATAGAGTAGTCAGAGAGAGAGAGAGAGAGAGTTAAAGAGAGAATTCGAGTTAGTTCTCACCGGTATCATTAAGAGGCAGCAGCAGCCTCAGTAGCAATAGCTTGGGAGCAAAACTCTGCTTGAACTAGTCTGAAACTACTGCCGTGGGAGAAAAGGCTAGTTGCCAACTTTGTTAATAGCTTCTGCCTATCATTGTTACAGCAGCTTTATCAAATAGGGCAGGGCCAGGACCTGTTTTTAGCAGTGTAAGCACTAAGACCAGAGGGCTCAACATCTTCCAGCAGATCTCATCACAACCAATGACTAACAAAGACAATTCCCTCTTCTGTTCCATTTATTATTCATGTAATAAATGATTACAGAATTGTAAATATCAGAGCTAGAAGGACCACAGAGATCATGTAGTCCAACCTCCTCATTTTACAAATAAGAAAATTAAGGCCCAGACTAGTCAAATGACCTTATTAACAGAGCAAGAAAACACCAAGACTCTCAAATAGGACTTTTTCCCCTTTGAATCATACTTCAAAGTTAAGTTAGTTAGGGCTAGTGATAAATCCCAGGCAATACCAGTAAGAAATTTATTGCCTAGGTATCACTCACCTGAATTCATAAGTATCAGGATGATTTTGATAACAATAGGTCTGGGTTTTGTTACTGAACTATAAAAAGAATCTCATTTGCAAATGACCTTACCTATCTGGCAAGCTCACAGCCTAGTCACCTATATATACTGCCTGACTATGCTTTGGGGGGAGGGAGGAGATGGGTGAGCGTGCACAAAGGGGAGAATATCTCTCTCCCCTGGAGATTAGTCTATTTTGCCATTCGCAAAATGGAACTCAAAAAAGCCCGTGACTGAAATTTTTCCCAAGGCCTTCCGGATTTAAATGTATGACAGTGGACATATAACACAATCCACAAAGGTATATAAACACACCACTGCTCTAAAGTATCCTCTGGGAGTAAGCTGCTTGGTGGGAATCTGTTGGCTGTTGTTTTTGGTGGGGGAGGGGTGGGAGAAAGTAGGTACTGATTTCCCTAATGTTTCCTTTGTGTGGCTGCTGTTGCCATGTGGTGGTCTGTTGCTATGAAGATTTGTGGTGCCAGACAATGGCTGCTAGGCTCTTTATGACTGTGCTATTGGTAGAGCTATTTCTTCCAGATTCAAGCTGGTATGCAATTGGCTAAACAGTGGAGAAAGCTTGGTTGTTGTTGTGCCCCATCTCTCCTCTAGGTAAGTACTGCCTGGGGCAAGACTGAAGGTGAAGGGGCATTAATTATAGCATATGAGAAAGAAAAACCAATAGCTGAATGCCACCTTGCTTTTCCAGTGCAAATATCTAAAATTAGATATTTCACAGTTCACACACATACTTTTCTACATCAAAATCACACAGGAAAAACCGAGGGTAACTACGAAGGTTACCATTTCCATGAAAGAAGATTAATGGAGAGCCCCTTCCCTTTAGTGAAAAGGATAATGACCCACAGCTGGGATCTGCAATCAGATGAGGATCAAGAATAGCTGGGGCAGGTTCTCAGCGGAGCTACCACAGGCAGACTAACTTCCTGCTAAGCAAAACCATAGCCTATTACTCTGATAATGAGAAAACTGCAGCCCACAGACCAAAGTAAAGGGCTCAACCACAGAGTTTGAAGTAGGGCCGAATGTTCTCCTGGGTAACAGGGGCCAGAGTACACAGACGTCACCATGGGTCTGTTTAGATGTCATATACTTACCCACCCTCTTCATACTCCCACACAATTACTCTTCTTTCCATCTCAGTATACAGACACACACACAATATATATATATGCATGTCTGTGTATATATATTTTAAAGATCTAGCCCCTGTGCTGTCAATACCATAAGCCAGTAGTTAACATATGGCTATTTAAATTTAATAAAATTAAACATCCAGACTCTCGGCCAGGCGCGGTGGCTATATGAGGCATGAGATTGGTAAACTTTTTTTTTTTTTAAATATATATATATTTTTTTTCTTTTGAGATGGAGTCTCACTCTGTTGCCCAGGCTGGAGTGCAGTGGCACCATCTCGGCTCACTGCAACCTCTACCTCCTGGGTTCAAGCAATTCTCCTGCCTCAGCCTCCCGAGTAGCTGGGATTACAGGCACCTGCCACCACACCCGGCTAAACTTTTTCAACAAAAGACCAGATATCAAATATTTAGGCCTTGCAGGCCACGTAGTCTCTGTTACAACTTCTCAACTCTGCCACTGTAGGGCAAATGTGGCCAAAATACATTAAATGAGAATGACTGTCTTCCAGTAAAACTTTATTTATGGGTCCAGGCCCAGTGGCTTACACCTGTAATCCCAGCATCTTGGGAGGCTGAGGTAGGAGGATTGCTTGAGCCCAGGAGTTGAAGACAAGACTGGGCAACACAGTGAGATCTCATTTCCATAAGAAAATATTATAGGCCAGGTGAGGTGGCTCACGCCTACAGTCCCAGCACTTTGGCAGGCTGAGGCGGGCGGATCACTTGAGCCCAGGAGTTTGAGACAGCCTGGGCAATATGGCAATACCCTGTCACCACAAAAAGTACAAAATTAGCCAGATGGGATGGCACATGCCTGTAGTCTCAGCTACTTGGGAGGCTGAGGTGGGAGGATTACTTGAGCCCGGGAGGTGGAGGCTGCAGGGAGCTGTGATCACACCACTGCACTCCAGCCTGGGCAAAAGAATGAGACCCTGTGTCAAAAAATGAAACAAAACAAAACATGTCACTTCTAATAGAAGGTTACAGAAAAACAAAACAAAAACAAAAAACAATACTTTATTTATGGACCAGGTATGGTGGCTCACACTTGTAATCCCAGAACTTCGTGAGGCTGAGGCAGGATGATTGCTAGAGCCTAGGAGTTTGAAACCAGCCTGAAAAACAAAGTGAGACCCCATCTCTACAAAAAAAATTTAAAACAAAAAAAATTAGTTGGGCATGGTGGTGTGTGCCTGTAGTCCCAGCTACTTGGGAGGCTGAGGTGGGAGGATCACTTGAGCCTGCAGTGAGCCATGATCACACCACTGTACTCCAGCCTGGGAAACAAAGCAAGACTCTATCTCAAAAAAATAAAATAAAACAACAACAGCCAGGCATGGTGGCTCACGGATGTAATTCCAGTACTTTGGGAGGCCAAGACAGGTGGACCTGAGGTCAGGAGTTCCAGACTAGCCTGGCCAACATGGCGAAACCACATCTCTACTAAAAAAAAAAAAAAAAAAAAAATCAGCCAGGCATGTGATTCCAGCTACTCGGGAGGCTGAGGCAGGAGAATCACTTGAACCTGGGAGGCACAGGTTGCAGTGAGCCAAGATTTTTCCACGGCACTCCAGCCTGGGTGACAGAGTAAGACTCTGTCTCAAAAAAAAAAATAAATAAATAAAATAAAAACAACAAGCAAACAAAAAACCCTTTATTTATAGACATTGAAATTTGAATTCCATGTAATTTTCATGCCTCACAAATATTCTTGGGTTTTGCGTTTTTTTCAACCATTAAAAAATATGGGCTGGGTGTGGTTGCTCATGAGTGTAATACCAGTACTTTGGGAGGTGAGGTGGGAGGATTGCTTGAGCCCAGGAATTCAAGATCAGCCTGTGCAACGTAGTAAGACACTGTCTCTACCAAAAAAAATTTTAACTACCCGGGCATGGTGGCATGCTCTGGTGGTCCTACTTACTTGGGAGGCTGAGGTGGGAGGATTACTTGAGCCTGGTAGGCTGAGGCCGCAGTGAGCCATGATCGTGCCACTGCACTCCCGTCTTGAAAGAGCAAGACACTGTCTCAAAAAATATATACACACACACATACACACACACACACACACACACACACACACACACATCATTCTTAGCTCATAAGCCATACAAAAGCAGGCAATGTGCTACTGTAAGACAACTACAACATAAAGAATGGAGAGCTTTTCGATCGGAACTGCCATCTTCCAGTAATTCAACAAACACAAAGGTTAAGAAGAGAGGCACCCGATATATGTTCTCTAGGCCTTTTAGAAAATATGGAGTTGTGGCCGGGTGCAGTGGCTCACGCCTGTAATCCTAGCACTTTGGGAGGCTGAGGCGGGGGGATCACCTGAGGTCGGAATTGGAGACCAGCCTGACCAACATGGAGAAACCCCGTCTCTACTTTAAAAAATACAAAATTAGCCAGGCGTGGTGGCGCATGCCTGTAATCCCAGATACTCGGGAGGCTGAGGCAGGAAAATCACTTGAACTCAGGAGGCTAAGGCAGGAGAATCGCTTGAACCCGGGAGGCAGAGGTTGCGGTGAGCCGAGCTCGCGCCATTGCACTCCAGCCTGGGCAACAAGAGCGAAACTCCGTCTAAGGAAAAAAAAAAAAAAAGAAAGAAAAGAAAACATGAAGTTGTTTCTTTGGCCACATATATGCGAATCTATAAGGTGATATTGTAGACATCAAGGGAATGGGTACTGTTCAAAAAGGAATGCCCCACAAGTGTTACCATGGCAAAACTGGAGAGTCTAGAGTGTCCCCCAAGCATGCTGTTGGCATTGTTGTAAACAAACAAGGGCAAGATTCTTGCCAAGATAATTAATGTGTGTATTGTGCACATTAAGCACTCTAAGAGGCGAGATAGCTTCTGAAACATGTGAAGGAAAATGATCAGAAAAAGAAAGAAGCCAAAGAGAAAGGCACCTGGGTTCACCTGAAGCAGCAGCCTCTACCCAGAGAAGCACACTTTGTGAGAACCAATGGGAAGGCGCCTGAGCTGATGGACCCTCTTCCCTATGAATTCACAGAATAATGGGTTTAAAAAAAAAAATGACCTCAGGACTGTAAAAATGTTTCTCTTCATTGAGTAGAAGTGTTGTGTCCTCTCCCCTAAAAAAATATTTAAAGTAAATTTTAATTGTGTCCTTATTCATTATGTAATGTTTTTATTTTCAAATTTAATGTATTTCTTGCTGAAAGATGTGAGGTAGCTTATTGTGCAACAAATTACTCAACTGGTTAGAAAATAGCCAAATATTATTTATGAAATATTTGTATTGGTTTGAAGACAGTGCCTCTAAATCATGGAAGAAATAAAATAATTTACAAAACTAAAAAAAAAAAAGAAAACAAAAGAATGGAGAGTAAGGCCTGGTGCAGTGGCTCTTGCCTGTAATCCTAGCACTTTGGAGGCCGAGGCAGGCAGATCATTTGAGGCCAGGAGTCTGAGATAAGCCTGGCTAAAATGGTGAAACTCCATCTCTTCTTGGAGGTTTCAGTGAGCCAAGGTCACACCACTGCACTCCAGCCTGGGTGACACAGTGAAACTCCATCTCAAAAAAAAAAAAAAAAAAAAAAAAAAAAAAAAAAGAATGGAGAGTAACGGAACTTACTTATATGGTAGTAAGATTTCTACATTCCACTTGAGATATTAATTTTAATTAAACTGTGAAAAGTTAAATCTATATATTGTAATTCCTAGAGAAACCACTAAACAATTATACAGAGATGAAGAGTGAAGAGTCAAGAGATGACTAGGGAGGTTTGAGCCTAGAAAATTAGGAGGATGGTGCTGGGCGTGGTGGCTCATGCCTGTAATCCCAGCATTTTGGGAGGCTGAGGCGGGTGGATCACCTGAGGTCAGGAGTTCGAGACCAGCCTGGCCAATATGGTGAAAACCCGTCTCTACTCAAAATACAAAAATTAGCTGGGCGTGGTGGTGGGCACCTGTAATCTGAGCTACTTGGGAGGCTGAGGCAGAAGAATCACTTGAAACCCGTAGGTGGAGGTTGCGGTGAGCTGAGATCGCGCCATTGCACTCTGGGCAACAGAGCGCGACTTTGTCTCAAAAAAAAAAAAAAAAAAGACAATTAGGAGGATGGTAATGTAGGTGTAATGAAGAGAAATAGAGAAGGAAAGAGAAAGAAATTTTTGGTAAAAAATGGTGAATACTCCTTTTTAGACATTTGAATTTAATAAATCAGTTTCTGGTGATGTTCATCAGTGAAACTATTAGGCAAAAGGTCAAGTACAGAGATAAAGTTCTGGGTATTGTTCATACAAGGTAGACAGCTAAAGACATGGATATATAGGAGAGTACTTACAATAGAAAGCTGCTAAAGTAATAGCTTTTGGAAGTTATGATATATGAAGGCTATGCAGAGCAGAAGAGTGGCAGATTCTGCTAATTTCTTCCCCTTTCCCTTAGTAAGAGTCCCTATTTTGTGTGGGGAAGTAATGTATCCAGCTAAAAGGCTACATTTCTTTGCCTTCCTTGCACACAGGGTAGCGAACAAGATGTAAGCAGAAGTCTTATGGTGTGGCTTCTGGGAAATCTCTCCAAAGGTAACAGACTAAGATGGGAGGCAGGTGCTTTTTCTCTTCTACCTTCCTTTTCTTTCAAGACTGGAAAGTAAATGTGATGGCTGGAGCTACAGAAGCAATTTTGCAATAAAGAAGTAACTTTAAGGAGCCTGAAACAGTGATTCCATTGTGATATCATCATACCAGCCCTAGACTACTTACCTACCTACCTCCAAATTCTCTTATATTAAATCATTATTATAGTTTCATTTCTTCTCCAAGCAGCTAAATGCCATTCCTAACTCAATGTTTCTCAACTTTCCCCATTATGGCACACACAATAAATGAAAAAATATATTGTAGATAAGTCTGTTTGCCTGTGGGAAAGGCAGCAGGGCACCAGCTGCTACAGACCCTATCTAGAGGCTGATAGGACTGAATTGACCAATATTTCATCATCCTGAATCTCAACAGGAATTTCTGATTAAATGAATACAAGGAGGATGAGAGACTGGCACAAAATAGAGAGAATAACCAGTTATAAAGAGAAATGAGATTTATGACCAAGGCAAGAGAGGAGAGTTTCAAGAATAAAGAAATGAGAGCTAATAGAAGTCTAGGAAGGACTGAGAGAAGACCTCTGGAAAACTGGTATGAGAAATGTTTCAGTCAAATGGTGGTAGAATAAATCTGATGACGGGATGTTATTACAATAGGGAGCAGGGGCTGGGCATGGTGGCTTACACCTATAATCCCAGCACTTTGGAAGGCTGAGGCGGGCGATCACCTGAGATCAGGAGTTCGAGACCAGCCTGACCAACATGGAAAAACCCCATCTCTACTAAAAATACAAAATTAGCCGGGCGTGGTGGCGTAGGCCTGTAATCCCAGCTGCTCGGGAGGCTGAGGCAGGAGAATTGCTTGAACTCAGGAGGTGGAGGTTGCAGTGAGCCCAGATCATGCCATTGTACTCCAGCCTGGGCAAGAAGAGAGCAACTCTGTCTCAAAAAAAGTCTCTGCTCCTCCCGTTCGACAGAGAGCCACATATTCTCTCACATCCTGGCTCACTGCAAGCTCTGCCTCCTGGGTTCATGGGATTCTCCTGCCTCAGCCTCTAGAGTAGATGGGATTACAGGCATGTGTCGCCACACCTGGCTAATTTTTGTGGTAGAGACAGGGTTTCACCATGTTGGCCAGGCTGGTCTCAAACTCCTGGCCTCAAGTGATCCACCTGCTTCAGCTTCCCAAAGTGTTGGGATTACAGGTGTGAGCCACCGTGCCAGTCCACTCGTTCGTTTTCAAGTTGCCATAGTCAACCAGTGTTGGAACCATGCTGATTCCATGTTTCTTTTCTTTTTTGAGATGGGGTTTCACTCTGTCACCCAGCCTGGAATGCAGTGGCACAATTTTTTTTTTTTTTTTTTGAGACAGAGTCTCGCTCTGTCCCCCTGGCTGGAGTGCAGTGGTGCGATCTCGGCTCACTGCAAGCTCCGCCTCCCGGGTTCCTGCCATTCTCCTGCCTCAGCCTCCCAAGTAGCTGGGACTACAGGCGCCCGCCACTGCACCCGGCTAATTTTTTGTATTTTTAGTAGAGATGGGGTTTCACCGTGGTCTCGATCTCCTGACCTTGTGATCCGCCTGCCTCAGCCTCCCAAAGTGCTGGGATTACAGGCGTGAGCCACCGCGCCCAGCAGTGGCACAATTATAGTTCACTGTTGCCTTGAACTCCTGGACTAAGTGATCCTCCTGCCTTGGCCTCCTGAGTAGCTGGGACTACAGGCACAAGTCACTGTGCCTGGCCCTGATTCCATGGTTTAAGGCATAGATTAAAAAATTTTTTTTTTTGTAGAGATAGGGTCTTGCTATGTTACCCAGGCTGGTCTCAAATTCCTGGGCTCAAGTGATCCATCTGCATCAGCCTACCAAAGTGCTGAGATTACAGGCATGAGCCACCACGCCTGCCCTGCATAGATTTTTATAACTTAAGAGCTGACAGGTTGGGCATGGTGGTTCACGCCTGTAATCCCAGTACTTTGGGAGGCTGAGGCAGGATGGTCACTTGAGGCCAGGAGTTTGAGACCAGTCTGAACAATGTAGCAAGACTCTGTCTCTATAAAAAATTAGCTGCGTACGGAGGCACATGCCTGTAGTTTTAGCTACTCAGGAGGCCAAGGTAGGAGGATCACTTCAGCTCAAGAGTTTGAGGCTGCAGTGAGACATAATGCTGTTGCTACATTCCAGTCTGGGTGACTCAGCTTGACCCTGTCTCAGAAAAAAAAAAAGGAAAAAAAAGAAAAAAAGAACTGACAGGTCCTAATTGGTCACCTAGTTCAACTTAAGAGATGAGGTAACTAAGGCCCAGAAAATTAAGGGATTTTTCCAAGGTCATAATGATAGTGGCAGAGATATAGAAGTCTCCAGATTTTTACTCCAGTGCTCCTTCCACTATACCATAAATTCTTCCATAAAGCACATTTGCCAAAGTAAACTACATCACTGGTATTGGCCTTTGGGTTAGTGCTACTATCCAAAAAGGAGAACCTATAGCATCTCCTAGAACTCTTACCTAAAGTCAGCCTTGCCTTTCTTTAAAATACCGCACAAGCCAGTAAGCAATTTTGTGTCCCTAAAAGTACATAGTCTGCTTTAAGGCTTCTTATACATTTTTTCAGGATCCTAGATTAGAGTTAAGCCTTGTGAACCCAGAATAGACTTGGTAGTTTTTTTTTTTTTTCTTTTTTTTTGAGATGAAGTCTCACTCTGTTGCCTAGGCTGGAGTGTGGTGGCACAATCTCGGCTCACTGCAACCTCCACCTCCCGGGTCCAAGCAACTCCCCTGCCTCAGCCTCCCAAGTAGCTGGGATTACAGGCCAATTTTTGCATTTTTAGTAGAGACGGGGTTTTGCCATGTTGGCCAGGCTGGTCTCAAACTCCTGATCTCAACTGATCCGCTCGCCTCGGAGGTATTCAGTATTTTGATTTGAAGTGAGGTGAGATAAAGCAAAATCCAGTGGAACTAGCCCTTATGTAGTGCTGAGGATGTCTCAAAAACAAACAAACAAAAAAATTCTACGTTACACTTGGGTCTTCTTAACAGTTCCATGGTTGAATCTAGTCAAGTAGGATCTTCGCAGTGCTTACTGAATTATGAACAGCCTAAAAAGAAATGGAATCTGCAGGAATTTGAAAATGCATCCAAGGTTTAAAGTGAGTGATAGGGAGAGAAGAGGAAAGAAAGAAGTAACACTGTAGGACAAGTAGGCAAAGAAACTAGGAATAATTGAGGCCATGACTCCTACACCTGTTCTCAGCAAGGTGGCTCAGTTCTACAGGGACCTCAGTGTCCTCCATTCCCCTCAGAGGCCAAGCATTCACAGCTTCTCTCTGAGCTGTAAGGACTTTTCTGTTTGAAGACAGTGTAGTTTGCTGGACAAAGAGACAGACAGAAGTACAAAATGTCGAGAGGCAGACAAAAAACCTAGAAGTCTGGAAGAATTTTTTTTTAAGTATCTGTATATAGTTCTTATGATTAACTTGAGGACTGACTCAGTATACTGGATCTTACAGATCTTCAGAGAATGATCTTTGCAGGAAATCTCTGTTACCTGAAGATGAAAAGGAATGTGAACCAACTGTGATCCCAATTCAGACCTTCGCCAACTGACAGTTCAGGTGAAGGCCCTCTGGGGTGACCAGAAAGCAAAGAAAAGATGAGTATATTATTGCAGACAGTTCTCTTTCCCTTGGGATGAAAGAAAAAATAAAGAAGAGAGCTAAGCCTTGAAATACAGTAAGTGGGAGAAAACCTGGTATTAAAAGTAGGATTAAAAATCTTACAGATTTAGACAACGAGACTGATCTCAAACCTGGTGAAAGCCGTATTTATTCTGAGTTTCAGAGAAGATTTAGATTTTTGGGAAGTATTTTGACACCATTCCTAAGTTCAAGCAATATTTTAATATCCTCTAGATATATATTAAGATAGATCCAGAAACGACAATAATATAGGTGCAAGCATTCCTTCATTCAAACAAATATATTTTTCTTTCTTTTTTTTTTTTCTCTGTCGCCCGGGCCGGAGTGCAATGGTGCGATCTCGGCTCACTGCAACCTCCACCTCCGGGGTTCAAGCGATTCTCCTGCCTCAGCCTCCCAAGTAGCTGGGATTACAGAGGCATGCCACCACACCCAGCTATTTTTTTGTATTTTTAGTAGAGATGGGGTTTCACCATGTGGGCCAGGCTGGTCTTGAACTCCTGACATTAGGTGATAAACTGCACCTGGCCTCAAACAAGTATTTTTGACAGTCTACTACTATAGGTGTCAGTTGCCACCTATGTTAAGTACCTTGAATACAATGGTGAGCAAAACAGACTGCCTGATCTCAGAACTTCGAACACAGTAGGAGAGATTCATATTAAGAGAAAAATCATAAAATGATAAACAAAGTTGCAAACTGTGATGTGTGCTATGAAATAAAGTACAGAGTACCTTAAGAGTACATACTGGACTGGGCGCGGTAGCTCACACCTGTAATCCCAGCACTTTGGGAGGCTGAGGCAGGCGGATCACAAGGTCAGGAGATCAAGACCAGCCTGGCCAGCATGGTGAAACCCCATCTCTACTAAAAATACAAAAATGGGCTAGGCATGGTGGTGCGCGCCCATAGTCCCAGCTACTCAGGAGGCTGAGAGAGGAGAATCGCTTGAACCCGGGAGGCAGAGGTTGCAGTGAGCCAAGATCGCGCCACTGCACTCCAGCCTGGGTGACAGAGTGAGACTCTGTCTCAAAAAAAAAAAAAAAAAAAAAAGAGTACATAACAGGGGAACTTGGTAATAATAATAGGCTGCCTGTGACAACCTGACAAACCTGAGAGCCCTTCAGAGCAAATGATTTACAAAAAATAATAAAAAAAAATTATGTGTTAATTTTGCCCTGGCAGGAAGGGATCGTCAGATAAAAAGGTATTCATTGTCCTCAGGAGAGTAAAAGCATTAGCCTCACTCTCTCAAAGTTTTTGTTAGGTTCACATAAAAAAAAGCATCTTGTTCTTGGAAAAGAGTCACCATCATAAAGACAAGCAGAACAAATAGGAAGGAAATTGATTTATTCTATCTTCAATATACTGAAGCAAGAGGCCTTGAAGGTTGCTTGGTGGCACAGAGATATGGTCCGGATATGTCTGTCATTTCAACAGACTGTGACTATTCAGACATTTGTCCATAAGCAGATGACATTTAAAAAATCAGATAGCCACTTTGTGATTTTCAGATTGCATATTTTATACACATATCCAGAGTCAACCTCTAGAGTTAAACTCTCTCTCTACCTTCTCTGCATCAGCATCTACCACTCAGGCACACAATAAAACCCATTAGCAATGTTATTCTGAAAGCTGAAGATGTATTATATCCCTAATGATGAGACAGACAAGAACACAGAGTTCTTAAACTGTAACACATCAGCACCTATTGCATGGTAAACTTTAAATAAATACTGAATGACAACAAAATATTCAGGGGAACAGACTTTTGTTAGAATGAAATGCCTGAATTTCTAGGGGCAGACTGACAAAATAGCTCTCTGATAATCAGAGATGATTAGCTGCGCTCCTCTGGGTCTCTAAACTCCTCAGAGTGAGGATAGTTTGAAAGTCTGGTTACTGATGCAGAGACATGATGGGACTCTGAGGCCCAGCCTCTCTAACCACATATACTCTGACAAGGACTTGGATTCTTTATAAAAAGAATATGCAAAAATCAAATTGCCACCAGATGTTACCGAAAGACCTGAAATACTCCATTAAGTCCCTTTACACTTCCTTCCATTTTTTCAGGTTCATGAATTTCCAAAACAGAAGACATTCCATTCTCAGGGGCAAATGGAACATGCAAGAAGTCCGGATGCCTTGGGCAGCAGCAACCTACAGTGAGCCAACTGCTTAGTGGATGCCTGAAAATAAGACCATCTAAACACTTCCCGTTGCCTCAGCCTATAAAATCTGTACCAAGTGACAGATACATGAAGTGGTGTGGGTGGCTGGGCAATGAGGCAATCAGTGGGAAGAGTGAGCTGGCTGTACCTATAGGTGTTAAAAAAGGCAAGAGCTGCATATGCAATGAGCCAACATTAAGTCAATTTAAGAGTGACTATTCTCCATCCCCTTGACTCCCTCAGCTGCCCTTTTATTACTTTTTCTCCTCAGCCCTGACCTCAAATTTAATTTATAATCTAACTCTCCCACATAAAATAATAGAAGGGATATGGAGAATACAGATACAGTTTGAATTACCTCCCCAACACCTATCACTTGACTGCTTAAGTACCAGGATTAACACTGTTGAATAGCTATGAAGGGAAGATAATTAATCTAAAAAACTGGTATTGGCAATCTCTAGAAGCTGGGAAATTTTGCTAAGTCTGCTAAAATCCTCTGTGCGGGTATATCCCACAGACTGTGGACACTTGAGACTCTAATAACCACTTGGCAATATTTACAACAATAAGTCCCTGGTGGCTCCCCTGCAGAAGCAGGTTGAGAAGGGATGGGAAAGCCACATATCACACTTACCATCTTCTGTTTCCTGCCACACGATGCCTTCAAGGTTCACGCTAGTTCCAGGTTCACAGGGGCCCAAGCACTCAGGCTCTGTGGCTAGAGCCACATCACATGTGTTGACCCCAACTGATCGGGTACGAACCATGATCTGCTCACAGGGAGATGAGATGTCATTATTGACCACTGGCACCAAAAGGTGTATTGGCAGCACTGCTGGTGTGGAAACAGGGGACTCCATCTGTGGAGGGGAAGAAAAAGTAGTAGCTGAGTTGCAGGGAGAACATTTAGAGGAAATACCTTTTCTGTATTTAATCTAGTCCTACATCTATTCCTGCCAGATTGCAGACGGCTATAAATAAGACTTTGGTTCTTCCTTTCAAGTTCTGGCTTATGATACCACTACACATCTAGTGGTTTAGATGAGAGCATCCTGTGCTAAGAGAAACTCTTATTAATGAGCATATAATGATCTTATATAATGAGCATTAATGATCTTCCTCATAAACTACACTTGGCTAAAATTGTTTTTTAAAAAGTTCTATTTTTTCTCATCTCATTTAAAAATCTGTAATGAAAGAGAATCAGGGCCAGATTTCAACAGTAACAGAGCACACAGACTGATGAGAAAGACAAGGCCCAGCATCTGAGGTATGTTCTGCTACCACCACACTATGCTTCCTACCATTTGTTCAGCAAACAGTACATTAGTCTGGCATAAAATCCATGAATTTGGGTGGGGAAAAAGAGAGGAAGAAATAGCCAAATCCTAGGAATGCCATGATTCCTAATGATCCTAGGTGCTTTAACACATCTTTGGCTAGAAGGAATCTACTTAAAAGTTATAGCAGGGCTGGGATTAACCTGGTGGGAATTTCTAACCCTTAGAGACTGTAACAGTGGTTGTTTAATGAGAATGGCATCTTGGAATATAATTCTAACATCAAATTTATCTATAAGAAACACGAGGTGGGCTGGGTGCAGTGGCTCACGCCTGTAATCCCAGCACTTTGGGAGGCCGAGATGGGCGGATCACGAGGTCAGGAGATCGAGACCATCCTGGCTAACACCGTGAAACCCTGTCTCTACTAAAAATACAAAAAATTAGCTGGGCGTGGTGGTGGGCGTGGTGGTAGTTCCCACGACTTGGGAGGCTGAGGCAGGAGAATAGCGTGAACCCAGGAGGCGGAGCTTGCAGTGAGCTGAAATTGCACCACTGCACTCCAGCCTGGGCGACGAGCAAAACTCCGTCTCAAAAAAACAAAACAAAACAAAAAAAACAGAAGGTGCTGTTGCCACCCAGAAACCAATCAATAGCAGTCTGAAGATATAGCTGATTATGTATACAAAGATAGAAATAGTCAAACACGGCCGGGCGCGGTGGCTCACACGTATAATCCCAGCACTTTGGGAGGCTGAGGCGGGCAGATCACCTGAGGTCAAGAGTTCGAGACCAGCCTGATTAACATGGTGAAACCATGTCTCTACTAAAAATACAAAAATTAGCCAGGCGTACTGGCGGGCGCCTGTAATCCCAGCTATTCAGGAGCCTGAGGCAGGAGAATCACTTGAACCTGGGAGGCGGAGGTTGCAGTGAGCTGAGATTGCACCATTGCATTCCAGCCTGGGTAACAGAGCAAGACTCCTTCTCAAAATAAATAAATAAATAAATAAATAAATAAATAAATAAATAAGCAATCCGCCTCCAAAACCAGAAACCAGAACCTCTCACAAGAATGTAATTAGTTAGGCAGGTGCGGTGGCTCACGCCTGCAATCCCAGCACTTCGGGAGGCTGAGGCAGACGGATCACGAGGTCAGGAGGTCGAGACCATCCTGGCTAACAAGCTGAAACTCCGTCTCTACTTAAAATTAAAAAAAAAAAAAAATTACCCGGGCGTGGTGGCAGGTGCCTGTAGTCCCAGCTACGTGGGAGGCTGAGGCAGGAGAATCGCTTGAACTCAGGAGGCGGAGGTTGCAGTGAGCTGAGATCGTGCCACTGCGCTCCAGCCTGGTGACAGAGCAAGACTCCGTCCTCAAAAAAAAAAAAAAAAAAAAGGAAAGAAAAGAAAAGAAAAAAAACAATGTAATTAGTTAGGTTCCAAGAAGAATGCAACACATCTAGAGACAATATAAAAGTTGTGATGGGTCAGGTGCAGTGGCTCATGCCTGTAGTCCCAGTGTTTTGGGAGGCCTAGGGAGGAAGATCACATGTAGATAGGAGTTCAAGACTAGCCTGGGTAACATAGCAAGACCCCACCTCTATAAAAAATAAAAATAAAAAAGGTATCTGTGTGTGGTGGCACATGCCTGTATTCTCAGCTACTCCAGAGGCTGAGGTGGGAGGACCACTTAAGCCCAGGAGGTTGAGGCTACAATGAGCTATGATTGTGCCACTGTACTCCAGTCTAGGTGACAGAGTGAAACCCTATCTCAAAAAAAAAAAAAAAAAAAAGAATGAAGTGGGCAGTGATCCTTTAACTCTTTAAATTCCAGAATTTATGAGGCTGACAAAGTCTATTATGCTCCAGTGATTAATGTCCCAGTCCTGAATGAGCATAATGTCTTGCATATGCAAAGACACTCAATGCACACACCGGCTTATTTCCTCTGAAGATTAAGTATGATATTAATCAGCAGACCTAGAAAACGAGAGTCTAAGATTGGGACTTTTCCAATCCTTGCAACTCTTCCCTTTGTGAGGACTTCTTAGTCTAGGTTAAATGTAGTCCTTCAGTACAGACATTCAGAGAAAATCATACATGAATCCATAATCCAAGCTTCTAAATAGTTCTGCAACAAAACTGTGATTCTGGAATAATTTACTACATGGCTATCATTCTATCTATAATCCATTTCCCTCCCACAACACACACAGAGACAAATGTCTTCCTGGCCTTGACAACTAGCCTACAAGCTGAGGTCTGGGTACCAGATCCATTCTCCACAGCTGGCTCTGACTTCTTGGCTTAGAAAGTCATCACTATTTGCAGATCATCATTGTGAGTCCACAGAATGTTCACACACTGATTCTGATTAATTCTGGTCCCTGAAGAGCTGCCAAAACATCCTTATCCTGCTTGTCTCACACACACACCCCTTGTACTTCCCTAACTCCACCTTTTTCATGAAATGAAATGGAAGTGGAAGCCTGTATAATGAATCCTCGACATTTATGATAAATGCCACAAGGCATATTTGCTCTCTTGAAAATGGACACTTGTAATTTAATTTGCCAACCTTCTTGGGGTGTGGTAGATCCTGGAAAGATCCTTTAAAATTTCCATGCACAGAAGTGAAGGTAAAAACAACACAGAAAAAGTAAACTGGAGCCTCCCTACTCACTCCTCTGCAGTGCTGGAAGAAACTCTTGAGAGTCACTAGAGAGGGAAAGTTAGAGATAGAGTATACAGATTATCTTTACCTTGGCCTCACCTCTGTTTATCTACTCTTTCTCTTGGGGACGAACCGTGACAGAAGCAGTTTCACAGCCTATATGTGTACTTCGTTTGCTTAGGGTTTGTTCCCTTTTCTATACTTTCTTCTACTCGCAAGAGAAATTCCTGCAAGGTCCTACTGGACACAGACATTGGCCTAAACCTTCCAGGTCACTCCTGTGAACTTTCTGATTGCCTTGCTTGCACATGTCCTATTGCCAACCTGTTCCACAGCTCAGGCAGCAACCCTAGGCACCGAAGGAACTTTACCCCATGGAGACACCTATATACTCTTTCTCTTAGCCACTGAGGACAGCTCTTTTCTGGAAGTAGTTTCATTTCCTGCTAGGTTATTCAGTGCTCCTGGCAGGCTAGGAGAAAGATATGCTAACACATTCTAGATAAAATGAAGTCCCCAGTTTTGCACCGAGAAATCCAGAAAACAACACCTAAAATGTAGATTGGAAACATCACTGTTGCATTCAAGCAGTTTGCCAAATTATACCCTGCTATAGAATAACTGAGGAGAAGAAACTTCAGCTGAACTGATCACTAAGAATAACAGAACAGACTCATAAACATGAGGAACTCATTAACAAGTATGCATCAAACTACCCTTTCTGATTAGAGTTACTAGGCAGAGTTTGGCATCTCTGTTGTATGAAGATGACTTTATTTAATTACTTAGTTAATTAAAGAGATGTTTGGGGATGGAGAGAAGTGACGAAATCCACCTATGGGTTTGAACTGTTCATTTTCCATTTACTTTGCAACAGAAATCTAAGGAGAGATCACAGAGCAGCACAATAGTATTTAATTACAGCTCCAGCTCTGTTAATTACCATTTGGTCACATCTATAATCTAACATTAAGCCATAGTGCATAATAAGCTCTGTGATATTCATCTAATAACTTATGTGGCTTTACAGGATTTCATATTCTATTATTCACTGAAACAAACATAGCTTCATTTATCACTTTCCAGGAGAAGATAACAATCAGAAAAAGGAGGCTGGGTGCAATGGCTCAAGCCTGTAGTCCCAGCACTTTGGGACGCCAAGGTGGGCAGAGTGCTTGAGTCTAGGAGTTTGAGACCAGCCAGGGCAACACTGTGAGACCCTGTCTTTACAAAAAATTGAAAACAAAACCAAAAAAACCTAGCTGGGTGTGTTGGCACACACCTACAGTCCTAGCTACTTGGGAGGCTGAGGTAGGAGTGATACGGATGTGTTGGGTAGAGAAGAACATGGTCCCTTTAAATGATACGGAGGGGGTAAGGGAAGTGCTGGGTAGAGGAGGTCATGGTCCCTGGCTAAGGCTCCATCTGGGGCCTGTGCCCACGGACTGAGGTGAAGATAGGCATTTTTGTTTTCCCGCTCAAATGCTGGATTTCCCAAGACCACCCTGGTCTGCCATGGCCCCTCCCTGTGCCTATAAAAATTCCCCAGACCCTAGCAGACAGACACACAAGCGGCTGGACTTTTAGAGGAACACATTGGCAGAAGAAGACACAGCGGCTGGACCTTGAGAGGGCATTGAGAGGAGAATGCCAGCAGGAAAACACAGGACGGCGGAAGAGCACACGACAGATGCAGGCAGGCCGTGGAACGAAGCAGAGTTTGGCTGGGGCAGTGGGAGAAGAGCCTGGGCCACTAAGTAGCTGAATGCCAGGGGAAAACCATCTCCCTTCTGGCTCCCCAATCTACTGAGCATTACTTCCACTCAATAAAACTTTACACTCATTCTCCAAGCCCACATGTGATCCAATTCTTCCAGTACACCAAGACAAGAACCTTGGGATACAGAAAGCCCTCCATTCTTGGGATAAGGCAGGGCTCTAACTGAGCTAACACAAGACACCTAAGGACAGCTAAACTAAAAGAGCACCCTGTAACACACACCCACTGGGGCTTCAGCTGTAAGCATTCACCCCTAGACACTGCCAGGGTTGGAGCCCCACAGCCTGCCCGTCTCTATGCTACTCTAGCGAGGTTTGAGCAGTGAAGAAGTGAGCCACACTCCCATCACACGCCCTGTGAGGGGGACAGGAGAACTTTTCCCATTTCAGGAGGAAATTTTAGCCCCGGGGGTGAAGACTGCAGTGTGCTGTGATCGCACCACTGTACTCTAGCCTGTGCAATAGAGCAAGACCCTGTCTCAAAAAAGGGGAAAAAAAAAATCAGAAAAGGACTCATTGTGCCATCTTTCTCATATACCTAAAATATAAGAGCAGGGATTTTCAGGAGATTGGGGCCAAGAGGGAAAATAAGGAATAGGAATATTAAAAAGTTAAGGTAATTAGATGCCTTAATAACTACACCAACAAAAGTTAGGCTAATTCTCAGTCTTTGAAATGCTAAGAAGTGCCATCATGGCTCCTAGGGCTCAGCTTACTGGGGAGGTAAACAACAAAACAATCAAAAGCTTGAAAAGAGACTTATAGAGAATTTAAAGAGGAGATCTCTGGAGTTTCCCAACACTTTATGTCCTTTATCTTTTAATGATAATTTTTGTTTGTTTGTTTGTTTGTTTTTTGAGATGGAGTTTAACTCCTGTTGCCCAGGCTGGAGTGCAATGGCGTGATCTCAGCTCACTACAATCTCTGCCTCCCGCGTTCAGGCAATTCTCCTGCCTCAGTCTCCCAAGTAGCTGGGATTATGGGCTCCCACCACCATGCCTGGCTATTTTTTGTATTTTTAGTAGAGACTAGGTTTCACCATGTTGGCCAGGCTGGTCTTGAACTCCTGACCTCAGGTGATCCAACCGCCACAGCCTCCCAAAGTGCTGGGATTACAGACGTGCCTGGCGATAATTCTCTTTTCTTTGAGACAGGGTGTCGCAATGTCGTCCAGGCTGGAGTGCAGTGCAGTGATCATGGCTCACTGCAGCTTCAACCTCTCTGGCTCAAGCAATCCTCCCACTGCAGCCTCCCAAGTAGCTGGGACGACATGTGCACCACCATGCTAGGCTATTTTTTTTTTTTGTGGCCAGGAATGGTGGCTCATGCCTGTAATCCTAGCACTTGGGGAAGCTGAAGTGGGAGGACTGTTTGAGTCCAGGAGTTTGAGACTAGCCTGGGCAATACAGTGAAATTTTGTCTCAAAAAAAAACCAAAAAAAACAAAACAAACCAACAACAAAATAAAAACAAAAAGTTTGTAGAGAAAGAGTCTCCCTATGTTGCCCATCCTAACATGATACTTCTCAATTTACCTTTAGATAGCAGTTTAAGGCCGGGCGCAGTGGCTCACGCCTGTAATCCCAGCACTTTGGGAGGCTGAGGCAGGTGGATCACCTGAGGCCAGGAGTTCAAGACCAGCCTGGCCAACATGGTGAAACCCCATCTCTACTAAAAATAAAAAATTAGCTGGGCATGGTGGCATGCACCTGTAATTCCAGCTACTTTGAACACTGAGGCATGAGAATTGCTTGAACCAGGGAGGCGGAGGTTACAGTGAGCCAAAATTGCACAATTGTACTCCATCCTGGGCAACAGAGTGCAAAAAAAAAAAAAAAAAAAAAAAGAAGACCGGGTGCAGTGGCTTACACCTGTAATCCCAGCACTTTGGGAGGTCAAGGGGGGGCGGATCACAAGGTCAGGAGATCGAGACCATCCTGGCTAACACGGTGAAACCTCGTCTCTACCAGAAACACAAAAAATTAGCCGGGTGTGGTGGCGAGCTCCTGTAGTCCCAGCTACTCAGGAGGCTAAGGTAGGAGAATGGCGTGAATCCGGGAGGTAGAGCTTGCAGTGAGCAGAGATTGTGTCACTGCATTCCAGCCTGGGCGACAGAGTGAGACTCCGTCTAAAAAAAAAAAAAAAAAAAAAAAAAAAAAAAGATATCAGTTTAGTAACATATAAGGATCTGAATGCTGATAGGCAGATGACACAGAAATGGGGACTTGAGAGAATAGGGAAAGGCCAGAGTCATTCATCTCCCCACAAGGAGTAATTATAATAATATACCTATTTCAACTGCCTCTCACAGATGAGAGGCACTGATGGAGAAAAATCTTCATGGCTGCAATATAACTTTACAGGTAGAAAATGCACTGAGGGCCAAATGTGATGGCTTATACCTGTAATCCCAGCATTCTGGGAGGCCAAGGCGGGAGGACTGCTTGAGCTCAGGAGTTCTAGACCACCCTGGGCAACATGGCAAAAGCCTATCTTTTTTTTTTTTTTCTTTTTTGAGACAGACTCTCGCTCTGTCATCCAGGCTGGAGTGCAGTGGCTTGATCTCGGCTCACTGCAAGCTCCGCCTCCCGGGTTCATCCCACACTCCTGCCTCAGTCTCCCAAGTAGCTGGGACTACAGGCACCCACCACCACGCCCAGCTAATTTTTTTGCATTTTTAGTAGAGATGGGGTTTCACTGTGTTAGCCAGGATGGTCTCGATCTACTGACCTCGTGATCTGCCCGTCTTGGCCTCCCGAACTGCTGGGATTAGAGGCGTGAGCCACCGTGCTTGGCCAGCAAAAGCCTATCTTTACAAAAAATAAAAAATTAGCTCAGTATGGTGGCACATCCCTGTAGTTCCAGCTACTCGGGAGACTGAGACGCAGGAGGATGAGGCAGCAGTTAGCTATGACTGCACCACTGTGCTCCAGCCTGAGCAACAAAATGAGAGACCCTATCTGAAAAAAAAAAAGAAAGAAAATTCACTGAAGAGATATTTGAGATAGACCTTTCCTTCTCCCCTTCACAATGAGTCTTTATCTTCACCTTCACAGACAAAAACGCAGGAAGGAAGTTAGTTCTACTGATAACAGTGGTTCTAAGAAACTTTCTTTTATCCAAAAATAAAAAGGTAGTTGGGGATGATGGTTACATGAATGTTCAGATTTATTCAGAATTATCAGATAAGATTGTGTAGGAAGTAAGATGTCACTGGCTGGGCACAGTGGCTCACTGTAATCCCAGCACTTTAAGAGGCTGAGGTAGGTGGATCACCTGATGTCAGGAGTTCGAGACCAGCCTGACCAACATGGGAAAACCCCATCTCTACTATAAACACAAAAATTAGCCAGTCGTGGCGGTGCATGCCTGTAATCCCAGCTACTCGGGAGGTTGAGGCAGGAGAATCGTTTGAACCCAGGAGGCGGAGGTTGCAGTGAGCCGAGATTGTGCTATTGCACTACAGCAAGGGCAACAAGAGTGAACCTCCATTTCGGAAAAAAAAAAAAAAATAAACAAAGTAGGATGTCATCAAATACACTAAACATTATGTTGATAAGACGTTATCAAGACAGAGGCAGTGGCTCACACCTGTAATCCCAGCACTTTGGGAGGCCAAGGACAGAGGATCACTTGAGCTCAGGAGTTTGAGACCAGCCTGGGCAACATACAGAGACCTTGTCTCTACAAAAAAATTCAAAAACTAGCCAGGCACGGTGGTGTGCACCTGTAGTCTTAGCTGCTGAGGAGGCTGAGATGAAAGAACTGCTTGAGAGGATGGGAGGATTGCAACCAGAAGGTTGAAGCTGCAGTGAGCCAAGGTAGTACCACTGTACTCTAGCCTAGGCAACAGAATGAGATACTGTCTTAAAACAAACAAACAAACAAAACCAAACAAAAAACAGGCCAGGCATGGTGGCTCACGCCTGTAATCTCAGCACTTTGAGAGTCCGAGGCGGGCAGATCACGAGGTCAGGAGTTTGAGACCAGCCTGGCCAACAGGGTGAAAACCCGTCACTACTAAAAATACAAAAATTAGCCAGGTGTGGTGATGGGTGCCTGCAATCCCAGCTACTCAAGAGGCTGAGGCAGGAGAATCCCTTGAACCCAGGAGACAGAGGTTGCAGAGAGTCGAGACTGTGCCACTACGCTCCAACCTGGGTGACAGAACAAGACTCTGTCTTTAAAAAAAAAAAAAGCGAGATGTTATCTTTACCAATAATCCCAAAAGTGCTTTGAGATTTTACAGTGACTCAATATCAGCAATATTAACAGTAATATAGGTGCACAGGGCAGAGGGATTAAAATGAATACTCACTGATTAATGGATAAACATATAATAATCCACCAAGGTATTACATAAAACTTAATTTGCTCACCAAATTCTTATTGTGGGTTATTTAAAAGAATGGCAAATAAAACCCCATTTATCTACTTATTACTTATTTTTGTCTCTTGAAATACAGAAAAGGCCGGGTGCGGTGGCTCACGTCTGTAATGCCAGTACTTTGGGAGGCCAAGGTGGGCGGATCACAAGGTCAGGATGTCAAGACCATCCTGGCTAACACGGTGAAACCCCGTCTCTACTAAAAATATGAAAAAGAAAAACCAAAAAAACAAACAAAAAAAAACTAGCTGGGCGTGATGGCAGGTGCCTGGTATTCCCAGCTACTCGGGAGGCTGAAGAAGGGAAATGGCATGAACCTAGGAGGCAGAGCTTGCAGTGAGCCAAGATCACGCCACTCCAGCCTGGGCGACAGAGACAGATTCCGTCTAAAAAAAAAAAAAATTATATATAAGTATGTATGTATGTATGTATGTATCTATCTATATCTATATATGGAAAAAAGACTAGGCACATGGCTCACGCCTGTAATCCCAGCACTTTGGGAGTCCAAGGTGGGCAGATCACTTGAGGACAGGAGTTCGAGACTAGCCTGGCCAACATGATGAAACCCCGTCTCTACTAAAAATACAAAAAGAATTAGTCAGGCATGGTGGTGGGTGCCTATAATGCCAGCTACTTCGGAGACTGATGCACAAGAATTGCTTGAACCCAGGAGGCAGAAGTTGCAGTGAGCTGAGATCGCACCCTTGTACTTCAGCCCCCATGGGAGATGGAGCACGACTGTCTCAAAACAAAAATAAGGAAAAAAAAAAAATCCTCAATTATTTGAGCCACTTTCTGTTGACTGGAATTCTGAGACAAAATTCCATTCAATAAACAAGTTTAGGCTGGGCGTGGTAGCTCACGCCTGTAATCCCAGCACTTCGGGAGGCCAAGGCGGGCGGATCACAAGGTCAGGAGTTAGACCAGCCTGGCCAACATGATGAAACCTTGTCTCTACTACAAATACAAAAAAATAGCCCGGCATGGCGGCGCATCCCTGTAGTCCCAGCTACTCAGGAGGCTGAGGCAGGAGAATCACTTGAACCCGGCAGGCGGAGCTTGCAGTGAGCTGAGATCGCACCACTGCACTCCAGCCTGTGCGACAGTGCAAGATTCCGTCTCAAAAAATAAATAAGTTTAAATAAGGATGATTTTTGCTTATTCTGAAAAATCAGCAATTCCTTGTAAAGAGAGGCTGGCAGGTTGATATCATGGGATAATTAAGGATGGAAGGAGAAATCTGAATGCCTCCTTTCCACAAAGTTCTTATCAGAATTCAACAGAATATGCTGAATAAATGCCAAAACAACACAACATTTAACTATAAGTAGAGGAAATTCAAGTCCTTTTCTTTCTTCTTCTTCGTTTTTTCTGAGACAGGGTCTCACTCTGTCTTCCAGGTTCGTGTGATTATGGCTCACTGCAGCTTTGACCTCTCAGGCTCAAGCAATCCTCCCACTTCAGCCTCTCAAGTAGCTGGGACAACAGGTGCATGCCACCATGACCAGCTAACTTTTGTATTTTTTGTAGAGACAAGGTTTTGCCATGTTTCCCAGGCTGGTCTTTTTTTTTTTTCTTTTTGAGATGGAGTCTCGCTCTGTTGCCCAGGCTGGAGTGAAGTGGCGCGATCTCGGCTCACTGCAAGCTCTGCCTCCTGGGTTCACATCATTCTCCTGCCTCAGCCTCCCAAGTAGCTGGGATGACAGGTGCCTGCTAACGTGCCCGGCTAATTTTTCGTATTTTTAGTAGAGACGGGGTTTCACCGTGGTCTCGATCTCCTGACCTCGTGATCCACCCGCCTTGGCCTCCCAAAGTGCTGGGATTACAGGTGTGAGCCACTGTGCCTGGCCTCAGGTCCTTTTCTTTTCTGTGTTTCAGACAGAGTCTGACTCTGTTGCCCAGGCTGGAGTGCAGTGGCGTGATATCGGCTCACTGCAACCTCTGCTTCCACGGTTCAAGCGATTCTCCCACCTCAGCCTCCCGAGTAGCTGGGATTACAGGTACATGCCACCGCACCTGGCTAATTTTTGTATTTTTAGTAAAGACAGGGTTTCACCATGTTGGCCAGGCTGGTCTCGAACTCCTGACCTCAAGCGATCCGCCCGCCTCGGCCTCCCAAAGTGCTGGGATTACAGGCATGAGCCACCATGCCCAGTGGGTCCTTTTCAAACAGTAAGTACACTTGGACTTTGCCTCTCCCCTGCCTTTGGAAAAAAAAAAAGAGGCTCCTGGACTGCTGAGCTTCCAGATTTCACTTAGGCTGTCCTGAAAAAGAATTTTGATTATAAATCTGGTTAATTTCCAAAATATCTTATAGCAGGAGGTAAGGAAGAAAAAGAGAAAAAGACAGAGTAGCTGGCAACATAACCAGTCTTCAAACAGTTCTTAGAAGCTATATATAGGCCGGGCGCGGTGGCTCCCACCTGTAATCCCAGCACTTTGGGAGGCTGAGGTGGGCAGATCACAAGGTCAGGAGATCAAGAACATCCTGGCTAACTCAGTGAAACCCCATCTCTACTAAAAGTACAAAAAAAAAAAAAAAAAAAAAAAATTAGCTGGGCGTGGTGGCGGGCGTAGTCCCAGCTACTCGGGAGACTGAGGCAGAAGAATCTGTTGAACCTGGGAGGCGGAGGTTGCAGTGAGCAGAGCGTGCCACTGCGCTCCAGCCTGGGCAACAGAGAGAGAGAGACTCTCTCAATAGAGAGAGATTCAAAAAAAAAAAATAAAATAAAACAAAGAAAAGAAAAAAGCGCTATATTCTATTATTCACAGAAGACTTAATGTAGTACTTAATTTTAACCAATCAGTACCTAGTCAAGGTCAGCAGTAAAGGCTGTCCCATTGTGCACCAGAAAATGCAAGTACAGGCCCAGCACAGTGGCTTACACCTGTAATCCCAGCACTTTGGGAGGCTGAGGTGGGCGGATCATGAGGTCAGGAGTTCAAGACCAGCCTGGCCAACATGGTGAAACCCCATCTCTACAAAAAATGCAAAAAAACCCACAAAAAAACAATTAGCCAGGCATGGTGGCTGGTGCCTATAATCTCAGCTACTCAGGAGGCTGAGACAGAGGACTGACTGCTTGAACCTGGGAGGCAGAGGTTGCAGTGAGCCGAGATCGCACCACTGCATTCTAGCCTGGGCAACAGGGCAAGACTCTGCCTCAAAAAAAAGAAAAAGAAAATGCAAGTACAGTGAACATTAAATTTTGTTTTTGTTTTTCTTTCTCTTTTGATTTTTGTTTGTTTTTGCTTTTGAACATATAATTTGAAGACTACAGACTTATAGTCTATAGTCTGTTCTGCAGTGATCCCTGTATATTCTTGGGCTCAGACCCTAAAGCCTTTTCTGCTAAAGAGGAGACAGCAGATCAAACAATCCTGATATTCAAGACTGTCTAGAAATTCCCAGTGTGTGGGAACAGATAAATTATGCTTGAAATTTAACAAAGGAAAAAAATCTCATAAGCAAAATCAATGTGCAACACAAATCACATGGCAGTGTCCATTATTGTGGCAAAGGTTTTTGCTGAATGAAGCATCTCCATTGCTCTTCCCTAAGTCTTCTCACTCTACAATCTCCTGCCTGCTTGAAATTCACATTTTCCTTCAGCAAAGCTTATTAACTTTGCAGCTGATGAACGATGATAGAGACTTAAGTCTTCCACTGAAGTTGACTGTATGTTTATCATAGAAGGCTGATGATCTCACTCATTCCTGTATGGTTACAAGGTAAGCATTAGGATTTGCTTCCTAAGAATAAAGAACTTCTGCAATTACTTCCTTTCCTGAACACACTTCTTTTACCTCCTTTCACATATGCATTTCCTAAAAAGTCAGGACTTAAGTGTGTCATCTTTACTCCACTCTTTAACCTTTGAGAATATAAAAACAAATAAGCAAACAAAATGCAAAATTAAAAAACCCCACAAACCAAACAAAGTAAACACAACAGAAAGTTAAAGCCATTTTCTGAAACATTAATAATCACAGATGTCAGATGTCTTAAGCAGTGATTCCTAGGCCGGCCCACCCAAGCCTATGTAACCTATAACGTGGCTGGACCAAACTGTACTAAAGAACTAATGAATCATCATTCATATTGTCAGTCCTGTGAGAAAACATGAGTTCTAAATTGAGACATCACAAATCACATTTTGCTCTGCTGTGGCTTAGGAAGGAGGAATAGGATGATTCTCCCTGCTATAAGTTAGCTGTTCTAAAACTTTCTGGTCATGGAAATTCTTTTAAAAAAATTATTATTTTAGAGACAGGGTCTTGCTCTGTCACCCAGGCCAGAGTACAGTGGCTCAATCATTGCCCACTATGGCCTGGAACTCCTGGACTCAATGATCCTCTGGCCTCAGCCTCCTGAGTAGCTTGGGACTACAGGCACACACCACTGCACTTGGCTATTTTTTTTTTTAAACTTTTATTTTAAGTTCAGGGGTACATATGCAAGTTTGTTATACAGGTAAACTGTCACGAGGGTTTGTTGTACAGATTATTTCATCACCCAGGTATTAGGCCTAGTAAACATTCATTATTTTTCCTAGTCCTCTCTCTCCTCCCACCCTCCACTCTGACTCCACACTTTTTGACTCCACTCTGAGTAGGCCCATATCTGTTTGTTCCCCTCTAAGTGTCCATGTGTTCTCATCATTTAGCTTTCACTTATAAGTGAGAACAAGTGGTATTTGGTTTTCTGTTTCTGCGTTGGTTCGCTCAATTTTTAATTTTTAAATTTGTAAAGATGGAGGTCTCCCTATGTTGCCTAAACTGCTCTTGAACTCCTGGGCTCAAGAGATCCTTGTGCCTCGGCCTCCCAGAGTGCTAGGATTACAGGTGTGTGCCACTGCACCTTGCAAGAAATTCTTAAAAACTGAAAACCTTATTATTATTATTTTTTGAGACAGCATCTCATGCTGTCACCCAGGCTGAAATGCAGTGGCTCAATCCCTGCCTCCTGGGTTCAAGCAATTCTCATGCCTCAGTCTCCTGAGCAGCTGGGATTACAGGTACATGCCACCACACCAGGCTAATTTTTGTATTTTTAGTAGAGACAGGGTTTTACCATGTTAGCCAGACTGGTCTTGAACTCCTAACCTCAAGGGATCCACCTGCTTTGGCCTCCCAAAGTGCTAGGATTACAGGTGTGAGCCACCATGCCCGGCCTTATTTTTTTCATTTACTTAACATCTTTTCCCCCTCTCATACCTAGTCTCACAAAAAAACTGAGAACCTTAAAGAGCTTTGGCTTATGTAGGCTATATCCCTTGATATTTAATATATTAGAAATTAAAATGAGGCCAGGCATGGTGGCTTACACCTGTAATCCCAGCACTTTGGGAGCCCAAGGCGGGTGGATCACCTGAGGTCAGGAGTTTAAGACCAGCCTGGCCAACATGCTGAAACCCCATCTCTACAAAAAAATACAAAAATTAGCCTCTCAGATACTTGGGAGGCTGAGGCAAAACAATTGCTTGAATCTGGGAAGCAGAGGTTGCAGTGAGCTGAGACTGTGCCACTGCACTCCAGCCTGGGCGACAAAGTGATACCCTGTGTCCAAAAAAAAAAAAAAAAAAAAGAAAAGAAAAGAAAGAAATTAAAACTAAAACATGCAACTAACAAGGCTGGGTGTGGTAGCTCACGCCTATCATCTCAGCACTTTGGGAGGCTGAGGTGGGTAGAATGCTTTAGCCCAGGATTTCCAGACCTGCAGGGGCAACATAGAAAGACCCCATCTTTAAAAATAAAAAAAATTAGCTGGGCATGGTGGCACACGCCTGTAGTCCCAGCTACTTAGGAGGCTGAGGGGGAGGATCGCTTGGGCCCAGGAGGTTGAGGCTGCAGTGAGCCATGATCATGCCACTGCTTTCCAGCTTGGGGGACAAAGTGAGATGCTGTATCAAAAAGATAAACACACACACACACACACACACACAACAATTTTGAAATAAAATAAGAGACAAAGAGAACAGATTGGCAGCTGCCAGGAATTAGGGGTGGGCAGGGGAAGGTGGAAGAAAGGTAAATGTGGTTGTAAATAGTCAACACAAGAGATCCTTATGGTGCTGTAACTGTTCTGTATCTTGACTGGGTGGTGGATACATGAACGTACACATGGGACTAAACTGTATGGAACTACACACACCCAGAAAAATACACAAATGAGTACAAGTAAAATGGGGGAAATCTGAACACAATAGGTGAAAGAATCAATATTACCATCCCAGTTGCAATATTGCACTAGAGTTCTGCAAGATATTATCATTGGGGAAACATAGGAAAAGGGTACATGGTACCTGAGATTACTGTAGTATTTATCACAAATACAATTATATTAAAATAAAAAGATATTTAAAAAGTTAAGAACCCCAAATAACTTTTATTTATGTAGGATAAGTTGACTGGTGTTTACCAGACTAGAATTAAAATAAGAAATAATTTGGCCAGGCGTGGTGGCTGAGGCTTGTAATCCTAGCACTTTGGGAGGCCAAGGCGGGCAGATCGCGTGAAGTCAGGAGTTTGAGACTACCCTGACCAAAATGGTGAACCCGTCTCTTCTAAAAATACAAAAATTAGCTGGGCATGGCGGCGCATGCCTGTAATCCCTGCTACTTGGGAAGCTGGGGCAGGAGAATCACTTGAACCCAGGAGGAGGGGGTAGCAGTGAGCCGAGATCCCGCCACCTCACTGCAGTCTGGGCAACAGAGTAAGACTCTGTCTCAAAAAAAAAAAGAAAAAAAGAAAATAGAAAACATTTAAGGCCAGGCGCAGTGGCTCATGCCTGTAATCCCAGCACTTTGGGGGGCCAAGAAGGGTTGATCACCTAAATTCAGGAGTTCAAGACCAGCCTGGCCAACATGTTGAAACCCTGTCAGTACTAAAAATACAAAAATTAGCCAGGCGTGGTGGCAGATGCCTGTAATTCCAGCTACTCGGGAGGCTGAGGCAAGAGAATCACTTGAACCTGGGAGGCAGAGGTTGCAGTAGACCGAGATTGTGCCACTGCACTCCAGCCTGGGCAAAAGAGTGAGATTCTGTCACAAACAAACAAATAAACAAGTACACATCACGAGGTCAGGAGATCGAGACCATCCTGGCTAACACGGTGAAACCCCGTCTCTACTAAAATACAAAAAAATTAGCCGGGCGCAGTGGCGGGTGCCTGTAGTCCCAGCTACTCCGGAGGCTGAGGCAGGAGAATGGCGCTAACCCGGGAGGCGGAGCTTGCAGTGAGCCGAGATCGAGCCACTGCACTTCAGCCTGGGTGACAGAGTGAAGACTCTGCCTCAAAAAAAAAAAAAAAAAAAAAAAACAAGTACACATTAAGTTAGTTAAAATAACATAAAAAATCTGTTAAATATTAACATATGTTATCTTCAAAGTCTGGTTTAATATAAGACAGCTGGATTCTCCATTCAATCTGTTGGTGAAATGTTTTGGTTGAAGTATATAAAGAAAATCAGCCTTACATAGAATATATATATGGTACAGATATATGTATATGTGCGTGTTGTTTTACCGATAATATATATAATGTTTGTATTTAATAGCCTTTTCAGATAATTGTGGATATTATTCCTTGATGTGACACCAAAATTCAGCAAATGATAGTTCTATTATTTATTTATTTATTTTGACGGAGTTTCACTCTTATTTGCCCAGGCTGGAGTGCAATGGCATGATCTCAGCTCACCGCAACCTCCACCTCCCGAGTTCAAGCGATTCTCCTGCCTCAGTCTCCCGAGTAGCTGGGATTATAGGCATGTGCCACCATGCCTGGCTAATTTTGTATTTTTAAATAGAGACGGGGTTTCTCCATGTTAATTAGGCTGGTCTCAAACTCCTAACCTCAGGTTATCTGCCAGCATGGGCCTCCCAAAGCACTGGGATTACAGGTGTGAGCCACCACGCCCAGTCCATGCCTGGCTAATTTTTATATTTTTAGTAGAGACAGGGTTTCACCATGTTGGCCAGACTGATCTCAAACTCTTGACCTCAGGTGACCCTACTGCCTCGGACTCCCAAAGTGTTGGTATTACTGATGTAACCATTTTAAACTGTAAATGCTAATCTTGGCAGAAGTGGTAGCTCATGCCTATAATCCTAGCTCTTTGGTAGGCCAAGATGGGAGGATTGCTTGAACTCAGGAATTTGAGACTAGCTTGGGGAACATAGTGAGATCCTGTCTCTATAAAAAGTTTTTCTGTTTTTTTTTTTTTTTTTGAGATGGAGTCTTGCCCTGTTGCCTAGGCTGGAGTGCAATGGCATGGTCTCAGCTCACTGCAACCTCTGCCTCCTGGTTCAAGCAATTCTCCTGCCTCAGCCTCCCAAGTAGCTGGGATTATAGGCGCCTGCTACTATGCCCGGCTAAATTTTTGTATTTTTAGTAGAGACAGGGTTTCACCATGTTGGCCAAGTAGATCTCGAACTCCTGCGCTTGCCTCAGCCTCCCAAAGTGCTGAGATTACAGGCGTGAGCCACCGCGCCCAGCCTACAAAAAGTTTTAACATTAGCCAGGCATGGTGGCAGGTCCTTGTAGACCCATAAGGCTGAGGCAGGAGGATTGCTTGAGCCCAGGAGGTTGAGGCTGCAGTGAGCCATGACTGTGCCGCTGCACTGCAGCCTGGGTGACAGAGTGAGACTCTATCCCCAAAATTAATATATAAATAAATAAATTTTATATACAGTAGAAGTTCAAAAAATATTAGACAATAATAATGGTAATGGTAGTATCTTGTTAACTGAACTCCACCTTTCTAGTGTCTTGCAACATTGTTAATCTCTATTCAGACTTCCAGGCTTGAGATACCCACCTGTAGTGGTTCATGATGGTACAGTTGTGGCTTTTTATCATGCTTTCCCTCCCTTCTTCTAACAGGGGAATCTCTATTACCTTTGGGAAATACGTTCCTTCACTGCACTATAGGAGTGGGCAGATCTACCAAAACTACATGAAATA
The DNA here is from genome assembly GCF_047675955.1 of Chlorocebus sabaeus. NCBI lineage: Eukaryota > Metazoa > Chordata > Mammalia > Primates > Cercopithecidae > Chlorocebus > Chlorocebus sabaeus. The sequence continues at coordinate 40,206,934 of NC_132929.1, read as the reverse complement.
GGTTTTATACAGGTTATACTGTTTCTTTCTTCCTTTGGTACCTTAAGCTAGAAGGACTAATAAAATCTGAAGCTGCCAGAGGCCATTCTGCCAGACTCACAAAGAAAACTTCCCTAAGAATAAAGCCAAATTAGGGGAAAGCAGAAAGGAGGTAAGCAAAGACAGAATCCTGATGGGATTATTTGAGACTCTGCCTAAACTAATAAACTCAATTCCTGGGAATCTATAAATTCTTTGTTTGCTTAAACTAGCTTGAGCCAGATTTCTGTCACAACTGGAAAAGTCCTGACCACTACATTACCCGCAAATTTATACATGTACATTTTATTTAGTCACTGGCGTTACAATACAAATGTTGAACAAGAATGGACCAAAGGCAACAGTCTTGTGGTATACCACCTCTATCCTAGCTGACAAACATCTAGTCATCTATAATCTTTAAATATAGCTCTTCAATCAGCTATAAAATCACCCAACTGTATCACCATCCAGTCCACATTTCATCAACACATCATCAAGAATATCATAAAAGGCTTTTTCAAATACCTTGAAGAAATCAAGGCACTCTAATCTACCCACCTAACAACTCTACTGGGGGGAAAAGTGGAGAGAAAGAAAGTAGTTTAGCAAGCCTTGCTTTAGAACTTAATTTGGTTCCTAGGAAGCATTCTTTTTCCGGATTCCTTTCAATGACATTAAATACTTACTATGGTGTAACCATTATATTATACCAAGTGAAAAACATAATATGATCCCTATTCCAAGGTTGGGTAAGTTAAACAAATGTGAACAAGTAATTAATGTCATAAAGAATGTAATAGAGGTAAGTACAAAAGGAGCAGAATCATTTGTGTCTACCTGGGGGAGAGGCAGGTGACATTTTAGCCAATTTTTTTTTTTTTTTTTTTTTTTTTTTTTTTTTTGAGACAGTGTCTTACTCTGTCGCCCAGACTGGAGTGCAGTGGCGCGATCTTGGCTCACTACAACCTCCATCTCCCGGGTTCAAGCAGTTCTCTTGCCTCAGCCTCCCAAGTAGCTGGGATTACAGGTGACCACCAGGATGCCTGGCTATTTTTTTTTTATTTTTAGTAAAGATGGGTTTCACCACCTTGGCCAGGCTGATCTCGAACTCCTGACCTCGTGATCTATCTGCCTTGGCCTCCCAAAGTGCTGGGATTACAGGCGTGAGCCACCACGCCCGGCCTCAGCTGAATCTTAAGGGATAAATTCAACAGAGGAACAAGAGAAGAGTTGGTTATTTTAGTCAGTTGCAACAGAGGCCACAATAGTTTGGCATAAAGAGGTTGGAGGGAGTTCGAGTTGCAGAAAAAAGTAGGGCCCAAAAGCTAAATTGTACTGGGTAAAGGAAAGCATGATGAGGTGAAGGGAAGATAATTAGAATTTATTGTATGCTTACTGTGTGCCAGGAGTTCTACATGTTGTCTTATTAAATCTCATAACACTCCTTTGAAGATTACATGTCATGATAAAGAAAGGCACTGTGGGCCAGGCGCAGTGGCTCATGTGTGTAATCCCAGCACTTTGGGAGGCTGAAGCAGGTGGATCACCTGAGGTCAGGAGTTCGAGACCAGCCTGGGCGACATGGAGAAACCCCATCTCTACCAAAAATATAAAAATTAGCCAGGTGTGGTGGCGGGAGCCTGTAATCCCAGCTACTTGGGAGGCTGAGGCAGGATAATTGCTTGAACCCAGGAGGCGGAGGTGCAGTGAGTCGAGATCATGCCGCTGTACTCCAGCCTGGGTGACAAGAGCGATATTCCATCTCAAAAAAAAAAAAAAGACTCAGTGACTCACTCAAGTCAAGGAGGTAAGAAAAATCTGGGCTGACTTCAAGATTTCTGACGCCATTATCTCAGAAAGGAGATGTAAGAACACAACAGTAGCAACAGCAACAATGGCAAATTTTTGGTTAAATAAAAGCGAGAAAACAAGTTCAACTTTAGATATGAGTTTTAAATAGACAGCTGGATGCAAAGGATGGGAAGTCAGAAGAAAAATCAGAGCAGTAGTTAATAGAAGTCATGAGCTTGCTGGGTAAGACAGCCTGAGGAGACTGGAGAGAAAAAAGAGGCAATCTGAGAGAACCCAAGGAACATCAACATTTAAATGAGTAAATCCAGGAAGAAAAGACCACAAAGAAGTCTGAAAATGATAATCATCATAACAATAAAAGCAAATGGTAATTTATTGCTTATTGTGTATGTCCCAGCACTTTTCAAAGCATTTTATGTATATTTCACTTATTCCTTAAAACAACCCTCTGGGGTAATTACTATTAGTAACCTGCTTTTTAAAAAACAAAACAAAACAAAACAAAACAAAACCCAGAGTCTTGCTCTGTGGCCCAGGCTGGAGTGCAGTGGCGCAATCTCAGCTCACTGCAACCTCCGCATCCCGGGTTCCAACGATTCTCCTGCCTCAGGCTCCCGCGTACCTGGGATTACAGGCGCCTGCCACTATGCCCACTTTTGAAAATAAAAATTTTTGTATTTTTAGTAGAGACAGGATTTCACCATGTTGGCCAGGCTGGTCTCAAACTCCTGACCTCGTGATCCACCCACCTCAGCCTCCCAAAGTGCTGGGATTACAGGTGTGAGCCACCACACCCAGCCGGCAGTAACCTGCTTTTAAAGATGAATTATCAAGGCTAGAGGGGCTAGATAACTAATCTGGCCAAGGTTACTACTAACTGATGACACTGGAATTCAAGCTAAGACAATTTGGCTCCAAAACCCATGCAGTAATAAAGAATTAAGAACCAAAACTGAACAGTGTCACAAGAAGTCAAGGGGAAATGAAGTTTAAAGAAGAAAATGGGCTAGTGTTAAATAAACTTATCAAGAAGTTCTAGTTGCAGAAAAATGTAGGGCCCAAAAGCTAAACTGTACTGGGTAAAGGAAAGCATGATGAGGTGAAGGGAAGATAATTAGAATTTATTGTATGCCTACTGTGTGCCAGGAGTTCTACATGTTATCTTATTAAATCTCATAACACTACTTTTAAGTAAATGATAGCTTTTTTGATAGAAAATAAATAGAGTTGCAGGAAAGTTAACTGACTTGCCTGCAATTACCCAGTTATTAAGTGACAGGGTCAGGATTTGAACCAATATATGTCTGACTTTGAAGCTTATGCTCTTTTCCACTATACTGTGCTACTGCAGAGAAGCTTAGAAGGCCAAGGAAGGACAGAACAAGTAGTTCACAAGTGATCTGTTTATATTCTGTTCTAGGATTTTGCTGAAGATCACTGTTAAGCACCATGTATGGTCTACAATTTTGAAAATTTGAACATTTGCCTATCTAGTCTTCTGGTATGCTCCCATTTAGCAGAATACTCTAAACAATAGGATAACTGTGTGAAAATTCTTCTCAAATATTAATTTGGACTTAGATGTTTGAGCTCAATAAAACTCAAGGTGCTTTGTCAGACCCTCTTTTCTTTTCTTTTTTTTTTTTTTGAGACAGAGTCTCGCTCTGTCGCCCAGGCTGCAGTGGCCAATCTCAGCTCACTGCAAGCTCCGCCTACCGGGTTTACACCATTCTCCTGCCTCACCCTCCCGAGTAGCTGGGACTACAGGCGCCCGCCACCTTGCCCGGCAAGATTTTTGCATTTTTTTAGTAGAGATGGGGTTTCACCGTGTTAGCCAGGATGGTCTCAATCTCCTGACCTCGTGATCCGCCCGTCTCGGCCTCCCAAAGTGCTGGAATTACAGGCTTGAGCCACCGCGCCCGGTCAGAGACCCTCTTTTCTAAGAGGGTACTTGTTATTTAGTAGTCCTCTGCTTAAGCACATTCATCTTTTGTAAAAAGGACAATGAAAGATTGTTCGATAATTTTATTTATTTTTAGATCTTGATTTGCACATTAATTTTGGTTAAGTCCTTACGTATGAGTCTCAGTTCTATCCTCACTAGCTCTATTACCTTCCTCAAGTGATTTAAACTTTCCACATGAGTGTGTCATCATCTATAAGATGGGGATTTAACTATCTCACATGGCTGTTGGGAATAGAAGAGATGAGGCCCCTAGACCACTTAGCACACTGTCCACTTCAGTTCATGCTCGATAAATGCGATAACGATTTATTTGTCTCCTTCCTCAGCCTCATCATCCATTACTGCTCTTCTCCCACTTTATGCTCTAGGTTTCATGGGAAGAAAGGGCTTTATTGTAAAAGAATATTGTTTTACATAAAAAATTAATGGCAAAGTTCAACTAGAGTGGTGGCATCAGGAAAAAGAGGGCCAAATCACAGGACCTGACAACCTGTTGGGTAAGGAAGAGGCACAACACAGAGGACACAGAGATTTGAAGTGTAGGGAACAAATGGGAGAAGGTGATGGCTGAACTGCATGGACTTACCAGACCAAGTGGGTGGTGGGAGAATGTAGAATGGGCAAGGGTACACAAATATTGATATTTGCTTAATTTTGTATCATAAAATGGCTCTGATTTTTCAGTACAAACATACTCTGAGGTAGAACTGAAATAATAAAGCAGTCAAGCCTTGATAAACTAAATTTCACTCTACAACGACTCCTTAGAGCAAACCTCTTCTAAAACAGACCAACAAAACCCAAAATATCAAATAACAAAGACTACATAAATTTAGAATTTTGTAGAACATATTTAACATATAGGGTTTATAAACATTAAGAGAGGCAATTAATTTTTCTTTTTTTTCTTTCCCTTCCTTTCTTCCTTCTTCCCTCCCTCCCTCCCTCTTCTCCCACCCCTACCCCCCATCCCTGCTTTCTTTCTTTCAGAGATGGGATCTTGCTCTGTTACCCAAGCTGGAGTACAGTGGCACAATCTTGGCTCACTGCAAACTCTGCCTCCCAGGTTTAAGTGATTCTCGTGCCTCAGCCTCCGGAGTAGCTGGGACTACAGGCATGCCGCCACTACACCTAGCTAATTTTTCTTTCTCTTTTTTTTTTTTTTGAGACAGAGTCTTGCACTATCACCCAGGCTGGAGTGCAGTGGCGCAATCTCTGCTCATGGCAACCTCCGCCTCCTGCCTCCGCCAACCTCATGCCATTCTCCTGCCTCAGCCTCCCGAGTAGCTGGAACTACAGGTGCCCGCCACCACGTCTGGCTAATTTTTTGTATTTTTAGTAGAGACGGGGTTTCACCATGTTAGCCAGGATGGTCTCGATCTCCTGACCTCATGATCCGCCTGCCTCGACCTCCCAAAGTGCTGGGATTACAGGTGTAAGCCACCGCGCTTGGCTAATTTTTCTATTTTTAGAGACAGAGTTTCACTGTGTTGGCCAGGTTTGTCTGGAACTCCTGGCCTTATCTGCCCGCCTTGGTCTCCCAAAGTGTTGGGACCACAGGCGTGAGCCACTACACCCGGCCACAAAGTTTCATTTTAGATGAGATTAATTGGCAAACAAATAACCGTAACAGAAGTGACCAAAGGACTGCAAGTATCCTGCCCAGGGAATAACTGCCAGAGGGAATAGGGATGACTTCATGCTGGAGTAGACCTGAAGAACAAGTAGTAGTTTCCCAAGAAAAGAAGAGAGCATATTCCAGGCAGAAGGAACAGCCTCTTCAAAGGCACACAGGCATGAACAAACACAATGATTTAAAGAACCACAACCTGTTTGGTTTGGTTAAAGAGTACAGGGAGAGTTAAATTGGGACTTAACCTTGCAGGTATTAAGAAGCCACTGAAGAATGAAAGAAAGTGGATGATGTTATTGTATTTGTATATCCAAAGGTAAAATTAGTAGAAGGAGGGGAGTAAACTAGAGAGATTGAAAAGGAGGGCTCCTAGGAATAAAAACATAAGTAAGAATGATCAGAAGTAGGGCGATAAAGGGAAGAACTCAAGAAACATTCAGGACCTATAAGCAATTTGACTTTGCAAGGCATCAGACACATACGTAATCAGTAAAGGAGTTAGGTATGATTAGAATTTCTGATTAAGATGGCTGAGAGATGATTTATCCCACAAATATTTACTGAGCACCTAATACATGCCAGGCACTAGTCTAGGCATTGAGAATACAGCTATGAACAAACAGACAAACATCTCAGTCTTTGGAGCTTAAATCTGAGTGAATGATAGTCCATCACTGAAAGAAAAAGAAAAAAACAGGTTTGGTTTTGGTTTGGAGGGAGGTTGCAGAGATAAATGTTATTAGGTGTTTTTAAATTTTTTTACTTTTTTTGTTTGATATCTTCTCAAAAACTAAAAAAAAAAAAAAAAAAAAAAAAAACCACCACAAAATAACCTTTTTTGTTTTGTTTTGTTTTTTTGTTGTTTTTTTTTTACTTAGTTGCCAGCACTATAGGAAAGAGAAGCCTGGAAGTACATTATGGGGAAAGAAGTAGATAGGTCTTCAGTGTAAAATCTGAAGGAGTCATGTGAGTATTTCTAAGGATTCAATAATATACATAAACACAAATAAAAACACAGTATAATTTCCCATCTATTTGGCAAAGATGAGAGAATTGAACATATCCCAGTTGGTAAGAGTATGTAAAAACAATAGGGACTCTTATGCAGTATTGGTTGGTGCCCTCTCTAAAGGGCAGTTTGGCAATATGTATCAAAATACAAAATGCACATGTTCTTTTGTCCCAAAATTCAATTTCTAGAATTTGTATCAAGAAGATAACAGGATATATATACAAAGATGTACGATGGACGGTTTTCTTCAATGTTGTTTTTAATAGCCAAACCAAAAAATAAAAACCACAAAACCAGAAACAATCTATATGTCCATCATAGCATAGATCTCTGTCTACATCAATGACATACCTACAACATATATTTTAGTGAATAAAAGGAAAAAGGAGTACAATGCAGCATGTACTATATTGGCCCATTCATGTTAAATTTAACTCTACTGCTTTTTGAGAAGTGTTAAAAAGTTAAAAAATTAAAGATAAATAAATAAAAATAAATTGATCTATACATAAGTATATACAACTCATAAAACGCGTAGATCAGCAGATAAAGGCTGGATGTGGTGGCTCATGCCTGTAGTCCCAGCACTTTGGGAGGTTGAAGCAGGTGGATCACTTGAGGCCAGGAGTCTGAGACCAGCATGGACAACATGGCAAAACCCCGTCTCTATTAAAAATACAAAAATTAGCCAGGTGTGGTGGTGCATACCTGTAATCCCAGGTACTTGGGTGGCTGAGGCACAAGAATCGCTTGAACCCGGAGGCAGAGTTTGCAGTGAGCTGAGACCGTGCCACTGCACTCCAGCCTGGGGGATGGAGCGAGACTGTCTCAAAACAAAACAAAACAGCAGACAGAATTAGAGGTTTAGATCTGGAAGGATGTTCTAGCCATCATGTCTATAGTAAGATTCTAGATGATTTTTAGTTTCTCTTATGTTTTTTGGCATTTACTTTTTCATTACATTGATATTTTATTTTTCTAGTTTAAAATGCTCTTTTTATTTTGAAAGAAAAGGAAGGAATATTTATATACATAGTGAAGGGTTACCATAAGGATAGGGTAGGTAAAGGAAGAGACTGAGAATAATGTGATATATAAGTAGATGGGGGAGGCAGAAGAGTAAGGACATTAAGTCAGAAGATCCACTGTACAGGTCACTGGGTGGTCCTGTGAGCTGAGGAAGGGGGCAGTATCTCTGTGACCTTCTTAGGGCAGATATTCATAACCTAAAGATAGCCTATATTCATTTGATTCTGGTTGTCTAGAACCAAGCAGCATCTTCCACATTTATGCAAATATGCAAGATCTTTGCTGAGAAATAAACAACAATATCAAACCCCTCTCTGTGGCAACCAGAATCCTATCTGGAACAGGGCCAGAAAAAGCCATGTTTTCAGCACTTCAGAGAAAACTGCCGCTGCTGCTTATCAAATTAAAATGCAAAGCAGCTCACTCCAGTGTCATTGGGAACTGTCAGAAAGGGATTACGGTTCCCACCCCAAGGATGCAGGTCAGCTAAACAATACCCATCTTCCTGTGCTGAGAAGCAGGGAGAAGGAGGAGAAAGATTAGGCCTGTTTCCAAATAGCAGTCCCTCCTGCTTGTTACCGTGGTAACCTCCTTTCCCTGAGCTGCTCTCATTTGTCTCTCTCTGCCTGACCTTCATGTTGCTTTGACAGTAACTGAGGAGGAAAAGGTGCCCGCCTGCCAGCTAAGCACTCAAGCTGAGGGCACTGAGCAAGAAAAAGAGGCACTCAAAAAGTCCCTCTCATTCTAGACTCTAAACTGTGACCTTAGAGTGATTAGAGTCCTGAAAGAGGTTTCTGGTGGCCCTTGTCATTCCATCCTTCCTCCCCTGTGCTCAGGGCCATCTCATTTCTCTGATATACCCTTTAAGTGTCAGGAATCTGAGTTAGAGTCAAGTGGGTAGGTGAGAAGTCACAGAGAAGAGAAAAAACAAGGCACGACAAGCTGAAGAATAGAGATAATAAAATATTAATTCAAAACTGCCTGAGACAACTCTCAGCATAGTAGTTAAGCACAGCTTTTAGTTTCCCTTTCTCTTCAGGATTTGTGCCGTATTTTCAGTCAGTACAGGTGTAAGGGCAATTAAGGTACTTGGGGGCAGGGTTGGTGAAAAGGTGCAAATAGTGCTTTTTAGTGTTTTTCAAGCCTAGGATACATAGAACCCAATCATTTAACAAATAATTATAGAGTACTTCTTATGTGTGGCTCCTATGCTATACACACTGAGTATAGGTGCTAAATGAAAGGGACTGGTAAGTAAATACAAATTAGATACAAATTAGAAACTGTTATTAGGAAACAAATAGGTCATGTGAGAAAGAGAACAATGAGAAGGGAGCTACCTCGGGTAATCAGAGATGGCATCTCTAAGACTGGATTTTTTCTTTTTTTTTTTTTTGAGACAGAGTCTTGCTCTGTCACCCAGGCTGGAGTGCAGAGGCCTGATGTCGGCTCAGTGCAACCTCCGTCTCCCAGGTTCAAGTGATTCTCCTGCCTCAGCCTCCCAAGTAGCTGGGATTTCAGGCATGCACCACCATGCCTGGCTAATTTTTGTATTTTTAGTAGAGATGGGGTTTCATCATGTTGGTCAGGCTGGTCTTGAACTCCTGACCTTGTGATCCGCCTGCCTCGGCCTCCCAAAGTGCTGGGATTACAGGCGTGGGCCACCGCACCTGGCCTCAGTCTGGGATTTAAACTGAGGCCTGAAAGATGAGAAGACGAGAAGGAGCCATCCATGTGAAGAACCAAGGGATAAGCACTACAGGCCAAGGGAACAGCATATGCAAACTCCTAAGGCAAAAAAGAGCTTGGCATAGAGCACAGTGGCTCACACCTGTAATCCCAGCACTTTGGGAGGCTGAGGTGGCTGGATCACAAGGTCAGAAGTTCGAGACTAGCCTGGCCAATATGGTGAAACCCTGTCTCTACTAAAAATACCAAAAAATTAGCTGGGCATAGTGATGCATGCCTGTAATCCCAGCCCAGCTACTCCAGAGGCTGAGTCAGGAGAATCGCTTGAACCTGGGAGGCAGAGGTTGCAGTGAGCTGAGATTGTGCCACTGCACTTTAGCCTGGGCAAAAGAATGAGACTCTGTCTCCAAAAAAAAAAAAAAAAAAAGAGCTTGGCATATATTTATATTTTTGAGATCCATATTTCATATATTTCATTTCATATTACTAGACACACCATGGAAAAACGAGTCTGCTGATTCTAGAAGCTCAGGAGGCCGAGGGAATGGGCAACATTAAAACAGCTAGCCAAATGTTATCCAGTGAGTTCATAAATTATTTATTAAGCTACCAATCATGAAGATACTATGATCTATGGACAGCCCACTTATCCAAAGTCTGAGAAAAATAAGAGCTATGATGGTGGGGTCGGTTTTCTGTCAATAGCAGTCATTGTCATTCCAAATGACACTACGAGAGCAGGGCTGATTTCCATTACTTAAATGGCATCCTCAAACCCATCACAGACTTTACCCCAAGCCTCCTTAAAGTGATTTACACACTGGAGTAATTATCTTATTAAAGGAGGTGGGAAGCGGCCAGGTTTTAGTCCCAGGTTTTTGCCATTTATCTGTATAACCTTAAGTAAGTCACTTCACTTCTCCAAACTTCAAGACATGAAGTAGTTGGAGGTTATGACCCCTAAGGATATTGTATCAGGACTCGTTCAGCTAGAAGTGATATAAAATCACTGCCAACCTGATTCAAAAAGAGAATTTAGTGGCTCTCGTGTAACTGAAAAAGTCCAAATCAGGCATGGCCTGATGTAGGGGCTCAAATGATGTCTTGGGGCCCAATTTCGAACCCTCCCTCTCTTGGTGTTTTCTCTGGCACAGCTGCATTGTCAGCCAGGATCTCCTCCTGGATGGCAAGGTGGCTGTAGCACTTCAAATTTTTTTTTTTTTTTTTTTTTTTGAGACAGACTCTTCCTCTGTTGCTCAGGCTGGAGTGCAGTAGCAAGATCTTAGCTCACTGCAACCTCTGCCTCCTGGGTTCAAGTGATTCTCCTGCCTCAGCCTCCAGAGTAGCTGGCATTTCAGATGCCCACCACCACACCCAGCTAATTTTTTGTATTTTTAGTAGAGACAGGGTTTCACCATGTTGGCCAGGCTGGTCTCAAACTCCTGACCTCAGGTGATTCACCTGTCTCAGCCTCCCAAAGTGCTGAGATTACAGGCGTGAGCCACCATGCCCAGCCCAAATTTTATAAACTCATAGCTCCAAACCCAGTAGAAAGAGACACATTCTTTTCTAATCACACTAACAAAAATCCTTACATTCATTCTGATTGGACCAGCTTCTGGAGTTTAAGTCAATGGCCCTCAAAATCTTTACATTTTGTGACCAGGCGCACTGGCTCATGCCTCTAATCCCAGCACTTTGGGAGGCCGAGGCAGGTAGATTGCTTGAGCTCAGGATTTAGAGACCAGGCTGGGCAACATGCTGAAACCCTGTCTTTACCAAAAATACAAAAAAAAAAAAAAAAATTAGCCAGACTAAAAAAAATTAGCCGGATGTGGTGTCAAGAGCCTGTAGTCCCAGCTACTCAGGTGGCTGAGGTGAGAGGATCACCTGAGTTCAGAAGGTAGAGGTTGCAGTGAGCTGAGATCATGCCACTGCACTCCAGCCTGGGTGACAGAGTGAGACCCTGGCTTTAAAAAAAAAAAAAAATTGAGCATATGTTCTCCAAGTCTTTGCCTTTTCTGGTTTTAATGTAAAACAAACAAAAACAAAACAAAACATAGTGCACCTGTAGTTTTTGTCTGCCCAGAATCCCTCTTTTCTGCAGAAAACTGCCTTAGTCCCACTCCATGTGTTCCTAGTAAGATAACAATCACAGTGCCCTTTCAGCTACCTGGCTCTGGGAGTCGGTTCAGTATCAACCTATTCCAGTTCTTCTAAAGTAAACTGCTGATGGAATATTTCTTTAGTCTTTTAAGAGGGCAGGGTCATGCTTCATCCTTAATATGTGTGTTCACGATATAAAACCCCTCAAACCTCTCCTAATCTTAAAAGTATTAAATTTTTACATCTTCCTCAAACATAATACTTGATTGACAGTCAAGGAGTTCCAACACAAAACTATTAATATATGGTGAGAGAGCAAACACCAACCCTTCTTATCCACTCAATTATACTATGAAATGAGTTATGGTTGAATCATCAGAATGTTCTGGAATGTCCGGGTACAGTGGCTTACACCTGTAATCCCAGCACTGTTGGAGGCCAAGGTGGGTGGATCACTTGAGTCTAGGAGTTTGAGACTAGGCTGGGCAACATGGTGAAACCCTGTATCTACAAAAACAAAAAAAAAACAAAAAAAAACCAAAACATTAGCCAGGTGTGGTGGCACGCACCTGTAGTCCCAGCTACTGTTCCCCAGTAGCTGAGGTGGGAGTATTACGTGAGTCTGGGAGGCGGAGGTTGCAGTGAGCTGTGATTGCATCACTGCACTCCAGCCTGGTTAAGATAACAAGACTCAAAAACAAACAAGAGAACATTCTGGATGACTCTTATTTCTCCTAGAACAACTCGATTTTTCAGACTATGAAAGGCCAGATTACCAGAATTTCACTGCAGCATGAACATTTTTGTGTCAATTAGCTATAACTTAAAACATTATTTTAATTTTATTTATTTATGTATTTTTTTGAGACAGAGTCTTGCTCTGTTGCCCAGGCTAGGGTGCAGTGGCATGATCCCAGCTCACTGCAACTTTCGCCTCCTGGGTTCAAGCGATTCTCCTGCCTCAGCCTCCCAAGCAGCTGGTATTTCAGATGCCCGCCACCATGCCCGGCTAATTTTTTTTTTTTTTTTAAAGTAGAGATGGGGTTTCACCATGTTGGCCAGTCTGGTCTTGAACTCCTGACTGCAGGTGATCTGCCTGCTTTGGCTTCCCAGAATGCTGGGATTGTGGGCCTCGTGAGCCACCATGCCTGGCCAACTTAAAACATAATTTTAAATGCTTGAACAGAATTATTGCCATTATTATTTTTTTGAGACAGAGTCTCACTTTGTCACGCAGGCTGGAGTGTAGTGACGCGATCCCAGCTCACTGCAGCCTCCACCTTTGGATTCAAGCAATTCTCATGCCTTAGCCTCCCAAGCTGGGATTACAGGCACCTGCCACCAGAGCTGGCTAAATTTTTTGTACTTTTAGTAGAGATGGGGTTTCACCATGTTGACCAGACTGGTCTCGAATTCCTGGCCTCAAGTGATCCATCTGCCTTGGCCTCCCAAAGTGCCGGGATTATTGGCGTGAGCCACCATGCCCAGCTGAATAGAATTATTTTGAACAAACAAACCACTACTCATTTGACCAATTAACTATAAATGGATATTTAAGTTGTCCTAATTTTCACTTGTATAAACAAGGCTGAGAGAAATATCTTTTTTTTTTTTTGAGGCAGAGTCTTACCTCTGTTGACAAGCTGGAGCACTGTAGTGTGATCACAGCTCACTACAGCCTTGACCCCCAGAGCTCCAGTGATCTACCTCGTCTGCCAAGTAGCTGAGACCACAGGCACATTCCACCAGGTGATTTAAAAAAGGCCGGGTATGGTGGCTAACGCCTGCAATCCCAGCAATTTGGGAGGCCAAGGCGGGCGGATCACCTGAAGTCAGTTCAAGACCAGCCTGGCCAACATGGTGAAACTCCGTCTCTACTGAAAATACAAAAATTAGCCAGGCGTGGTGGTGCGTGCCTGTAGTCCCAGTTACTTGGGAGGCTGAGGCAAGAGAATCACTTGAACCCGGTGGGTGGAGGTTGTAGTAGGTTGAGATTGTGCCACTATACTCCAGCCTAGTGACAGAGCAAGACTCTGTCTCAAAAAAAAAAAAAAAAAAAAAAATTTTTTTTTTAGTAGAGATAGGGTCTCACCATGTTGCCCAGGCTGTTCTCAATCTCATGGGCTCAAGCGATCTACCCACCTCGACCTCCCAAATTGCTGGGATTACAAGCATGAGCCACCACACCTGGCTGAGAGAAATATCTTTGCAGTTGTTTCACTAGTTCATAGGGTAAAGTCCTACATATAAGCAAGTAAAAGGGTATGCACATTTTAAGGCTTTTTAAAAAACATTTGTTATAGAGACAGGATCTCGCTTTGTTGAGGAGGCTGGTTTTTTTGTTTTGTTTTTTTGTTTTTTTTGTTTTTGAGACAGAGTCTCGCTGTCACCCAGGCTGGAGTGCAGTGGTACAATCTTGGCTCACTGCAACCTCCACCTCTCAGGTTCAAGCAATTCTCCTGCCTCAGCCTCCTGAGTAGCTGGGACTACAGGCACGTGCCACCACACCCAGCTAATTTTTGTATTTTTAGTAGATACGGGGTTTCACCATGTTGGCCAGGATGGTCTCGATCTCTTGACCTCATGATCTGCCCACCTTGGCCTCCCAAAGTGATGGAATTGCAGGCGTGAGCTACTGCACCCGGCCTCGGAGACTGGTCCTGAACTCCTGGACTCAAGGAATCCTCCCACCTCAGCCTCCCAAAGTGCTGGGATTATATGCATAAATGAGCATGCCTGGCCTTTTAAGGCTTTTTGATACATACTATTCAACCAACTTCCAGGCTTTCTGGAACTTAAAGAAAACTCTATGGTATTGCCTACATTTCCAGAGTAGTTTATTTACTCTTCTCAGGACCTTTTTAAGGTATTATTCAGAAATGTACAAAGTTTTCTACTTTTGAACTTATTTGTCTTTATCTTCAAGGGATAACATTTTGTGTTTGTTTTCAATGCCAACAAACAACAAATGGTTACGGTCAGCACAACCATTAGCTTGTAAACTGACATTGAAAGCTACTGCTCTTATCTTAAGGAGGTCTATATTGATTTCTGGATTCCTTTCCTGGGTTACATGACTACTCAAAACCCAGATAAGTTTATATATATATATAACTATATATGCATGTATATGTGTGTGTGTTATGTGTATGTAAAATAAATATATATTTTCTCTATATAAAGGCCAGGTGGGTCACGTGTGCAATTCCAACACTTTGGGAGGCTGAGATGGATGGATCATCTGAGGCCAGGAGTTCAAGACCAGCCTGGCCAACATGGCAAACCCCATCTCTACTAATATAAAAATTAGCTGGGTGTGGTGGCGCATACCTTTAATCCCAGCTACTCAGGAAGCTGAGGCAGTAGAATCGCTTGAAACCAGGAAGCAGAAGTTGCAGTGCGCTGGTAACGCGCCACTGCATTCTAGCCTGGGCAACAGAGTAAGACCCCTTCTCTAAAAATAAATAGAGAGCAAAGGGAGAAAAGAGATCAATTTATCCCATACGCTTTCTCCCCTACTAATATGTATGACCTTATATTTATCCACAGATAATATTAAAATAGTTCCGACCCAAACACTTCAATACTGAGCACAGTCTAAATCCCTCTTAAACCAGGACAATAAAAGGCTAGATTTCCTAGCACACAGGTTGGGAGTTCAGATTTCTAATCAGCAAGTAGTCAGCAGCCAGGAAAGATTCAAGTTCATAAACGAGGACCATGTGTAGTGTGTTTTTTTCTTACCTTCTCTATCCAGCCCAAATTCAGCTCTTCAACTTTCTAGCAAACTTTAATGTTTTAGCTTTAATCACAACCAGTATGATCAACCATACCACATCTAATTTTTTACCAGTATCCATTAGTCTCAATTTTCACTATTGCTTATCTGTGAATACCATCAAGAGCTTTCCAAAAGCATCGAGTTTTTCCTGCCAAATCTCTATAATCTCTGTAAGTGTCTGGGTCTGTTTATAATATGTAAAAATTTTTAGCCATTTGATTTATAATTTTAATCTTATAGAAAGAAAAATCTCACAAAAGAAGTATATCCCTGAGAAGCTCCATAGATGTGGACTATTTTAGGAAGAAGTAGAGGAGGGCCTTGGTTCAGAACAGATGAGATAAGGAAAGAAAGACTATTCAAATAGAAGTAAAGGGGATGAAGATAAATAGGAAGTAATGATTATGACAAATGGACTTTGAAGATAGCCATCTTGGCTTTAAACAGATCCTCCACTACTGACTGTACAACTTTAGGCAAGTTATTTAACTTCTTTAAGCCACAATTTTCTCATTAGTAAAATAAAAATTATGCTAGTATGTATTGCATAGAGTTATTGCAATAATTAAATGAAATATATAAGAAGCATTTGGTATTGTTGCCTGTAACATAGTCTGATAAATGCTGCTGCTGCTACTGCAGTTTCTGTTGTTATTAAATGTGCCCTAGGGATCCTCCAAAAGGGCTTCATCCACTGATCTTTATCTCAGAACCATGATTAGCCTCATATCAGTAGTTCTTTTCATGCTAAGAACAGGTCAAAAGTAGACTACTAAACCATCAATTTAAAAAATCAATTGAATTCTTCTTCTTTTTTAGCTTCTCAAGACCACCCTTATTTCAGGTTGGAACATGTGCACACAAAGCAGGGACATCCTCCACAATTCTTGTACCAGTCTACGCTGGGCTCCATCAGAAGAGCTAAAATGGAACTAGCTAGTGTTCATTTGAGCAACCCAGGACCAAATTCAGGAGATAAAGTCCCCAAATAACATTCTGATGTGTAAACCATCTCCCCTATTTGGGTAGCTGAGACATTTTCTTGGTTGCACTATTAAGACTGAGGGCCACAGCCAGGTGTGGTAGCTCATGCCTATAATCCCACAACTTTGGAAGGCTGACGTGGGTGGATAACCTGAGGTCAGAAGTTTGAGACCAGCCTGATCAATATGGTGAAACCCCATCTCTATTAAAAATGCAAAATTAGCCAGGCGTGGTGGCACATGACTGTAATCCCAGCTACTTGGGAGGCTGAGGCAGGAGAATTGCTTGAACCCCGGAGGCGGAGGTTGCCATTGCACTGCAGCCTGGGCAACAAGAGTGAAACTCCGTCTCAAAAAAAAAAAAAAAAAAAAAAAAAAAAGAGAGATCCTCCTATCTCAGCCTCCCAAGTAGCTGGGAGCACAGGTACCCGCCACAATCCTTAGCTAATTTGACCAGGCTGGTCTCAAATTCCTGGTGGGCTCAAGTGATCCTCACACCTCGAACTCCCAAAAAGTGTTGGGATTATAGGCATGAGCTACCCCACCTGACCCCTCTTCCCCTTCTTATAGAATAAATGGCATAATCCAAGAGCACAAAGTTTCCCCAGTCAGATAAAACTGGTCAGCAGGTGACAAATCGGTAATAATCCTGTAATTCTCTAAGGAAATGGAGAGAAAGCACTAAATCTCCACTTTAATGAGGCATTTGGCTAATCACTTATCTGAGAAGGAACCTATGGGGGAAAAAATTGGGAGGGACAGCTTCTAATGGAGGGAAATACCTACAATGCAAATACTTTAGCTGTCTTTAAAAAGATTTGGGAGGTCTCTCCCAATCTGCTCCTACCCTTCCCTCTATAACAAGTAGACCTTAATTGTGCAAAGGAAGCTTTCCTGGCTTCTATTATGGTTTTCTGGCACCTTCAAGATATCTAGACATTAGTTGTGATCACTTAAGCTTTCTTGGCCTCAGATGCCTTATAAGATTAACAAAATGTCAGAATTGTATTCTCTCTTCTAAATTCTAATCCTTTTTTTATTATTTATTTATTTATTTATTTTTGAGACGGAGTCTTGGTCTGTCGCCAGGCTGGAGTGCAGTGGCACCATCTCGACTTACTGCAACCTCTGCCTCCTGGGTTTAAGCGATTATCCTGCCTCAGCCTCCCAAGTAGCTGGGACTACAGGCATGCTCCACGATGCCCAGCTAATTTTAGTATTCTTAGTAGAGAAGGGGTTTCACCATGTTGGCCAGGACGGTCTCGATCTCTTGACCCTGTGATTCACCTGCCCTGGCCTCCCAAAGTGCTGGGATTACATGCGTGAGAAACCGTGCCCAGTCCTTTTGTTTTTTTTTTGAGACAGCGTCTTGCTCTGTCACCTAGGCTGGAGTACAGTGCTGTGATCTCAGCTCACTACAACCTCTGCCTCCCCAGGCTCAAGTGATCCTTCCACCCCAGACACTTGAGGAGCTGGGACTACAGGTGCCTGCCACCATACCTGGCATTTTTTTTTTGTAGAGACAGGGCCTCACTATGTTACCGGCTGGTCTCAAACTCCTGAGCTCAAGCAATTCTCTGGCCTCAGCCTCCCAAAGTGATGGGATTACAGGCATGAGCCACCACACTCAGCCGTAATCCTATCTAAATACAAACTGGTATGACCATCAAAAGCAGCTATCCTTAACAGCACTACTATTAACTTGAGTTTTATTACCTGTATCCATCAAAATGAGAATCTCTACATTCAGACAGGCATTTTCACTGCCAAGTAGGAACCTCTTCAAAATGCTAGGACTTAGAGAAAAGCAGCACCTAAACCCAATGATTCTGGATTGACATCAGGCTTAGGGTCCAAGCATGATAGGTGTTGAAAAAAAAAAAAAATCACAATTTTTTTTATGAATGCATGTAGAGACAGTCTCACTATGTTGCCTAGGCTGGTCTCACACTCCTGGCCCGAGAGATCCTCCTGCCTCAGCCTCCCAAAGTGCTGAGATTACAGGTGTAAGCCACTACACCTGGCTGAAAATCACAACTTTTGAGCCCCACAGAAATATGTGTATTACAAATATAATACACCCAGTCTCTCACAATCATTTTAAAAAAAAGAGCTAACAAGAAATTAAATAAATCAAGCCAAATGGCAAGAATGGAGGGAGAGAGCATTATATATCAAAAATATCATCTTTGCATTTCTAACAAGTACATACAAAGGACATATGTCTCACCCATCCTATATATATATATATATTTTATATATATGTATTTTTTTTTTTTTTTTCCCTGAGATAGAGTCTTGTTCTGTCACCCAGGCGGAGTGCAATGGCGCGATCTTGGTTCACTGCAACCTCTGCCTCCTAAGTTCAAGCGATTGTCTTGCCTCAGCCTCACTGGTAGCTGGAATTACAGCCGTGTGCCACCACGCCTGGCTAATTTTTGTGTTTTTAGTAGAGGTGGGGTTTTGCCCTGTTGGCCAGGCTCATTTCAAACTCCTGGCTTCAAGTGATCCACAGTGCCTGGCCTGATAACTTCTTTAGAGACTCTACTATCCACATTCGTTTTCAGAAAAATTAACCTGGAGACACCACATTCATAGACAATCAGGAGTAATTTTCCTTTGTAACACTTATCTCAGGCAGAAGAGCTATTTTTATAGTGTTTCCTTACCAGAATAAACTGTTGGAAGTTTCATGAAGGAGGGTATTCCCTCTTTCACGACTCCTAAAGGTCTCCTTCAACATTCTATACCAGGTGTTAACACTGTGCCTGATCACAGGAAGTACTCCATGAATATTTTTCGAGTATAATCAATGAATACTTTTGAAAATCTCATTAGGTTTACTTTTACTAGTCTCTGCACAAATGCAAGAAAATACACAAATACACCACAATTTTCCAGAAACTTGATGTTTCATCCCTTTTTATTATGCCCTTTGAACTACTGTCCCAGAACTTAATAGTTACTTCAGGATTTATGCAAAAAAAAAAAAAAAAAAAAAGTACTGAAGCCCTACTACTAGTAGGTACTGTGCTGCTAGGTACTACAGATATGCCACTGTCAGATAGATACAGTTTCATCTAAACAATAACCAATCCATATATAAAGGAAGATGGCAAGATAGGATTTTTTCCCTAACCTCTTTCCACACTGAGATGTACAAAGACGAGGCTGAGATTTCAACAACTGGTGGGTGGCAAGATCCACTTTAGAGAACAATGAGCAGATATTTTCTTCAGATACTCTAAACAGATAAACTGATTCTTTTAGTTTTTGCCATCCTTGTGAGTTAAATTATGTCATTCTCTGTTCTGTAGAGCAGCCTCTCCTAAAACATTGATTAAATAGCAAAGCATTTTCCTTTTGGATCCTCTTCTAGAAAGCAACAGGCAGAGATAACAACTCATAGGAAGAAAAGCTACAAAGAAAAGAAATTATTATCTTAAAGAAAAACATCATTATTCTGGAAATAAAAAACAAGAGCCACAGGTTGCTACATTATAGCTGTCTCTCTGTATGAAATATATGGGAAAGGTTAAAACTAGAGACAACTAATTAAAAAGCATATATGATGGGTCTAATAAATTTGAGAAGTATTTTGTTTTACTGAACTCAAGATTTTTGCTGTCTTTAATTGTGTTCCAATACTGTAATAATCAACATTCTACCCAGTATTCCTATAAAGCACTGGTCCCCAACCTTTTTGGCACCAGGGACCAATTTCCTGGAAGACAATTTTTCCACAGACAGAGGGGGGTTGGCGGGACGGGGGATGGTTCAGGGATATAACTGTTCCACCTCAGATCATCAGGCATTTGTTAGATTCACATAAGGAACGCATAACTTAGGTCCCTCTCATGTGCAGTTCACAATAGGGTTCCTGCTCCTATGAGAATCTAATGCTGCTGATGATCTGACAGGAGGCAGAGCTCAGATGCTAATCCTTGCTCAGCCACTGCTCACCTCCTGCTGTGGGGCCAGGTTCCTAACAGGCCATGGACCAGTACCAGTCTGTAGCTACAAAGGCCACAGTAGAAAATGTTGCTGATACTCATTGTCAGCTCAAGTTATTTTTTTTATTTATTTATTTTTTTTGAGACGGAGTCTCACTCTGTCGCCAGGCTGGAGTGCAGTGGCACGATTTCGGCTCACTGCAACCTCCGCCTCCCGGGTTCAAGCAATTCTCCTGCCTCAGCCTCCAGAGTAGCTGGAATTACAGGCGCACGACGCCACGCCCTGCTAATTTTTTGTACTTTAGTAGAGACAGGGTTTCACCATGTTGCCCAGGCTGTTCTCGAACTCCTGAACTCAGGCAATCTGTCTGCCTCAGCCTCCCAAAGTGCATGAGCCACCGCGCCCGGCTTAATAGTTATTCTTTTTTTTTTTTTTTTTGAGATGGAGTCTGGCTCTGTCGCCCAGGCTGGAATGCAATGGCGCAATCTTGGCTCACTGCAAGCTCTGCCTCCCAGGTTCACGCCATTCTCCTGTCTCAACCTCCTGAGTAGCTGGGACCACAGGGGCCTGCCACCACGCCCGGCTAATTTTTTTGTATTTTTACTAGAGACGGGGTTTCCACCATGTTAGCCAGGATGGTCTCGATCTCCTGACCTCATGATTCGCCTGCCTTGGCCTCCCAAAGTGCTGGGATTATAGGCGTGAGCCACTGCGCCCGGCCCCCAATAGTTATTCTTTATCTCCTTTCTTCTCCTTCCTCTCTCTTCTTTATGCCAAAGTTAAGAAATCAAAGATGGTGAGTAGTAGAATTAGGTAGGACATGAACAGGACAACAAACTCCCTTCAACATGAACTTTGCATCTATTGTCTTCTTTGAGAACTAACTATAACTTCTCCTTGAATACTAAACAAGGTCATCAGTTAACTAGCCTTCACGAGGTGTATTTCCTTTTATACATTATTTCAATTTAAAAAATATATTTCAGGCCAAACGTGGTGGCTCACACCTGTAATCCCAGCAGTTTAGGAGACCGAGGTGGGAAGATCCCTTGAGCCCAGGAGTTCAAGAATAGTGTGGGCAACATGGCAAGACCCCATTTCTACAAAAATAACAATTAGTCAGGTATGGTGTCACATATCTGTGGTCCCTGCTACTCGGGAGGCTGAGGTGGGAAGATCAGTTAAGCCTGGAAAGTGGAGGTGGCAATGAGCCATGATCATGCCCCTGCACTCTAGTCTGAACAACAGAGGAAGACTGTCTCAAAAAACAAAACCAAACAAAAAAACAAAAAGTAAAAAAAGTAAAAAATATATTTCAGAATGCTTTAGAATCAGTCTCCTGTGAGTCACTGTTTATGGGACAAGAATTTGTTACTCAGAATTTTGAAGTAATAAAGTCATGCTTGAGTCTGAGTTTGGATGGCATGAGAGCAAAAGTCAATGAGCATTAACTGAGGTTACTGAGTGCCCAATTAGGTATCAGCTAGCTAGCTACACTGGAAACTAGTCTAGAGATTTACAGATAAAACTAATTTGTTACTATATTCACAGGAAATACATAGGGACATTTACCAAAAAAAAAAAAAAAAAAAGATATCTTCATCCAGGAAAAACCATTAACAATTTACTACAGAATTTTAAAGAAACGAAGCAAAAATATACCTCAGATTCAAGTTACTAGCTAAAGACAACAGCAATAAATACATATGTCCAAGGCTACCCTCAGCATAAGACCATTGTGAATTAGAGACGCTGCCTTCCTCAGGGCTGAACTGTGAATCAAGCTCAGGTTGGATTCCCCCCCGCCCACCCCCCGAGTCTGCCTCTGTCACCCAGGCTGGACTGCAGTGGCATGATCTTGGCTCACTGCAACCTCTGCCTCCCAGGTGCAAGTGATTCTTGTGCCTCAGCCTCCCGAGTAGCTGGAATTACAGGCGTGTACACCACGCCTAATTTTTGTATTTTTAGTAGAGACAAGTTTTCGCCATGTTGGCCAGGCTGGTCTCAAATTCCTGACCTCAAGTGATCCTCCCACCTCGGCCTCTCAAAGTTCTGGAATTATAGGCATGAGTCACCACACCAGGTCCAGGATAAATTTTAACCCTTCATTTCAAATACCTTAAGCAGGGCCCCCTCTTTGTTTTGTTTGTTTGTTTGTTTGTTTTCTTAGCCTAGTTCCTTATTTATTTTTTTATATTTTTCAAACTAGCAGCCAGGCGTGGTGGCTCACTCCTGTAATCCCAGCACTTTGGGTGGCTGAGGCGTGTGGATCACGAGGTCAAGAGATGGAGACTATCCTGGCCAACATGGTGAAACCCCATCTCTACTAAAAATACAAAAATTAGCTGGGCATGGTGGCATGCGCCTGTAGTCCCAGCTACTCAGGAGGCTGAGGCAGGAGAATCGCTTGAAGCCGGGAGGCGGAGGTTGCCGTGAGCCGAGCTTGCACCATTGCACTCCAGCCTGGGCAACAAGAGCGAAACTCCATCTCAAAAAAAGAAATAAAAATAAAAATACTTCTTCTCCGAGAAAACACCAAATGGCGGATGACGCCGGTGCAGCGGCGGGGCCTAGTGGCCCTGGGATGGGGAACCGCGGTGGCTTCCGCGGAGGTTTCAGCAGTGGCATCCGGGGCGGGGTCGCGGCAGTGGACGGGGCCGGGCCGAGGCCACTGAACTCACCGAGGCAAGGCCGAGGATAAGGAGTGGATGCCCCTCACCAAGCTGGGCCGCTTGGTCAAGGACATGAAGATCAAGTCCCTGGAGGAGATCTACCTCTTCTCCCTGCCAGTTAAGGAATCTGAGATAATTGACGTTTTCTAGCGGGCCTCTCTCAAAGACGAAGTTTTGAAGATTATGCCGGTGCAGAAGCAGACCAGTGCTGGCCAGCGCACCAGGTTCAAGGCGTTTGTTGCTATCGGGGACTGCAATGGCCACGTCGGCCTGGGTGTTAAGTGCTCCAAGGAGGTGGCCACCGCCATCCGTGGGGCCATCATCCTGGCCAAACTCTCCACTGTCCCCGTGCGCTGAGGCTACTGGGGGAACAACATCGGCAAGCCCCACACCGTCCCTTGCAAGGTGACAGGCGGCTGTGGCTCTGTGCTGGTGCGCCTCATCCCTGCACCCAGGGGCACTAGCATCGTCTCAGCGCCTGTGCCCAAGAAGCTGCTCATGATGGCTGGTATCGATGACTGTTACACCTCAGCCCGGGGCTGCACTGCCACCCTGGGCAACTTCGCCAAGGCCACCTTTGATGCCATCTCTAAGACCTACAGCTACCTGACCCCTGACCTCTGGAAGGAAACTGTATTTACCAAGTCTCCCTATCAGGAATTCACTGACCACCTTGTCAAGACCCACACCAGAGTCTCCGTGCAGCGGGCCCAGGCTCCAGCTGTGGCTACAACATAGGGTTTTTATACAAGAAAAATAAAGTGAATTAAGCCTGAAGAAAATAAAAATAAAAACAGAGACGGGGCTGGGTGCAGTGGCTGACCAGGCGTGGTGGCTCATTCCTGTAACCCCAGCACTTTGAGAGGCTGGGTGGGTGGATTACTTGAGGCTAGGAGTTTGAGACCAGCCTGGCCAACATGGTGAAACCCTATCTCTACTAAAAATACAAAAATGAGCCAGGGATGGTGGCGCATAACTGTAATCCCAGCTTCTTGGGAGGCTGAGGTGGCAGTGAGTAGAGATCAGGCCATTGGACTCCAGTCTATCAGTCAGGTGACAGAGCAAGACTCTGTCTCAAAAAATAAATAAATAAAAATAAATAGATAATAAATAAATTAAAATACAGACTGGGTTTTGCCATGTTGCCCAGGCTGGTCTCGAACTCCTAGACTCAAACAATCCACTTCCCTCAGCCTCCCAAAGTGCCAAGTCAGAAATCCTAGTTCTGATCAGGAGGGAACCCTCTTAAAAGGAACACCCTGTACAACTGAGGGTGAGTCGCTCTACTTATACATTCCCCTCTTTTCTCTTTTAAAACGTTGTTAAAATGAAACCAAATAAATAAAAATAGGCATAAATCCTTGAGGACAAAGAGCAAGAGAGAAGAGAATAGCAGACAAGAGATGTGAAAACCATTTTGGGAACTGGAAAGCAGATGGATAAATGTTAACTTAGAGACAAAAAAAAGATGAAACCTAAGCCTATAAAATTGGTAGAGGTGAAACTATGTTAGCAAACACTCAAAACCCAGGAAAAGATCAGCAATTCGTGGCATCAAGTACTCTGAAAAGAGCGTAGGGTTCAAAACAGGAAGATCGCTCAAAGTCCTAAAAGATACAATCAGAGCTCTAGATCATCTCCACTACCCAAGGCAGCCTCCTCCCACCTCCCCTACCTTCACGATTCTAGCAAAAGTCTGAACATTTACTCAGAATATGTTGAACAGACAGGCTGGGTACTTACCCGCACCATGCACAACTACGAACAGAGATGAAGTGCAACACTGACAGCAATAGTCAAACACAAACCCCTTTTTGCTCCCCTGGGCTATGAGAAAGCAGGCAAAAGATGAGTTGATTCCTCTGAGGGAAAAATGACTTGCCTAAGACAAAAGACCTACAGATGCTGGAAGGTGGATGATCCCTCATCAATGGTCAATCAACTCCTATAGTAAGGCCCACCAAATGACAAGCCCCACCAATGAAAACAGAGCTTCTAAAACAGGACTATCATATCTCACTATTTTATTTTATTTTACTTATTTTATTTTATTATTTTATTTTATTTTTTGAGATGGAGTCTCGCCTGTCGCCCAGGCTGGAATGCAGTGGTGCCATCTCAGCTCACTGCAAGCTCTACCTCCCGGGTTCATACCATTCTCCTGCCTCAGCCTCCCGAGTAGCTGGGACTACAGGGGCATGCAACCATGCCCGGCTAATATTTGTATTTTTAGTAGAGATGGGGTTTCACTATATTGGCCAGGCTGGTCTTGAACTCCTGACCTCGTGATCCACCCACCTTGGCCTCCGAAAGTGCTAGGATTACAGGCGTAAGCCACTGTGTCTGGCTGGACACATCTCACTTTTAAGTACAAGAGGATAATCAAGAATGACAAGACATTTGATAGAAACCCTCTAATAACATGAGTGGAAACGAATCAAAGAATGAACTTGTAGCAAATAGAGACCATGCAGGGAACAGAACAAAAAGGACTTAGCAACTAGTAGTATAGATGAAAAGAACTCCATGTAAAAGCACATCACAATAAAATTTCAGAATATTAAGAATTAGAAGGCCAGGCGCGGTGGCTCAAGCCTGTAATCCCAGCACTTTGGGAGGCCGAGACGGGTGGATCACAAGGTCAGGAGATCGAGACCATCCTGGCTAACACAGTGAAACCCCGTCTCTACTAAAAAAAAAAAAAAAAAAAAAAAACTAGCCGCGCAAGGTGGCGGGCGCTTGTAGTCCCAGCTACTCGGGAGGCTGAGGCAGGAGAATGGTGTAAACCCGGGAGGCGAAGCTTGCAGTGAGCTGAGATCCGGCCACTGCACTCCAGCCTGGGCGACAGAGCAAGGCTCCGTCTCAAAAAAAAAAAAAAAAAAAAGAATTAGAAGAAGATAATACTAACTGGAAGATGGAAGGCAATGACATCATACCTTTAAAATTCTGAGGTAAAATTATTTGGTCAAGCATATAAAGTTCCCATTTTTATGGGCCAAAAATCATTATTATTATTATTATTGAGTTTGAGGCCACAGTGAGCTATGATTATGTCACCGCACTCTGTCATGGGCAACAAAGTGAAACTGTCTCTGAATAAAAACAAAACAAAATTAAAGCAAAAAATCCACAATAAACAAATATCAAAATTTAAAGATCAGATTAATATTATTAATTTTTCCTTTTACCTCTGGCTCCAATATGGCTCTGCATAGCACTGTTAGTGAAACCATGAGGATAACTGAAAGGTTTGCATTACAGGCAGAAGGAACAGCATGCACAAAGGCTATAAGGTAGGCATGTCTTGAGTGATGAATATTAAGGAAGCTAGTGTGACAGAAAAGAATGAAAGAAGCAGAGGAGAGAATAAATGAGGTCCGAATGGAAATAAGGGCTAGATGATATAAGTGACTGTAAGGACTTTGGATTTTTCTGAATGATATAAGAAGCCACTATGGGGTTTTCAATACAAGAATGAAATAATTTGACATGCTTTAAAAGAATTAGTCTGGCTGCCATGTTGAGAAAAGGCTATAGGGCACCAAAGACAGGGGAGACTAGTCAGGGGCTATTACAACAATCCAGAAGAGTTTAAGCAGTGATTTTGGAACAGGCTGGCAGCAGTGGAGTTAGTGAGAACAGATTACATTCAATATATAATAAACATAGAGCCAGAAGAATTTGCTGGTAGATTCAATGTGGGGAGGGAAAGAATGAGGATTCAAGGATGACTCCTTGGCCCCAAGCAATTAGAAAAACTGATTGAGAAAGGATCAGGTTTGGAGAAAAAAAAATCAGGAGTCTAGTTTTGAACATATTAAGTTTGAAATGCCTATCAGATAACTAAGTAGAAATGTTAAGTAGGCAGATGAATATATGAGACTTACAGTAATTCTGAAGTTGTCAGCATATAAATGAGAGCAGAGGAGATAACAAAGAGAATGGGTGTGATAGAATAAGCAGTTTGAAAATGGAGCCTTGAGACACTTCAGCATTTAGAAGGTGGAGAGATTAAAAATAAGTAGCAGTTCAGGCATCATGCCGGTAATCCCAGCACTGTGGGAGGTGGGAGGATTGCTGAAGCCAACCTGAACCTAAGCAACACAGCGAGACCCTGTCTCTACAATAAAAAAAAAAAAAAAAGTGGAATTCTGGGTATATGAAGAAGTGAGCAGTCAAATCTGCTGAAAGGTCAAATAAGATAAAGACAGAACTGAGGACCACTGAGAAAGTAAAAAAAGGCTGGATGTAGCAGTGGCTCACGCCTAAAATCCCAGCACTTTGGGAGGCCGAGGTGGGCAGATCACCTGAGGTCAGGAGCTCAAGACCAGCCTGGCCAACATGCCGAAACCCCGTATCAGCTAAAAATACAGAAAGTTAGCTGGGTGTGATGGTAGGCGCCTGTAGTCCCAGTTACTCGGAAGGCTGAGGCAGGAGAATCGCTTGAACCCAGGAGGTGGAGGTTGCAGTGAGCCGAGATTGCACCACGGCACCTAGGATGGGTAATAAGAAACTCCACCTTAAAAAAAAAAAAAGTGCAAAGAAGAGACTGGAAGAAAAAATATTTACAAATCACATATCTGATAAAGGACTTGTCTCCAGAATATATTAAGAAAAACTCTTGCGACTCAATTAAAAATAAAGATAACCCAAATAAAAATGGCCAAAAGATCTAAATAGGAATTTTCTCAAAGAAGACCTATAAATGGCCAATATGTGCATGAATAAACGCTCAGAATCACTAGCCATTAGGGAAATGCACATCAAAATCACAATGAGATATCACTTCAAACCCACTAAAAAGTGGACAATAACAAATGTTAAGGATTTTGGGAAATCCTTGTACACTGTTGGTGGAAACGTAAAATGGTGTAGCCGCCCTGGGAAACAATTTCACAGATCCTCAAAAAGTTAAGCCCAGAGTTACCATAAGACCCAGACAGTCCACTCCTGGGTATATGCTCAAAAGAAATGAAGACATATGTCCATGCAAAAAATTGTACATAGCAGTACTATTCATAATAGTCCAAAGTGGAAACAACTCAAATGTCTATTAACTTTTGCAGTTGTCCAATGGGTTCTTCTTGCTTGCTGCAGAGAAAAAAACCAATTCACAGGGACAGTGGTATTACAGTAGAGAAAAATTTTAATTATTGTAGGGCTAACTAAAAGGCTAGGGAATGGGTGCTGGTGATTGGTTGGGAATGAAATCATAGAGGTGTGGAAAATGGCTCTCATATACTGAGTAAGCCTCTGGGTGGGGGCCACATGACTGGTTAAGTCATGGAATCAGTTGGTCACCAGAATGTAAAAGTCTAAAAAACATCTTAAAAGACCAATCTTAGGTTCTACAGCAGTGATGTTAGCTATAGGAGCAATTAGAGAAGTTAGAAATCTTGTGACCTCAGGCCACATGACTCCCAAGCAGTAAGAAATCATAGAAAAGCAAGTTAGAGAACAATGGTTGGTTGTTTAACTACACCTACATTTTAGTAAAATTCAGGCCTTTCCCATAATTCTAATCTCGTGGCCTTTCATTAGTTTTAGGAAGGTGATTTTGATACCAAGAAAGGTGTGGGGTGGTGGGGTGGGGTGGGGTGGTGGGGTGGGGTGGGGTGGGGTTAGCTTCAGGAGGGAATTGTTATCATCTTTGTTTTTAAGTTAACAAAGGCAATTAGCTTGTAAAGTTAGAAGAAAGACAGAGTCAGGCTGAAGCGGGCAGATCACGAGGTCAGGAGATTGAGACCATCCTGGCTAACATGGTGAAACCCCGTCTCTACTAAAAATACAAAAAATTAGCTGGGCATGGTGGCGGGCACCTGTAGTCCCAGCTACTTGGGAGGCTGAGGCAGGAGAATGGTGTGAAGCCAGGAGGCAGAGCTTGCAGTGAGCCGAGATCGCGTCACTGCACTCCAGCCTGGGCGACAGAGCGAGACTCCGTCTCAAAAAAAAAAAAAAGGAGATTTGTTAGAGTCAAGTCCTTGAATAGACAAGAAAATGAGATCTTGTGAGGAGACATCAGCCCTAGACAGGGACACAGGCAGCTCACAGTTGAAGACACAGACAAATGTGTAGATATGAGTAAAAATAAATGGGAAGATGTGTGCATATGGGTAGAAACACGTATTTCTATTTTTCATTGAAACAGGAAACAAGAGTGAAGATGAGGGATAACTGCAGGAAGTTTGAGGAGACAAGCAGTTACAAAAGAGTGAATGAGCTGGGCGCAGTAACTCACGCCTGTAATCCCAGCTCTTTGAGAGGCCGAGAGTGGATCATGAGGTCAGGAGTTCAAGACCAGCCTGGCCAAGATGACGAAACCCCGTCTCTACTAAAAATACAAAAATTAGCCAGGTGTGGTGGCGGGTGCCTGTAATCCCAGCTACTCTGGATGCTGACACAGAGTTATTTGAACCTGGGAGGCAGAGGTTGCAGTGAGCTGAGATTGCACCACTGCACTCCAGCCTGGGCAACAAAGCAAGACTCTGTCAAGACAGACAGACAGAAGGAAGGAAGGGAAGGAAGGGAAGGAAGGGAGAAAAGGAAGGAAAGAAGGAAGGAAAGAAAGAAGGAAAGAAAGAAGGAAGGAAAGAAAGAAGGAAAGAAAGAAGGAAAGAAAGAAGGAAGGAAAGAAGGAAGGAAAAAAGAAGGAAGGAAAGAGAAAGAGAGAGAGAAAGAGAGAAAGAGAAAGAAAG
Source organism: Chlorocebus sabaeus (assembly GCF_047675955.1). Lineage (NCBI taxonomy): Eukaryota > Metazoa > Chordata > Mammalia > Primates > Cercopithecidae > Chlorocebus > Chlorocebus sabaeus. The sequence continues at coordinate 40,177,581 of NC_132929.1, read as the reverse complement.
AAAAGAAAAAAGAAAGGAAAAGAAAGTGAATGGATAGGGAAATGTAGGATTGCTTAAGGCTAATAATTGTGAATTTAAAGTGAGAATAGGCAGAACAGTTTTTTCAGCCACATGTAGATACACAGGTACAGGCATGAAGTAAGCAAAAAGTTGGACTGAGGTTTTGTCCGTGAGAAATTTAAGAATGCAGCGAAGAAAGTAATTATAATGAATATAAGTTCAGTAGGGAAGTACTTGAAAAAGAGTATAATGCACAGTACAAAAAGTGGTGATTCACAGTGTCAAAGAATTGACGGACGAGAGATTCCAGAGGAAGCGGGTTGTGAAAATAGAAGTGAGTGACGGAAGAATAGCATGCTTGATACTGAAATAACAGAGGAGATGTAGCTCTAATTGAGTAGGTCTAGGGCAGAAGTCAGCAAACTCTGTAAAAATACCTTAGGCTTTGAGAGTCAATGGTGTCTGTCGCAATTACTCAACTCGGCTGTTGTAGTATGAAAGAAGCTGTAGACGATACATAAATGAAGGAGCAAGGCTATATTTAAACAAACTTTATTTACAAATATAGACAGCTTGGTCCTGGTGCACTGGTCTAGAATACGACTATCGGAGTAGTAGCTGAGACAGGATAGAGGTCAAAAATCTTTGGGAGAGACATGGGCAAGGAACTAAGAAACAAAGATATTGGAAAGATAATTAATATGGACATAGAATTTACCAATAATTAAGCCAGGAATAGAGTTGGAGAGGGTGACTCTGAGCCAGGAACTAACAAAGCCTTTAAAGAGTGAGGGAGGACATCAGCAAAATTGGCAGAGTAAAGGATCTTTGAAAATGCCCTTCTCCATAAAACAAAAATTGTCAAAATCAAGTTTTTCAGAATTCTGGAAATGGACACCAAAGGCTTACAACAATCTAAGAGCATTTATTCAAGCAAAACGCCTGAATAACAGTAAGAACATTGAGCTTGTTAGCACCTTAACTTGCCCTACTCCCATCTCCTGCTCCGAAAAATCAAAAGCCTGCAATCACAGTGAAAAAGCAGCAGCCTGACAATCACTAGAAGGGGCAGAACAGGGTTGGGGGTACCGTTGAAGCTTCATTCCCAGGGAATGATCATTATTCGACCTTTCTGGTGGTACCCTGGAAGGCCCCACTTGCAAGGTTATCTATATCTGACCAGCCTCAGAGCTTACCCAGCATAAAAAGCCTTTTCCCTGAGAGGTAGGAGTATTTGTGAAAAATATAGGGAACTGCTTAATTTTGTGGCTGCCTGACCAAAAAACTTAAAAGGAAAAGCTGGGGAAGGACATGTTTACAGGGCTTTCCTGGAAATCTAGAAAGCCATGTTTTCTAGATTGTCTGAGAGTAGAAGAAAATCTTTTAAAAAAGCAAGCCACATGCATGCACAAGGCTGTATACATGCCCAGGGCTGAGGCCATGCTCAGTAAAGTACTGAGAAGGCCCTAAACTCTTACCTCCGGTTGACCTTGAAGCTCTGCACAAGCAGAAAGTGAAGGCTAGGCCAGGATGGTGGCATGCATATAGTCCCAGCTACTCAGGAAGACAGCTTGAGGCCAGGAGTTCAAGGTCACAGTGTTCTATGAGCATACCTGTGAATAGCCACTGAACCAGCCTGGGCAGTATGGTGAGACCCCCACCTCTAAAAATAATTTAAAAACAAAATTGGGCAACAGAGCGAGACTGTCTCTAAAAAAAAAAAAAAATTGAAGGCTAAAAAACAGAGTTGTCAACTGCTGAGTATTTAATTCTATATCCAGCAAAACCATCCATCAAAAAAAAAAAAAAGGAAAAACTAAGATATTCCTAGATAACCAAGAACTGAGAGGACGGGCGTGGTGGCTCATGCCTGTAATCCTAGCACTTTGGGAGGCCACAGTGGGAGGATCACTTGAGGTCAGGAGTTCGAGACCAGCCTGGCCAACAAGGTGAAAACCCATCTCAACGAAAATGAGCTAGGCATGGTGGCATATGCCTGTAGTCCCAGCTACTTGGGAGGCTGAGCCAGGAGAATCACTTCAACCCAGGAGGCAGAGGCTGCAGACTTCGCCACTATACTTCAGCCTAGCCAACAGAACGAGATTCTGTCTCAAAAAAGAAAAGAAAAGAACTCAGAGAGTTCATTGCTAGTAGACCTGCCCTACAAGAAATAATAAAGGGAATATTTAAGCAAAATGATAGGGCCCTAGGCAATAACTTGAATCCATACAAAGAAAGAATGTCAGTAAAGCTAACTCCCCCATAGCTGTATTAAGTTACAGCAGCAATAAGAAACTATTACTAAAAACTTAGTGGCTTAAAACAATGCAAATTTATTATCATATAGTTCTGGAGTTCAAAAGTCTAAAATGGTTCTCTCTGAGCTAAAATTAAGATGTCAGCAGGGCTGCATTTCTTTGTGGAGGCTCTAGGAGAGAATCCATTTTTCTTGCCTTTTCTAGGCTTTAAGAGGCTATCTGAATTCCTTGGCTCATCCCCTACCTCCATCTTCAAACCAAGTAGTATACCATCTTTAAATCTCTCTGACTCTGACTCTCTTACTCCCTTGTTTCCCTTACAAGAACTCTTGTGATTACATTGGAAAAAGTGGATAATCCAAGCTAACTCCCCACCTCAAAATCCTTAATTTAATCACATCTATAAAATCTCTTTTGCCAGGTAAGGTAACATATTCACAGGTTCCAGGGAATAAGAAATAGATTTTTTGGAGGAGGCAGTATTCTGCCTACCTACCATAGTAGGTAAATAGAAAAGACTGTAAACGTATTTTTTATTTATAACTTTTTTCTCATATATGACTTAAAAGACAACTGCATAAAGCAATATTTATAATCTCTGTTGATAGGTGTATGTCATTTGCATGACAATAATAGCACAAAGGACAGAGAAAGGAACAGAGCTATACGAAAACAAAAGCTTTTTTTTTTTTTGAGACACACTTAAAAAAAAGTCTCACTGTGTCACCCAGGCTGGAGTGCAGTAGCAAGATCTCAGCTCACTGTAACCTCTGCCTCCTGGGTTTAAGTGATTCTCCTGCCTCACCCTCCCAAGTAGCTGAGACTACAGGCATGCGCCACCACGCCTAATTTTTTTTGTACTTTTAGTGGAGACAGGGTTTCACCATGTTGGCCAGGCTGGTATCGAACCCCTGACCTCAAATGATCTACCCACCTAGGCCTCCCAAAGTGCTGGGATTTCAGGTGTGAGCCATGTGCCTGGCTTTTTTTTTTTTTTTTTTTTGAGACAGGGTCTTGCTCTATCACTCAGACTGTAGAGCAGTGCAACAATCACAACTGACTGCAGCTCGACCTCCTGGGCTCAACTGATCCTCCCACCTCAGCCTCCCAAGTAGCTAAGACTATAGGCATGCATGCACCATCACTCCTAGCTAGTTCTTTTTTTTTTTTTTTCTCTGTTCTAGCTAATTCTTAAATTTTTTGTAGAGATGGGTCTCCCTACAATATATACAATAGAACATATCTGTTTAACACAAAAGAGGGCTGTGATGGAGGGAAAGGGGAATAAAAAAGACATAGAAAAATAAATAGCAAAATGCAGATGCAAATCTTTTTGTTTTATAATTTTTAACGTAAATTTTTCAAATTTTTAAAAAATCCAGATCCTGCACAATTTTGTTTTTTTCTGAGATAAGGTCTCTGTCATCCAGGCTGGAATATAGTGGCCCTATCAAAGCTCGCTGCAGCCTCAACCTCTTGGGCTCAAGCAATCCGCCCACCTTAGCCTCTACAGTAGCCAGGACTACACGCACATGCCACCATACCCAGATAGTTTTTGTACTTTTTTGTACAGATGGGATTTCGCCAAGTGCTCAGGCTGGTCTTAAACTCCTGAGCTCATGCAATCCATGCAACTTGGCCTCCCAAAGTGCTAGAATTACAGGCCTGAGCCACCGTGTCTGGTCATAATTTTTTTTTTTTTTTTTTTTTTTGAGACAGAGTGTTGTTCTGTCACCCAGGCTACAGTGTAATGGCACGATCTCGGCTACTGCAACCTCCACCTCGTGGGTTCAAGCTATTCTCCTGCCTCAGCCTCCTGACTTAGCTAGGACTACAGGTGCATGCCACCACACACGGCTAATTTTTGTATTTTTAGTAGAGACAGGGTTTCACCATGTTGGTCAGGCTGGTCTCGAACTCCTGACCTTGTGATCTGCCTGCCTCCGCCTCCCAAGGTGCTGTGATTACAGTCGTGAGCAACTGCACCCGGCCCATAAATCTTATTAATTAATTTTCCTGTAAATTAATCATTCTAAGTAAAGAATAAGACGGAGCAACTCCAGAATCTATAAGATAACTAAAATAGACTAATGACAAGACTTAGGACTGCAGTGAAGCAAGATCATTCAGTAATGTTCGTAATCGTTTTTGATATAAAAAAAAACTGTGGCCGGGCACAGTGAGCTGAGATCACGCCATTGCACTCCAGGCTGGGCGACAGTGCGAGACTCAAAAAAATAAAATAAAATAAAAAATAAATCTTAAACTTTTATTAAGTAAAAATCTATCAATCTTTTCCTTTATGCTATTTTCCCTATGCAGTCATACTTGCAAAGTCATTCATATCCTAACAAGCAGATAAAAAATATTTATCTATATTTTATTTTTATTTTTTCTGTTTACTTGCAGGCAAGCGGGGTGGGTTTCACTATGTTGCCCAGGCTAGTCTTGAACTCCTGGCCTCAAGCAGTCCTCTCACCTTGACCTCCCAAAGTGTTGGGTTTACAGGCATGAGCCACTGAACTAAGCCTGTTTTCTTTTTTTGAGACGGAGTTTCGCTCTTGTTGCCCAGGCTGGAGTGCAGTGGTGCAATCTCTGCTCACTGCAACCTCTGACTCCTGGGTTCAAGCGATTCTCCTGTCTCAGCCTCCCAAGTAGCTGGGATTACAACATGTGCCCCCACACCCAGCCTTGTTTTCTTTATATATATAAGATTCTTAAATTAGGCCCTCAGTTCATTCTTCTTTTTTTTTTTTTGAGATGGAGTCTCGCTCTGTCTCCCAGGCTGGAGTGCAGTGGCACCATCTCAGCTTACTGCAACAACCTCCACCCCCAAGGCTGGTCTCGAACTCCTGACCACCTCAAGTGTTCCATTTGCTTCAGTCTCCCAAAGTGCTGGGATTATAGGCTTGAGCCACCACGCCTGGCTCCATCCACTATTTTGAGGATTCCTTTAACTTTTATGGTTTATTGAATTTCGTCTTTCCTCTATCACATCTTCCTTTTTGTAGAAAATATCCAGTAGCTTTCTAGAATAGGGCATGGAAGTTAAATTTTTCAAGATATTGCAGGTTTATTTTAGCCCCCATTCTTGGATATAATTTATAGCAGTGACGTGTTGACTTTTTTGTTTTTTATTTCCAGAACAAAAATCTGACGATAAATTCTGAATTGACATAGTAACTAAGAAGCACATGACTAGAGAAATCTGTATCAGAATTTATAATACATTTAAGCTAGCCTAAACTCAGTATTAATGTTTAAAGAAAGCCTCATGAAATTGGCAGTAAGTAGACACTGAATAAAAGATTATTATTAATAACCACATTTAAACCTGTAAGTTATAATATAAACTAAGTAGATAAATTTGACCTAAAAGAAGTCAAACCGGGGATTTTGGTTTCTCAAGGTTAGTTTCCTGATTAGTCCCCATTTTTATTAATTTCTCAAGTATATCAAGTAATTGTTTATATTTTCTCAGATAAAACCAGCTTGCTTGGTTAGAATGTAGATTAAGTTCCAAATTTTGGCAAAATTCAAGTGGCTATCTTTAAGTTTACCTTGCTAAAGTTTCATAACCTTTTTGTAAATATACAAATACTACCTGGGATCCCATTAATTTATATAATTAATAGTATACAAAACCATGAATAAGAAAAGAGAATTCAGTATCAAGAGAAAATAAACACGTTGACCTCCTAAGAAAACAGAAGTTCCTCCATGGTTGTTATTCCCATCCTGTGTCCAAAAGATTATTATTGCCAGAAATTCTATATGTGTAAAAAAATGCTACTGATTATAGATAACCTCTGGTTTTCCCCCTTTTCCTTTTTTTTTTTTTTTTCTTTGAAATGGAGTTCTTGTTGCCTAGACTGGAGTGCAATGGTGCGATCTAGGCTCACTGCAACCTCTGCCTCCCAGGTTCAAGTGATTTTTCTGCCTCAGCCTCCTGAGTAGCTGGGAATACAGGCATGTGCCACCACTCCCGGCTAATTTTGTATTTGTTTTTTAGTAGACATGGGTTTCTCCATGTTGGTTAGGCTGGTCTCGAACTCCAGACCTGAGGTGATCCACCCGCCTCAGCCTCCCAAAGTTCTGGGATTACAAGTGTGAGCCACCACGCCTGGCCTACCCCTCTTCTTTCTTCCACTCCCCACATCCAGTCTCTTAAGTGTCAATGTTCAAAACACTGGTGTAAAAAAGGAAAATCTCTCCTTTTCTCTTAATAAGAAATGTTAAGTAGGAGACATTCAAGCCGTCCTTTCCGTTCCCTGAGGTCTTGTCACTTATGTCTACAATAAATCCAGCAATCTCATGTAGAATAGTTAGGATACTAGGAAAAGGGATTAAAGTGCAGATTTAAACTACCCGGCCGAGAAAAATTCCCACTAACTTCATGCAACTACCCATGATATCTAAAATATTAATTAGCATTTGAAGGATTAATATAGACTGTATACAATGTAGCCTCAACCTCTGTAAGAAGTATATTTAAACTTAAGAATAACAACATATTTGTTTACTAATACAATTAAAACTATAAAGCAATGGAAATAATACATTTATCTTTAAAATAGGCTGGGTGTGGTGCCTCATGCCTATAATCCCAGCACTTTGGGGGGCCGAAGCTGGATGATTACTTGAGGCCTGGAGTCTGACAGTAGCCTGGGCAACATAGCAAGACTCCATCTCCACAAAAAATATAATAAAACAAGAAAAGAAAAAGACACCTAAAAGCCAGGCACGGTGGCACACACCTGTAGTCCTAGTTACTCAGGAGGCTGAGGTGGGAGGATTACCTGAAGCCAGGAGTTCAAGGCTGCAGTGAGTTCTGATTGCATCACTGTACTCCAGCCTGGGCGACAGCGTGAAACCCTCTTTTTTTTTTTTTTTTTGAGATGGAGGTTCGCTCTTGTTGCCCAGGCTGCAGTGCAATGGCACGATCTCGGCTCACTGAAACATCCGCCTCCCGGGTTCAAGTGATTCTCCTGCCTCAGCCTCCTGAGGAGCTGGGGTTACAAGCATGTGTCACCATACCCTGCTAATTTTTTTTTTTTTGTATTTTTAGTAGAGACAAGGTTTTTCCATGTTGGTCAGGCTGTGGTCTCGAACTCCCAACCTTAGGTGATCTGCCCGCCTCAGCCTCCCAAAGTGCTGGGATTATAGGCGTGAGCCACCGTGCCCAGCCTGAAACCCTGTCTCTTAATAAAACAAACAAAATGGGCCAGGCGAAGTGGCTCACGCCTGTAATCCCAGCATTTTGGGAGGCCAAGGCACGTGGATCACCTAAGGTCAGGAGTTCAAGACCAGCCTGACCAATATGGTGAAACCCCGTCTCTACTAAAAATACAAAAATTAGCTGGATGTGGTGGTGTGCACCTGTAGTCCCAGCTACTCAGGAGGCTGAGACAGGAGAATCCCTTGAACCCAGGAGGTGGAGGTTGCAGTGAGCCAAGATCGCACCACTGCACTCCAGCCTGGGTAACAGAGTGAGACTTCTTCTCAAAAAAACAAACAAAACAAAAATATTTAAGTTGCAGAGTAACTACATCTTTGCATTTCAGAATCAAGCACCCTAACAGACACACAGCTAGGAAGGAACATGAATAATCTGACAAGAGAACTATGAGAGAGGGTGGGCTTATAAGTACAAAGCTCAGGCAATGATTTTAATCGACCAGTTTTGCTTGAAAGTAAATGCTGATAAAAATCTTTGGAAAGGCCGGGCATGGTAGCTCATGCCTGTAATCCCAGAACTTTGGGAGGCCAAGGCAGGAGGACTGCTTGAGCCAAGCAGTTCAAAACCAGCCTGGGCCATATAGCGAGACCCTGTCTCAAAAAATGTTAAATGAAGTGTTTTTTAAAAAAATCTTTGTAAACTATCACATCCTAAGAGAGACTAAGAGAAAACCTAGTCAACAAATATTGAGTCTTAGCTATGTGTAAGGGATTATGCTTAGGCCAGAACTACTCAAAGTGTGGTCTCCAGACTGGCAGCATCAGCACTTCCTGGGGGATTGTTAAGTGTTCCAGCCCTTTAAACCTATCCAGATTCTTGTCTTTCACAGAAACCCCTGGATTTGGTTTTGACTCTTTCACACTTTGTGGCTGTTTCCTTCTTGTTCTCTCTTAGTTAAAAATGAAAAATACTTTCCACATCACCAACAAAAGCAATTCAGCAGGATTCATTTCTATATACTGTGCTGCCATATATAAGCCTTACTAATGAGCAGCATAAGGGACTAGGGCGTGGCTTGGTAAAATGAATAATGTCAGGAGAAGTCCAACTCTGCAAGCTGCTGGTTTTAGAAAAATGTATTTAACTACAGCCACAGGTCCCTCCCTCCTCTTGCTTCAAAATCAGATGTTCACTCATCCCTAGCAGTAAGATAAAGACCTTAGAAAGAGGGCTCTGACAGCAAACCACAGAGGCTGAATATACATCTCGTTTTAATTGCATCAGCAACTGCTAAGCAATTAATGAAATAGAGAACAGGGAGGGGGCATCAGGGCAAAGAGAAAAGGGACTTGAGCAATTATGTGGAAATACTTCATCCTCATCCCAGTGAGAGCAGGTTATCTGTGGCAGCTGCACAAACCTTCAAATCCTTGCATTTGAACTCCCAGGCCACTTTCCAAGCAGCAATAAAGATACATAGTCAGGATTTTTTCTTGCTTACAGTTTTATATCTTTCATATTCTTCCCTGCAGCCACCAACAAAGGGAAGAAAGAGTGAAAGAGAACAGATCAAGTGAGTGACTCAGCTATTAAGTCCCTTGGGCAGACTCTATGCTTTGCATAATATGGACTATGAGGATCAGGAGACACTAAATACTAACAGCAGTGATTCACCAGAAGCGTGTATGTACTAGGCCTAGGGCATGGTGGGACAGGAACTCCATCAATAAATCCTTGCAGGTTCCTTCTTTACTAAGCTGTATCCTTAACCTATCGCAGAAAAGGCAATAAAACAAAAAACTGCCAACAAAAACTTCTCAAAGAGAAAGTAAATTCTCAAATGGAGCGTGGGTGCCAAAAAAAAAAAAAAAAAAATCCAGCATGAAAGAGAAATAAAAGCTCAAAAAAGGCTAAAATAGTGCCATAATTCCAGCTGTTATCCCCTCAGTAAACAGGGCAGGGCCCCTAAATCATAACATCAGAGAAAGCTGGTAGTTTTTGGCGGGGGCAATGGGGTGTGTGGTGAGAGTAGGAATTGATGAAAAATGTGATGGTCTCTACTAATTCATACAGCAAGTTCCTAAACAGAATAATGTTCAAGTGGCCTCATTTTCCCCTTTACTCACCATTCAATCACAAGGACCTGAGGTCCTGGGTTTTCTGCGATAACCCTGATTAAAAACTCCATCCTACTGTGTCTGGATTTGGGGTTGCAAGAAAAAATGATCATTTTACATATAGTTCATCCCAAACTCCCTTGCACAGAGTTTGAAAGAACATGGTAAACCCACATTTGCAGACAAAGTAAAATGCCAAATAGACAAGGATGAAATAGGCAGGAGATGGATCCCTGAAGTCAAGGCCCAAAAGCATTGAAAGTTGGACCACTGGCCGGGTTTGGTGGCTCACGCCTGTAATCCCAACACTTTGGGAGGCTGAGGTAGGGGATCGCGAGGTCAGATCGAGACCACCCTGTCCAACAAGGTGAAACCCCGTCTCTACTAAAAATACAAAAAGAAAATAAAAAATAAAAAAAAATTAGCCAGGTGTGGTGGCATGCACCTGTAGTCCCAGCTACTCGAGAGGCTGAGGCAGAAGAATGGCGTGAACTTGCCTGGGAGCAGAGCTTGCAGTGAGCCAAGATTGCACCACTGCACTCCAGCCTGGGCGACGGAGCAAGACTCCGTCTCAAAAAAAAAAAAAAAAAAAAGGAAAGTTGGACCACTAACTTGACCACTAACTCTACTGCAGAATTATTTGCACTGCTTTTTGAAAATACAGATTATGATTTAATGAAAAGTATTCCATGGGACTTGTCAGTTGACAGCTATTTAGAAAAAAGAAAAGATTAAACTCTTTAGAAGTCAGGCTGGTTGATTTAATGAAAAGTATTCCATGGGACTTGTCAATTGACTGCTATTTAGAAAAAAGAAAAGAAAAGATCAAACTCCTTAGAAGTCAGGCTGCTCTTGAACTCCCGACCTCAGGCGATCTGCCCGCCTCGGCCTCCCAAAGTGCTGGGATTATAGGTGTGAGCCACCGCGCCTGGCCTTCTTTTCTAATTTACTGGACAAAGTCCCATGGGCTAAGAGAGGCCCTGGCAATAACAATGAACAAATCAGTCAAACATCCCTGTCCTCATGAAGCTTATATCCCATTGTGGGAGAGACAACCGAAATAAATTATATAGTATATGGGACAGTAATAAGTGTTATGGAGAAAATAAAACAGGGAAGAAGGTATAGAAAGTTTGTGTAGGCAGGTGATTTTATTTTATTCTTTTTAAATTTTTTTGAGATTGGGTTTCCCTCTGTCACTCAGGCTGGAGTGCAGTGGTATAATTATGGCGCACTGCAGCCTTGATCAATCTTCCTGGCTCAAGTGATCCTCCCATCTCAGTCTCCTAAGTAGCTGAGACTACAGGCACATGCCACCATGCCCAGTGAATTGATGTTTTGTAAAGAAGGAGGTCTCACAATGTGGCTCAGGCTGGTCTTGAACTTCCAGACTCAAATGATCTGCCTGCTTCTGCCTCTCAAGGTGTTGGAATTACAGGCATCAGCTACCACACCTGGCCAGTTTAAAATATAGTATTCAGGGAAGAACTCACTCAGAAGGTGACATTTTTGTTTACAGAACCATGTCAAACCCATTTCCCCTCAGGCCTTTGCACTTGCTGTACTCTCTGCCTAAAACTCCTCTTTCCCTTTCTCAACTTTTGCATATGTAGCTTTTTATCTTTCGGTATCAGCCTAAATGTCACTTCCTTAAGGGCAACTTCCCAGCAACACTAAGTAGAATAGCTACCTATATTCCTAGGCAGTCAGAACCAAACAAAGACTCAAGGCCAGGCATGGTGGCTCATACCTGTAATACTAGCACTTTGGGAGGTCACTTGAGGTCAGGAGTTTGAGACCAGCCTGACCAACATGGTGAAACGTTGTCTCTACTAAAAAAATACAAAAATTAGCCAGGTGTTGTGGTGGGCACCTATAACCCCAGCTACTCGGGAGGCTGAGGCAGGCGAATTGCTTGAATCCAGGAGGCAGAGGTTGCAGTGAGTGAAGATCTCACGACTGCCCTCCAGGCTGGGTGATCCTGGGCGACAGAGTGAGACTGTCTGAAAAAAAAAGGCTCAACTACATAAAACTAGAGATTTTGAATCCTGTTCTACCATTTCCTGGCTTAACCTCTGGCATCTAGTTTTCCCATCTGTAAAATGGATAATAATAGTACTTAACTTATACGGTTGCTGTGAAGAATAATTACAATCACCATCCAAAAGTATGATAATAACAATAAAAATATATATATTATATAAAAATATAAAAGTACAATAATAAAAATAGCAGCTACTGTTTATATAGCTTTTTACCATGCACCAGGCATTATTCTATGTATTCTACATTTATTAACCCATTTAATCTATTCACATAATACATTTAAAGTGCCAGCACTGTATTTAGCAAACAGTAAATATATGTTTGTTCTCTTTCTTATTATCACCATGATCAGTGGCAGTATTATTAGCTCTTCTTATGAGGTGCCTAAGCCCTCTGTGTCTCTGCTCTGCTGACGGATCTATACCCCAAAGTTTCCTATTTTCCCCTCTAGGATTAACACCCTATAGAAGGAATTTTTATCAACCTTAGCACTTACTCTGTGCAAATCATCTCTTACGTCTAGCATCAGCATAGACTTTTAAAATGAAAAAGACATGACTGTCCATATAGATCATATGCTTTATTTATTTATTTAGAGACAGAGTCACGCTCCGTCACCCAGGCTGGAGTGCAGTGGTACGATCCCGGCTCACTGCAACTTCCGCCTCCTGGGTTCAAGCGATTCTCCTGCCTCAGCCTCCTAAGTAGCTGGGATGACAGGTAAGTGCCACCACACCTGGCTAATTTTTGTATTTTTAGTAGAGACAGGGTTTTGCTATATTGGCCAGGCTCGTCTTGAACTCCTGACCTCAGGTGATCCACCTGCCTTGGCCTCCCAAAGTGCTGGGATTACAGGCATGAGCCACTGCCTCTGGCCAAAACTAAGCTAATTTTACTAACATAACATGAAAATAATAGGAGTGAACTCATTTTGATAATATTAGTATCTCGAGTTTCTAGAATTAAACACAATGCGGCTGGGCGCGGTGGCTCAAGCCTGTAATCCCAGCACTTTTGGGAGGCCGAGACGGGCGGATCACGAGGTCAGGAGATCGAGACCATCCTAGCTAACACAGGGAAACCCCGTCTCTACTGAAAAATACAAAAAACTAGCCGGGTGAGGTGGTGGGCACCTGCAGTCCCAGCTACTTGGGAGGCTGAGGCAGGAAAATGGCGTGAACCCGGGAGGCGGAGCTTGCAGTGAGCTGAGATCCGGCCACTGCACTCCAGCCTGGGCGGCAGAGCAAGACTCCGTCTCAAAAAAAAAAAAAAAAAAACCACAATGCTCCTTTTGAATCTCTCACTAAAGACAAACTAGAATCCATATACTTGACCATAAGCATCAAAAAATAATTAGAAAGCTTAAAGAAACACAGAAGTCCAGAACTTTGGTTCCACTTTCCAGACTCACCTACTAATATACATGAACAAATGATGATGCTACTCTTCCTTAAGAATCTTGATTGATTAGAACATGGCTTCTAAGCAAGGCCACCAGGAACTGTTTTCCTGGTATCTATTGCTTTGAGAAATATATTTATGCTTACCCATCTCAAATGCCTTTTATAAAAATATTTAAATGATAAAGATGAGAAGAGAAAAAGATAGCATGAGAGGTAGTATGGCTATAACTGTGGAAGATAAAGTCAGATCACCTGAATTTTAATCCTGGCTCCACAAACCACCAACCAGGCCACGTTTCTTAACTTGCTAAAACTAACTATACTCAAGTATAAATGGGAATAAGAGAGCTCCTGGCCAGTCAGGCACAGTGGCTCATGCCTGTAATCTCAACACTTTGGGAAGTCAAGGCAGGGGGATCACTTGAGCACAGGAGTTTGAGACAAGCCTGGGCGATATAGCGAGACCCTATCTCTATTTTAAAAAGTAAGAAAGAGTTTCTATCTCATAGAGATGTTGTAAGATGTGATCTAGGCAATTCTACTCTTGGCACACAGTGCAAGAGCAAAAAATTAAAGCTTAAAAAAATACACCAGAAAGAAAAAGAAAAGTCAAGAACATTCTGTGGGCACTTAATGCATTTGCTTTTTAGCTCAGAAAAGACACTACAGAAAAAACTTAACTAGCTGGCTAACACTGCTTCCGTCTTAGCTCTCAATGATACACACAAAAGGATGGCTTATCAATGTATTGTTTCTCCAGCATAAACCCAAAGGTTAAACAACACATTTCTGTTCAGAGGGAGAAGTGCTAAGACAAGATGACAAATCTATTGATTCTTTTTCACAAGGAGACTCACTGTGAGAGCAAAAGGGAACCCTCTAACCCCAGTTTGGGGAGGGGGCTACTGAATTCGCACACTTTTTACATATTCAGAAGTATCTTCTACCTGCTTGGATTTTCTAAGCACAACAAAGGCTTTGGCTTTTAGCATTTAAGAGAAATGATACTCCTTGGAGAAAGAGCATGAGGGAACTTACAGGAAATTGTCCCCAGGAGCTTTTCCTAAACTATCTCAAACAATGTAGAATTACTGTTACCACTTTATTAATTCAATTAATACTTATTAGGCATCCTCTATAGTTCCTGAGAATAAGGGAAACCAAACAGATGAGGTCCTAGCTCTCCTGGTACTCTTATATAATAGAGGAGAAAGTAAGCCCATAACAAACAAGAAATTATCTAAGAGGAATAAATGCCACAATGAAAATCAAACACCATGATATGATATGGACTATCCAGAAAGTTATTTTAGATTAGATGGTCAGGAGAAGCTTCAATGAGATGATATTTTAACTGAAACCTGAATGACTAGCAAGGGCCAGTTTGTATCCCAGAGAGGTATGACAGGGAGTGGGAAAAGAAGGTAGTAATAAGCCATATATTTAGAGAGAACAAGCTTCATATGTTTGAGAAACAGAAAGAAGGCCAGTGTGGCTGGAGTACAGAGGTAGTAAGAGTGGTTAAGATAACATCTGCAAGGTAAACAAACCAGATCATGTTAAAGCCCCAGAGAGGTTTAGGACTTAGTTAAAAATCACACAACTTGTTCTCAGCAAAGTTAGAAATTAACTCCACAGAAGTCTAACCCTAAGTCCATGGTCTTTCTAGAACACCACAGTTAACATATCTTCTTCATCATTATGAATGGAAACCTAGTTCAGTGTTTTACACATGAGATGTTCAGTAAATGTTTATCAAAAGAAAAGGAAAAAGCCTAAATACCTAGGCATACCACTTTTCATCTCTGTTCTGGTCAGAAAAATGTCAAGTACCTATCCAAACACTGAATACTCTTACTGAAGATTAATAGGACCTACAGTTGTGATTCTTAATCACGGATGCACACCAGAATCACCCGGGAAACTTTAAGAAATACTGATGCATGGAAATCATCAGAATATCAGAAATTCTGATATATGTGGTCTGGGATGTAGGGGGGTGGGATTTTCAAGAGTTCCTCAGGTGATTCTAATGTCCAGCCCATGTTGAGAACCATTGATCTAGAGGTTCCCAAATATAAAACCATATGAAAAAGTCATCTCACCAATTTCTGCTGGGCATGAGATCCATGACAAAGTGACAAGGAACAATAAGGTTTCGGGGGGTGCAGGGTTACTGGAGTAAGGAGAAACAAATTTAAAAGTGGCTAAATATCTTGCTACACATGGATAAAAGATGACAGTAAGGAAGTATTATGTAGTATAATAATAGTATTACAGTTATATAAGCAAATGTCCTCATGTTTTTGGAGAGTCATGATAAAGTATTTGGGAGAGAAATGTCATAGGGTTTAAAACCTCCCAATTTTTCAGCAAAACAAACACAATCACATATATAGATAAAGCATATATGAGAAAACATTGACAATTATTGAATCTAGGTGGTGGGTGATCATTTTACTTAACTTTTCTGTATGTTTAAAATTATTCATAGTAAAAATGTCGGGAGAGGGAACCACAGTTGGGCACGGTGGCTAATGTCTATAATCCCAGCACTTTGGGAGGCCAAGGTGGGTGGATAACGAGGTCAGGAGATCGAGACCATCCTGGCCAACACACTGAAATCCTGTCTCTACTAAAAATACAAAAAATTAGCCGGGCATGGTGGCACACGTCTGTAGTCCCAGCTACTTGGGAGGCTGAGGCAGGAGAATTGCTTGAACCTGGGAGGCGGAGGTCACAGTGAGCTGAGATCACACCACTGCACTCCAGTCTGGGCGACAGAGTGAGATCCTGTCTCCAAAAAAAAAAAAAAAAAAATGTTGGGAGGGGGAAATATCTTGCCACAATATACAGATAATTAGTCCATCATGTTTGGAAAGCTGTCTTGGTAATTTATTTCTTTTTTTTTTTTAAACTTTATTCTTCCACAAGAAAACATCTGCAAGTAAATGGTAATTTTTTTAGATAGAATGCAAGGCTTTTTTGTTTTTTTCTTTTGAGACAGAGTCTTGCTCTGTCACCAGGCTGGAGTGCAGTGGTGTGATCTCGGCTCAACTGTAACCTCCACCTCCAAGGTTCAAACGATTCTCCTGACTCAGCCTCCAGAGTAGCTGGGACTATAGGTGCGTGCCACCATGTCCAGCTAATTTTTGTATTTTTAGTAGAGACAGGGTTTCACCATGTTGGCCATATGGTCTCAATCTCCTGACCTCGTGATCCGCTCACCTCGGCCTCCCAAAGTGCTGGGATTACAGGAGTTAGTCACAGCGCCCAGTCGGAATGCAAGGTGTTTTAAAGGAGGTGCCAGTTCACACTATCCCCACTGAAAGAACACAAAATAAAAGACTGCTTTTAAAGTATTTAAAGTCGTTTATAAATATTGTCTCTGAACTCTAGTTAGCCAGTTCCTTTTTAGCCCTCTATTTCCTTATAACTGCCTAATATACGAAACTCATATACTCTACAGAGTTTCTGATGTTTCACTCTTTCTAGGAGTCAGATTTCCCAATGCTTATCACAAAGGTTTCTGTCCTGTCAGCAGCTTAAGGTTGTTGCCATGAAATAGTCCTCACCTCTGAATGACACTAAGAGATACCACCCATGACCTGGAAGAGAATGGTGGCCTCCAGTAGAACTGAGTTATATTCTCCTACGATGTAATATAATCTCTCTCCACTAGCTCTCAAAAGCAGCTCAGAAGTAGTGATTTGTAACAAGGGTCATCCAAGGTAAAACTGGGAAGTAGGTAACACTGTCTCTACCACTCCCTCCACAAGCAGCTGAGGACCCTCCAGCTCTAAACCTTTCCCTATCTCTTCTATATCTGTTTCCTTTACTACACTTAAATTTAAACTGTGAATCAATTAAGTAAATGAATCCTAACTAGTTAACTGGCCTCTTAAGAAACAGCTAGAATTTCTAGCTCTTGGCAGTCTCATCAAATCACATCATGGTCACCTATTCTGACACAATTATACTTACACATATTTTGAAGTACCTACCTACATAGAGTCTCCTTTAAAGTTCATATAAAATGAAGTCAATTTTTCTTACAGTTTAAATGTCAGTCACTGACTGACTGGTCATGCTTTCTTCTTTCTCCATGGCTTCTCAGGAGGCTCATGCATACATTCATTCATTCATTCTTAGAGACAAGGTCTCAATCTGTGGCCCCAGCTGGAGTATAGTCACATGATCATGGCTCACTAGAGCCTTAAACTCCTGGGTTCAAGCAGGCTCCTGCCTTCAGCCTCCCAAGATGCTGGGATTTCAGGTGTAAGCCACCTTGCCTGGCTAGGAGATGCATCTAAAATACCTCAATTGGGCCAGGCATGGTGGCTCAAGCCTGTAATCCCAACACTTTGGGAGGCTGAGGTGGGAGAATTGTTTGAGTCCAGGAGTTTGAGACCAGCCTGGCCCACATAGTGAGACCTTGTCTCTATAAAAAATAAACAAAATTAGCTGGGCATGGTGGTGCACACCTTTAGTTCCAGCTACTCAAGAGGTTGAGGTGGAAGGGTTGCTTGAGCCTAGGAGGTTGAAGCTCCAATGAGCCATTACTGTACCACTGCACTCCAGCCTGGGTGACAGAACAAGACCCTATCTTAAAAAAATAAAGTAAAATAAAATAAAGTACGTCAATTAAAGAATGCTTTTAAATGAATGTACAGGTCAGTGTAAAGTAAGTACTCACCGTCCTCCTTACTTTAGCCAAAACTATGGTGAATTTTAAGGAACACAAAAATGAATCTTAGCTCAATATTAAAGATGCTTATTCTAGTAATCTTCCTAACTCAATTATCTTAAAGAGATGATCAGAATCACCATAACAATCACTTCGCTTGCCTTTGACAAATCTGATTGTCAGTGTTCCATTCTGCTCTCAATATTTCTAAAATTAAAGGCAATACATTCATTTATTAAAATGCTTACATAACTTGGTAGACATTCTAGCAAGTAGATGTAAACAGTAAAGATGGAGCACTTTTGTAAATTATCAATAGTACTTACTTTATCCTAGTAAATGGACAAGCACTTAACGACAAGCAAAACAAAATTAAGAACAATTAATGGATAAAAGATGTTAGTGGCTGGGTGTGGTGGCTCATGCCTGTAATCCCAGCACTTTGGGAGGTCAAGGTGGGTAGATCACCTGAGGTTAGGAGTTCAAGACCAGACTGGCCAACATGGTGAAACTCCGTCTCTACTAAAAAAAAAAAATAATAATAATAATAATAATACAAAAATTAGCCAGGCGTGGTGGCACCTGCTTGTAGTCCTAGCTACTCGAGAGGCTGAGGCAGAAGAACTGCTTGAACACAGGAGGCGGAGGTTGCAGTGAACAGAGATCACGCCACTGCACTCCAGCCTGGGCAACAGACTGAGGCTTGAGACTCCGTCTCAAAAAAAAAAAAAAAAAAAAAAAAAGTGAGCAATGTATCAGTAACATTACTGTCATTCACTGTAATCTAGTGGATGAAGGGAGGTGGCTAAATTTGACATGCTCTTATATGTATCTGGTTTAATTAAACCCAGACCATAGACTGAAGCCACACTGAAATAGGTTATACTTCTCTTCATCTGATCTTCCAAAGGAACATAGAGATTCTGGTTTCCCTTGTGAATATGACTAAAAAAAAAAAAAACTCCACAAAAACCAAAAACAACACAACAAACACATGGATGGATATCTGAAAACAAAACAAACTGCTTTTTACTTCAAGTGTTGTATAAAGTCAAAACAAACCTTACTCTTGGCTCTGAACTTCTAAAAGTTACCCTAACACCCCTGCCATCTTAAATAAGACCCAGCAGTGATCTAACACCCACTATACTTAGAGTTCATCTTATGATTATCTTGTACTAATGTGGGTTACATAAGAAGCAGCTTCTTTGGTCACAACAGCTCTCCCTTCTGAGCCACTTAAGCAATTACAGTAGTTCCCCCTGCCCTTAACCTTGGGGGATACATTCCAAGACCCCCGGTGGGTACCTGAAACTACAAATAGTACCTAACCTTACATAAACTATTTTTTAGATCTGATAACCAACCCAGCTATATGAAGTGCCTAACTTTGTAGCAGCCAGTGTATACAACATGAATATACCAGATAAAGGCTAATAGTTTACATCCTGGGTGGGACAGGGTGGGATGGTGCAAGATTTCATCATGCTACTCAGAATGAGGCACGATTTAAAATTTAGGCCAGGTGTGGTGGCTCGTGTCTGCAGTCCCAGCTACTCGGGAGGCTGAGGCAGGAGAATCGCTTGAACCCAGGAGGTGGAGGTTGCAGTGAGCAGAGATCGTGTCACTGCACTCCAGCCTGGGTGACAGAGCAAGACTCCGTCTCAAAAATAAATAGGCCAGGCGCGGTGGCTCACGCCTGTAATCCCAGCACTTTGGGAGGCCGAGGTGGGTGGATCACCAGGTCAGGAGATTGAGACCATCCTGGCTAACACAGTGAAACCCCATCTCTACTAAAAATACAAAAAATCAGCCGGGGGTGGTGGTGGGCACCTGTAGTCCCAGCTACTCGGGAGGCTGAGGCAGGACAATGGCGTGAACCAGGGAGGCAGAGCTGGTAGTGAGCTGAGATTGCACCACTGCACTCCAGCCTCAGCAACAGAGTGAGACTCTGTCTTAAACTAAACTAAACTAAACTAAAATAAAATTGATGAATTATTTACTTCTAGAATTTTCCATTCAATATTTTCAGATCGTGGTTGACTTTAGGTAAGTGAAACTGTGGAAAGCAAAACCATGGAAAGAGGGACTACTGCATTGTCAGTATCACTCCTGTAGCGTTTTGCATAGTTAGCTTCTTAATCTTTAATTTTTTTTTTTTTTTTGACAGAGTTTCGCTTTTGTTGCCCAGGCTGGAGTACAATGGCGCGATCTCGGCTCACTGCAACCTCTGCCTCCCACGTTCAAGGTATTCTCTTGCCTCAGCCTCTCGAGTAGCTAGGATTACAGGCATGTGCCACCATGTACAGCTAAATTTTGTTTTTCATAGAGACAGGGTTTCTCCATGTTGGTCAGGCTGGCTTTCAACTCCCTACCTCAGGTGATCCAACCACCTCAGCCTCCCAAAGTGCTGGGATTACAGGCGTGAGCCACTGTGCCCAGTCAATCTTTTAAATTTTCAATTATTATTATTATTTTTTTGAGACAGGGTTTTGTGCTATCACCCAAGCTGGAGCGCAGTGGTGTGATCATGGCTTACTGCAGCCTCGATTTCCTGGGTTCCATCAATCCTCCCACCTCAGCCTCCTGAGTAGCTGGGACTACTGGCATGTGCCACCACACCTGGCTAATTTCTGTATATTTTGTAGAGATGAGATTTTACCATGTTCCCCAGGACTTGTCTTGAACTCCTGGGCCCACGTGATCCTCCTACCTTGGCCTCCCAAAGTGCTGGGATTACAGGTGTGAGCCACCATGCCCAGACTAAAATTTTTTAGTTTTTATTTTTTGAGACAGGGTCTTGCTCCATTGCCCAGGCTGGAGTGCAATGGCGTGATCAAGGCTCACTGCAGCCTTGACCCCTCAGGCTTAAGTGATCCTTCCACTTCAGCCTCCGGAGTAGCTGGAACTACAGGTGTGCACCACTAAGGCTGGAGGTTATCCTCCCTCCATACCTTAGACAATTGGATTTCAGAAGTGAACTCACCTCTTAGTTGACATAAGTGCTCTCCCTCTCTCCTGGACACACACACACACACACACACACACTCACACTCTTTTTCTCTCTCTTAAGAAGCTGCTGCTAGAAAATAAAAAGAAGTTGCTGCTAATATTAAAATTTTTGCTGAGATTTGATTGTTTTGGGATGAATGTATGAGTTAAATTTTTTTTTTTTTTTGACTGGCTTCTGCTTTCTGAACTTTAAACTCAGGCTATAGTTTAATTATGACAATCATGAAATTATTGCAAATAAAGAACATAAAACTCCCTTCCTATTTGTTTAACGCTATTAAACTTAAGAAGTGTAATATAATTATGTAGACTGATCTCAACCAGGAACTCTAAGCATTTGTGTGGCTGTGATATAGAAGGATTACTAATAACATGAGCCCAGTGTGGGTGTCACATTAGTGCCTTCATCACATTAAATGATACAGGCAACCAGGCATAGTGGTAGGATGACCAGCTTTGAAGTCACATAGATTTAGGAGATAAATCAACTTCTGCTTCTTTCTAGTTGTGTGATCTTGGGGGCATAAATGTTTCTAGGCCAAAGTTTCTTCAAATGCCAAGGCTGTTGTGAGATTATCAAGATAAATTGTTGCCTAGCATAGTCTACTTTGAAGGCACCCAAAATAAATGATAGCTATTATTACTAATTACAGTGAATTTAAGTGAACAGAATTTTGACAATTATTTTGGGGCCAACATTTATCAATGTTCTTGGCACTATGCCAAACTGAGAAATAGGCTTGTACTTAAGAGAATGAAAAGTAGACCCTGGAGAATGAAAAGATTGAACTGAAATTATTAGGTTTTATACTAGCATCTACTAGTTTTGAAGTTTGGAGATTTATAAAACTCAAAAAGATGATTTGGATGTCAGGCAGTACTTTATGATGTCAGGTGGTACATTATAGAACATATTATCAAAATTTTCACAGGCATTAGGAGGTCTACCCTTATCTCACTGAAACTTAAATACAAACTCCAGTTCTCAAGGTAGCTTAACAAAACATCATGTACTAAGCCTGCTTTGAAAAATAATTAAATGACTTCCATACTCACAAGACCCAAACACAACAATGTTCAGTTCCTGGCATTCAGGAGTGGAAACATAGTATTAATACTTGCTAGGATAGGTTTTTGGCCATACTCTCTTGGTATGCACAAGTTTCTTTCTAGAGACTAGATCTGAAAAAGAGTCAGGAATGAAAATTATTATGAGACTGCCCAGGCGTGGTGGCTCACACCTGTAATCCCAGCACTTTAGGAGGCTGAGGCAAGAGACTGCCTGTGCCCAGGAGTTCCCGCCTAGCCTGGGCCAACACAGGCAGACCCCGTCTAAATCATTAAAAAAAAAAAAAAAGAAAAGAAAAGAAAGAAAAATATTATGAGAGAATAATTCATTTTGCATTATAAAAAGGGAGTTAGCATATAGAAACATTAGGTCTTAAGTAATCAAATCTTAAGTAGCATTACTATTTTTTAAAATTAAGATCCTATTTTGGTTTGCTATATTAAAATGGATACAACAAGAAAGTTGGGCAATGGAGACTCAAGTAATCAGTAGAGAGCCAAGAACCTGCCCTCACAAAGATTTCTCTAGAAGAGAAAAACTGACAAACAAAATGACAATATCAGAAAGTAGTAGGTGCTGTTGTAAAAATAAAATAAAACAAAGTAATAGGTTAGATAAGTCACTGACGGTACCACGTTAGACAAAGGAGTATGGAAGAGCTGATAACTGAATAAGCCAAGTACTGGGGAGGAACAACCAGGATGAGGGACCAGGAAGTATAAAAACTCTGAGGTAAGAGCAGATATAAAGCCTGTGTGGATGGTATATGAATGAGAATAATGGTAAGATCAGTTTAAGTAGGCAGTTGCAGTCAGATACGTAGAAATTTGGGGCCCTGGTAATAGAATTTAGATTTTATCCTAATTTGGTAAATCATTTGAGGATTTTTAAGCAGAAAAATTAGTGACATTGAGACTATGCTCAAAATCTAAAGATGCTGTTTTTCTCGTTAAAGTTCACAGGTTCGTATAAAGCCAACAAATCTTTCAAAGTTCATGAAAAATGTATGGAGGAAATTTAGCACTTAAATTAAAATATACATTCTATGGACTTCAGCCAACTCTGACCTGTTTCTCTATTCCTTGTTCCCACAATCTAGTCAGTTAAGAAATCCTGCCAGTTTCTCCTTCATAATTATCATCTATTTACTCCTCTTGCCAAGCATCCCACTTCAAAATCTTTTCCATTTCTGTTCTTTTCCTCCTCTCCTCCACACACATGCTCATGTGCGTGAATGCACACAGATGGGCACAAAATTTGAGACAATCTTGTTGGGAAGAGAGGTCCCCAAGTTTTCTCTTAGCATCTAAATAATGAGTATGAAAGAATATTTCGATTTCAGGAATAGAAAATAAGGAAATCCCTGGGTAAGAGATGACTATGAACAAGAAACAAACACTATCTAGATGGAATAACATCTAGTAGAAAACCAAAGCATCTTCTGTGGGGGGAAAAAAAACAAATTAAAAAACCAGAGAGGCGCCGGGTGTGGTGGCTCATGCCTGTAGTCCCAGCACTTTGGGAGGCCGAGGCGGGTGGATCACGAGGTCAAGAGATTGAGACCATCTTGGCCAACATGGTGAAACCCCATCTCTATTAAAAATACAAAAAAATTAGCTGGGTGTGGTGGAATGTGCCTGTAATCCCAGTTACTCAGGAGGCTGAGGCAAGAGAATCACCTGAACCTGGGAGGCAGAGGTTGCAGTGAGCTGAGATTGTGCCACTGCACTCCAGCCTGGTGACAGCAAGTCTCAAAAAAAAAAAAAAAAAAAAAAAAAAAAAAACCTCCAAAAAACCGAGAAACAAGAGGAAGGGCGTAAGCATGTAATTACTCTAGATCCTGGACACAGATACAACTCCTTATCTGATTAAGATGTAGCTACAAAAGCTCCTATTTTACTCTACTCTCCATTTATCATTTTAACTTCTATTTAACTCAATTTATTATCTTATACTATCATTGCTATGGATACTATTATTTATCTTGCTTACATCACAAAGTGGGTGAATAGAAAAGGAAAGGAGAATTTTTTTTTTTTTTTTTTTTTTTTTTTTTTTTTTGAGACGGAGTCTCGCTCTGTCGCCCAGGCTGGAGTGCAGTGGCCGGATCTCAGCTCACTGCAAGCTCCGCCTCCCGGGTTCACGCCATTCTCCCGCCTCAGCCTCCCAAGTAGCTGGGACTACAGGCGTCCGCCACATCACCCGGCTAGTTTTTTGTATTTTTTAGTAGAGACGGGGTTTCATCGTGTTAGCCAGGATGGTCTCGATCTCCTGACCTCGTGATCCACCCGTCTCGGCCTCCCAAAGTGCTGGGATTACAGGCTTGAGCCACCGCGCCCGGCCGGAAAGTAGAATATTAAACGAGATATCTGTGAAGGCATACAGTAAACTAGAAAGGGCTAAACAAATTAATTTATTCAATATATACTTACTGAGCAACCACTCAGTGCTAGACACAAAATAGACATGTTCTATGTTCTCATGGAGTTTATATTCTTGGAGGTGGTAAGGGATTTTATTAAAGTTATTAATATAATTATTCATTATATGCTCATCTTTCCTACTGGATACTGAGGTTCTCTAGGAGGCTATGTCACTATTTTACTCCTTCTAACAATGATCACAGAACCTGGTACACAGAAGGTGATAAATAAATGTTAGAACCGGGAATACCTCACGCAAAGGCTTTTCTAGTGTTCAGCTACAGGGCCGCTTCTCAGATTCTAACTTGGCTACCAATGGTCTCCTTGCTACACACTCCAGGGGCTCAGCCAATCTTCCTTTCCCCTTGGTTGCTGCCATCAGGCACTTTTTATCTTTGAGGATTTCCACCACCTCCACACCTGCCTGATTAACCGAGAAGGTGAGCTTTTGGCCCTTTCTGTTTTTATCTTCAGGACTTGAGTCTCGCTACTATCACCTCTTGATTCCATCTTAAAGCCAAAAGATCCTTTCTTTCTAAACAGAAGTTGCAATTAAGGCAGAACAACAAGCACCTCCTTGGTCTAAAATTTTAAAAATTTACATTTATGAGGCCACACATTAAAATAGTTCACAAGGTTACAGTTCAGCCTGGGAATTATGTATCCTCTCTGGAAATTCACTCACATTCCAGCCAAAGCCACAGAAGAGAATTTAACTGCAAATGCATGATGTCTCTCAGACACTAAAAAGTGCAATGCTCTATTTCAGACTGGGCGATAGAGTAAAACAGTGAGAAAAATCATAACTTCTTGGGTCAAGGTCCAGATGAAAGGCCTGACTCAAAGGAAATGGCAACTGAAAAAAAAAAAGGGAAATATTTTAGAGTTTCAAAGCTATATAAAAGAAGCTGCAAAATAAAATTCTTCGAAATAAACCTAACAGTTAAGTTCCAATACCAAGATTTCCTCACACTTTAGTCTATTTCAGTTTTTTGTTTGAACTGTGTGTGTGTGTGCTAGACAACAAATATTTATTGAGTAGTTAATGTTTGCCAGTCAAGAAGGATTTGATGATGTGATGGAAGCAGAAAAATAACTTGTGGCAATGAAACAATTAGGTTACGACAATACAACACGGCAAGGGAGGCACAGGAATCTGTGGCAACACAAAGAGGAATATGTAACTCAGCTTTGGCCAGAAAAGACTTCCCAGAAGGAAGAAGTAAATTCTAAGCTAAGATCAGAAAAATAAATATGAGCCAGACAACAGTAACAATACTTATATAGTACTTATTAAGTGCCAAGCATTATTTTAAGAGTATTCCATATATTTACCTAATAACTCTCCCAACCACCCTATGAAGCTGAAACTATGATTATTATTCACATTGTGTAGATAAGGAAATTGAGGCTTTGAGAGATTAAGTAAACTGCCACGGTTACATGGTAAGCAGAACCAGGATTGGAACCCAGGTAGGAGGTGGGGGTAGGGGTGGCAAGAGATGGCAAGAGAAGGGGAAATCAAAGGGTGACAGGTAGAGAAATGTATGTATTACAATTTGGAGAACAAAAAAGCTACAGCAGTAATGGAAAGTTAAGTATGGTGAGCTTCTGGAAGAGGTTAAGAATGAAAATTTATGAGAAACTAGATTAAGCTGGGGCTAATTACACCTTGAATTAGAGTAGTTAATACCAAACCAAAAAAGGAATAGTCTATGTATTATATACACCAATGGACTATAACATGATTTCCTGGTATCTCCTCCTTTAATAAAATCTTTCTATATATTACTAACAGAATTCAGCTTCCTAAAAAATTCCTAAAATTCAATTTCATGACACTACCCTGATCAAAAAGTCTTTAATAGCTCTTCACTGATTATAAGATTCACGCCAAATTTATGAGCCTTCACAAAATGAGCTCCATCTCTCTTTCCACCAATCCCTACCACCAATTTCAGCCCTAGATAGAATTATTCATTGCCCTGGGAATTTTTATTCAGTGCTGAATAAAAATTTGGAATAAATATTTCAGTTTCACACTCTGTATCATACTTCAACCTACACACAATATATTTATTACACCTGCACAGTTTCACAATTTTTAGTGGGTGCTGAGGAAGGAGTAGAAGAGTAAATTTGTGCAAACTGAACAAGTTCTTGATTATTTTTCAACGTTATTTGAAATCACTGCACATATAAAAAATTTGATCATCTACTATTAGAGGTATGTAAAGAATTATGTATATTTTTGGTATCAGAAGTTGTCAAAAAAATGAGAAAAAAGAATTACATTTCAGGTTTGTTTAGTGGCAGATATTTTAGCATTCTGAATAATATCTGACATACCAAATACCATAATTTCAAACTAATAGTCTGTGCTATCTCCAAAACCAAGAATCTCATTCTTACCAAAAATGTCAGAAAGAAGAACTAAATTTAATATTAACTTGTTATTACTAAATGATCTTACATTTTGGATATAATTATCCTGGTTCCTCTTTATGGTTTTTAATCTTCAGTGTTTAAAAATTCATTGTATGACTTATTATAAATGGTATTAAATCCTTTTAAAAAGCAGATAGGATATAAATAATATTTTGAAATTCCCTTAAATACTGATAACTAAGTATACACTAAATCTAGTAACTACAAAAAAACTCAATAAACCTAGGTAACCCTATAACTGTATCGCAGAGACTAAAAATTGGAAGGTAAACACTGTATATAACAACTAAGAACTGGTCAACATGGTGTTTATAGATTACAAACAGACTAAATACACTGGCATTATGTCAAAGACTAGTAAAGCAGTGCTAAGTATTTAGTGGATACGAGGGAAGGGCAGTAATTTCTGTTAAATTTTTAGTTAGGGTCGGGAAACTGATCACTTAACCTTTCATTTGGTTTCTTCATCTATAAAATGCAAATAGATAATATCTGATTGTCATGAGGGTTAAACAAACTAATATATATATGAAGCATTTAGAATAATGGCTGGCATTTAAAGTAAGCGCTGGCCGGGAGCAGTGATTCATGCCTGTATTCCTAGCACTTGGGGAAGCTAAGGCGGGAAGATCACTAGAGACCAGGAGTTTGAGACCAGTCTGGGCAACATTGCCAGGCTCCAGTCTCTAAAAAAAAAATTTTTAAATTACCCAAGAGTGGTGGCTCATGCCTGTAATCCCAGCACTTTGGGCGGCCAAGACAAGAGGACTGTTTGAGCCCAGGAGTTAGAGACCAGCCTGAGCAACATAGCAAGACATTTTATCTACAAAAAAAAAAAAAAAAAATTGGCCAGGTTTGGTGATGCGTGCCTGTAGTCCCAGCTCCTTGGGAGGCCAAGGAAGGAGGATCACTTGAGCCTGGGAAGCTGACGCTGCAGTGAGCCATGATCATGCCACTCTACTCCAGCCTGGGCAATGGAGGGAGACCCTGTCTCCAACTAAAAAAAAAAAAAAGTAGTTACTGCGTTATTGCTACATGTAGGATTATGGGTGATTTCTGTTTTCTATACTTCACTGAATCTTCAGGTTTTCTTTCCTTTTTTTTTCTCCGTGACGGAGTCTTGCTCTGTCACCCAGGCTGGAGTGTAGTGGCACAATCTCGGCTCACTGCAACCTCTGCCTCCTGAGTTCAGGCGATTCTCCTGTCTCAGCCTCCCGAGTAGCTGGGATTACAGGCACACACCACCACACCTGGCTAATTTTTGTATTCTTAGTTGAGACAGGGTTTCACCATGCTGGCCAGGCTGGTCTCAAACGCTTGACCTCGTGATCTGCCTGCCTCAGCCTCCCAAAGTGCTGGGATTACAGGCATGATGCACTGCATCCAGCTCTCTCTTTTTTTTTGAGACAGTTTTGCTTTTGTTGCCCAGGCTGGAGTGCAATGGCGCGATCTTGGCTCACTGCAACCTCCCAGGTTCAAGCGATTCTCCTGCCTCAGCCTCCCAAGTAACTGGGATTACAGGCATGCAACACAATGCCTGGCTAATTTTTGTATTTTTAGTAGAGATGAGGTTTCACCATGCTGCCCAGCCTGGCCTCAAGTGATCCACATGTCTTGGCCTCCAAAGTGCTGGGATTACAGCCATGCATCACGGTGCCCAGCCCTATTTATTCATTTTTGAGACAGGGTGTCACTCTGTCACCAAGACTGGAGTACAGTGGCGTGATCTTGGCTTACTACAGCCTCGACCTCCCGGGCTCAAGTGATCCTCCCATCTCAGCCTCTGGAGTAGCTGGTACTGCAGGCTTGTGTTACCACAGTTGGCTAATTTTGTTTATTTTTTGTAGAGATGAGGTATCACTAGATTGTGCCCAGGCTGGTCTTGAACTCCTGGGCTCAAGCGATCCTACCACCTTGGTCTCCCAGAGTGGAAAATTCTTTTTTTTTTTTTTTGAGATGGAGTCTTGGTCTGTTGCTCAAGTTGGAGTGCAATGGTGTGATCTTGGCTCACCGCAACGCAACCTCTGCCTCCTGGGTTCAAGTGATTCTCCTGCCTCAGCCTCCCAAGTAGCTGGAATTACAGGTGCACACCACTGCGTCCAGCTAATTTTTGTATTTTTAGTGGAGATGGGGTTTCAGCATGTTGGCCAGGCTGGTCTTGAACTCCTGATCTCAGGTGATCCACCCACCTCAGCCTCCCAAAGTGCTGGGATTACAGATGTGAGCCACCACACCTGGCTGGAAAATTCTTTAAAAATTAGCAGAGATCAAATCCAAGAATATATAAAAAGGTTAATAAATCATGATCAAGTGGTTTATACCAGGAATGTAAATTTGTTTGAACACCTGAAATTTAATCAATGTAATTCACCATAGTGAGAGACTAGATTTTTTTTGAGGTAAGGTCTTGATCTGTTGCCCAGTCTGGAATGCAGTGGCACTATCATAGTTCCCTGTAGCCTCGACCTCCTGGGCTCAACTTATCTTCTCCCCTCAGCCTCCAGAGTAGCTGGGACTACAAGTGCATGCCTGTAGTCTAATTGCCTGGCTAATTTTTGTGGTTTTGTTTTGTTTGTAGAGATGGGATTTTGTCATGTTGTCCAGGCTGGTCTTGAACTCCTGGGCTCAAGCAATCTGCCTGCCTTGGCCTCCCAAGTACTGGGATTAGAGGTGTGAGCCACTGTGCCAGGCCAAGAGACTAAAATTTTAAAAAGTATATGTATTTATCTGGATAATCCAGAAAGAGCATTTGGCAAAATCTAACATCCATTCCTGATAAAACACTCAACACGCCAGGAATAGAAGAGGACTTTCTCAATCCGAAAAAGAAAATCTATGAAAAAACTACAGCTAACGTCATATTTAATGGTAAAAACTGAATGCTTTCCCCTTAAAATCAGGAACAAGGTAAGGATGTCTACTCTTAGCACTTCTATGGAGCATAGTAATAGAGGTTCTGTTTAGTTCAATAAAGGCAAGAAAAATAAGTAAAAGGCATCTAAATGGAAAGGAAGTAAAACTTTCCTAATCTGAACATGACATGATTGTCTAGCTAGCAAATGCTGTGGAATCTTAAAAAAAGCTACTAAGAACTGATATATCAGTTTAGCACGGTTGCAGCATATAAGATCACTTTATGAAAATAAATTTTATAGGCCGGGCGCAGTAGCTCACGCCTGTAATCCCACCACTTTGGGACGCCAAGGCGGGAGGATCACGAGGTGAGGAGATCGAGACCATCCTGGCTAACACAGTGAAACCCTGTCTCCACTAAAAATACAAAAAATTAGCCGGGCGAGGTGGCAGGCACCTGCAGTCCCAGCTACTCGGGAGGCTGAGGCAGGAGAATGGCATGAACCCGGGAGGCGGAGCTTGCAGTGAACCGAGATCGCGCCACTGCACTCCAGCCTGGGCGATAGAGCCAGACTCTGTCTCAAAAAAAAAAAAGAAAAAAGAAATTTTATTATGTAAACATTCAGAAACTGGATTTTAAAAGTACCATTTACAATAGCCTCAAAACATAAAATAGTAAAGTATGAAATACTTAAAAATGTATAAAATATACACACTGAAAACAAAATATTGTGAAGAGAAATTAAAGACCTAAAATGAAAGAGAGATAAACTGTGTTCATAGATTGGAGGGCAATATTGTTAAGATGGCAATTCTCTCCATATTTGTTGACAGATTCAATGCAATTCCAATTAAAGTCCCACCAGGCCTTTTTTTTTTTTTTTTTAAAGGCATGGACAAGCTGAATCTAAAATGTTTATGACGATCAAATAATCTATAACAGCCAAATAACTTTGAAAGGGCAAAGTTGAAAGATTTAAATCATATGACTTCAACATTTATTATAAAGTTATAGTAATCAAGACGTAATAATGCCAACTAAGATCAACAAATTATATCGGAGAGTCCAGAAATAGAACCACACATCTATGATAAATGGTCAACTGACTTTTGACAAGGTGAAAATGCAGCTCAGGAGAAAAAGAATAGCCTTTTAAACAGTGCTGGACCACTGGATACCCCCATAAACAAAACCAAAAATTTTAAAAACTCATTTTGGCTAGGTGCAATGGTTTATGCCTGTAATCCCAGCACTCTGGGGAGGCAGAGGTGGGAAGACTGCTTGAGGCCAGGAGTTTGAGACCTGCCTGGTCAACATAGTGAGACCGCATCTCTACAAAAGAAAAAAATTAGTCAGGCGTGGTTGCATGCGCCCGTAGTCCCAGCTACTTGGGAGCCTGAGGCCAACAATCAGTTAAGCCCAGGAGTTTAGGGCTGCAGTGAGCTATGATCCCATCACTGCACTCCAGCCTGGGCCTACAGCAGCAAGACCTTGTTTCTAAAAAACAACAATGGCTGGGAACAGTGGCTCAAGTCTGTAATTCCAGCACTTTGGGAGGCCGAAGCAGGCGGATCGCTTGAGGTCAGGAGTTCCAGACCACCCTGGTCAACATGGCGAAATCCCATCCCTACTAAAAACAGAAAAATTAGCCAGGTGTTGTGGTGTGTGCCTGAAGGAGGCTGAGGCAGGAGAACTACTTGAACCTGAGAAGCGGAGGTTGCAGTGAGCCAAGATCGCACCACTGCATTCCAGTCTGGGCAACAAAGCAAGACTGTCTCAAAAACAAAAAACCAAAACAACAACAACAAAACCATTTTAATCCATACCTTGCAACATATATAAACATTAACTAAAGTTGGATGATAGATCTAAATATATAACCTACAACTACAAAACTTCAGGAATAAAATAGAATATGTTTGTAACCTTAGGTCAGACAAAGATTTTAGATATGAAAAGCATAGCATGATCCATTAACGAAAGCAATGATGAACTAAACTTTAAAATTAAGAACTAGCCAGGCGTGATGGCTCGTACTTGTAATCCCAGCACTTTGGGAGGCTGAGGCGGGAGGATCACGAGGTCAGGAGATTGAGACCATCCTGGCTAACACGGTGAAACCCCGTCTCTACTAAAAATACAAAAAATTAGCCAGGCGTGGTGGTGCGTGACTGTAGTCCCAGCTACTCGGAGGCTGAAGCAGGAGAATGGCGTGAACCCAGGAGGCGGAGCTTGCAGTGAGCCGAGATGGTGCCACTGCACTCCAGCCTGGGCGACAAAGCGAGACTCCGTCTCAAAAAAAAAAAAAAAAAAAAAAAAAGAACTTATGTTCTCTTATCACTGATAATGAAAAGACAAGCCACAGACTGGAAGAAAATATTTGCTAATCACATCTGATAAAGGACTTACATGCACAACGTATCAAGAACTCTCAAAACACAATAATAAGAAAACAAACAAATTTAAAATAAGAAAACACTTTTTTTTTTTTTTTTTGAGACAGAGTCTTACTCTGTCACCCAGGCTGGAGTGCAGTGGTGCGACCTTGGCTCACTGCAACCTCTGCCTCCTGGTTCAAGCAATTCTCCCGCCTCAGCCTCCTGAGTAGCTGGAAATACAAGCACCTGCCACGACGCCTGGCTAATTTTTGTATTTTTAGTAGAGATGTTTAGTAGTTGCCACAAAATGTGCGATATAAGAGGGTAAGCCTAATCAATAAATGTGTAAGTTTTCACTGCCCCGTTGATCAGCTGTTCTCTTGTCTTTCTCCCTCTCCTTGGTCATCCCTTCCCTGAGACATCTACTTTTCTTTTCTTTTTTTGAGACAGAGTTTCACTCTTGTTGCCCAAGCTGGAGTGCAGTGGCACGATCTCGGCTCACTGCAAGCTCTGCCTCCCAGGTTCACGCCATTCTCCTGCCTCAGCCTCCCGAGTAGCTGGAACTACAGGCACCTGCCACCATACCTAGCTAATTTTTTGTATTTTTTTTTTTTTTTTTTTAGTAGAGATGGGGTTTCACTGTGTTAGCCACGATGGTCTCGATCTCCTGACCTCGTGATCCGCCTGCCCCGGCCAGAAATGAAAAGAAGTCATAAAAGTTGGACTCTTACCTTACACCATAACAAAAATTAATTCAAAACGAACCAGCTGGGCACAGTAGTGCATACCTGTAGTCCCAGATATTCAGGAGTTCGAGGTGGGAGGACTGTTTGAGCCTAGGAGTTGTGAGTCCAGCCTGGGTAATATAGTCAGACTTCATTCCAAAACAAACAAACAAAAAAAGGGAACATCCTAAATGTAGAAGCTAAAATTATAAAACTTAGATAAAAACATAGAGGAAAAGCTTCTTGACACTGGATTGGCAGTGATTTCTTGACTAAGACACCAAAAGGTACAGGTAACAAATGTTAAAATAGATAAACTGGACTTCACCAAACTGAAAACTTATGCATAAGAAGAATAAAAAGACAACCTATGGAATGGGAGAAAATATTTGCAAATCATGTATCTATTCTTTTTATTTTATTTTTTATTTTTTTGAGACAGAGTCTTGCTCTGTCGCCCAGGCTGGAGTGCAGTGGCATGATCATCAGCTCACTGCAACTTCCATTGCCTGGGTTCAAGCGATTCTCCTGTCTCGGCCTCTCAAGTAGCTGGCATTACAGGCACGTGCCACCACACTCAGCTAATTTTTGTATTTTTAGTAGACGGGGTTTTGTCATGTTGGCCAGGCTGGTCTCAAACTCCTGACCTCAGGTGATCTGCCCACCTTGGTCTCCCAAAGTGCTGGGATTACAGGCACGAGCCACTGTGCCTGGTCATCTATTCTTTTCTTTTAAAAAAATAAATTAGTTATTTATTTTTTAAAAACAGGATCTTGCTATGTTGCCCAGGCTGGTCTTAAACTCCTGGCATCAAGCAGTCTTCTTGCCTTGGCTTCCCAGAGTGCTGGGATTAGAGGCATGAGCCACCATACCCGGCCTGCAAATCATACATCTAATAAGAGATTAATATCCAAAATATATAAAGAACTCCCACAATTTAACAAAAACAACAAAAAACCCCAATTCAAACCTGGGCAAAATACTTGAATAGATATTTCTACAAAGAAGATATATAGCTGGGCATAGTAGCTCACGCCTGTAATCCCAGCACTTTGGGAGGCTGAGCTGGGTGGGTCACTTGAGTCAAGGATTTCAAGACCAATCTAGACAACACTGTGAGGTCCCATTTCTACAAAAAACAGAAAAAAATTAGCTGAGTGTGGTGGTGCATGCCTGTAGCCCCAGGTACTTGGGAGGCTGAGGTGAGAGGATCCATTGAGGGAAGTAGAGGCTGCAGTGAGCTGTGATGGCACTCCAGCCTGGGCAATATAGCAAGACCCTTGTCTCTTAAAAAAACATGAAGAAAAGAAAAAAAATAGTTTGGCGTGGTGACAGATACCTGTAGTTTCAACTACTTGGGTGACGAAGGTAGGGGGATTGCTTGGGCACAGGAGACTGAAGCTGCACTGCTCTCCAACCTGGATGTCAGAGTGAGACCCCATCTCAAAAATAAATTAAATTAAGCCAAAAAATAAAAAACATAGACCAAAAATAAATGGTTAAGATGGTAAATTTTATGTTATGTGTGTTTTCTTTCTCCTTCTCTCTCTCTCTCTCTCTCTCACACACACACACACACACACACACACACACACACACACACACGAGTACAGACTCTGAAGCCAGATTACCTGGCTTTGAATTTTGGCTCTGCCAATGTAACCTTGGGAAAATAACCTAACTGCTCTATGTCTCAGTTTCCTTAGCTGTAGATGGGGATGATATTAATAGTACCTACATCATTAACTGTGAGGATTAAATTAGTAAATATAAATAAACTTCTTACAACAGTCTTGGCACAGTGGCTCATGCCTGTAATCCCAGCACTTTGCGAGGCCTTGGTGGGCGGATCACCTGAGGTCAGGAGTTCGAGACCAGCCTGGCTAACATGGTGACACCCTGTTTCTACTAAAAATACCAAAAAAAAATTAGCTGGGCGTGGTGGTGCACACCTGTAACCAGCTACTTGGGAGGCTGAGGCAGGAGAATTACTTGAACCCGGGAGGTGGAGGTTGTGGTGAGCCAAGATCGCGCCACTGCACTCCAGCTTGGGCTACGAAAGCTAAACTCCGTCTCAAAAAAACCAAACCAAAACAAAACAAAAACAAACAAAAACAGTCTTGGCACACAGTGAGTACTATTTTATCTTTAAGTACTTATTATTAGATTCACCATTTTGAAAATATAATTTAATGTGCAATTCAGACCTACAGGCGAAACTGAATTTCTCCTATGCAAAACTGAATAAAAACAATTCATATGCCTAAATTTCAGGGCTTTCAGGTAAATTCTTGACATGAAGCCTTTATATCTATACACCCATTTTTGCACCAGCATTACCACTACATGAACAGAAGAAAGATTTCTGTATCATCTTTTTTAAAAGATTTCATTTATAATTTTGAATATTTCATCTCAAGTAGATTGTTTTGACATATATGCAGAACAAATAACTTTCTAAGAATTTCTCTTCAAGGGCTCTAAGGAGTTTATTTTTATTTATTTCTTTTTTTAAAAGACAGGATCTCATTCTGTTGCCCAGGCTGGGGTGCAGTGACAAGATCACAGCTCACCTCCTGAGTTCAAAGTTCTGCTTTAGCCTCCCAAGTAGCTTGGAATATAGGCATATACTACTACGCCCAGATAATTTTCATGTTTGTTTTTTTGTTTGTTTTTTGTCGAGATGGGTTTTGCCATGTTGTCCAGGCTGCTCTTGAACTCCTAGGCTCCAGCAATCTGCCTGCCAGAACCTCCTGAAGTGTTAGGATTACAGACATGAGCCACCTAGACCAGCCTAAGCAGTTTTATTAACTGAGCACATTCACTAAAGTCTATTGATTCATCAACCTGTAAAGAAAAGCATTTGATTTAATAGCCATCTGGTGTAGGGTTGTCTCTTTGGCATCTCATGTTTTGTTAGAGTGTACACAAGTAAAATGATTAAAAAGTGGCACCTTTTTTATTTCCTTTGCTTTATTGTTCTCAAACATAATATTCCTAAGTGAGATAGTAAAATGAGAAATTCTGCAACTGGGTAAGGCTAGGACCTTTGTTTCCTACTTTGTGTTTGTAACTGTTGAAAATATTCAAATCTTTTTCTATGAAAATTAGATCTTTTGTGGTTGAGGGATCGCACTGTAGCTTGCTTGGAACCATTTCTTCTAAAAACTTCCTTGCAAATTACACAATTCGGTTGGAGAAAAGAATCACTGGGGAATACATATGTAAACTTGAGATAATCCTCATCAGAGGGTCATCACCGAGTAATTAATTATGAATTAGCTTTTTTTCCTGCTATTTGTTTTATGATGACTTTTCAGTGTTAATCAAAAAGTAATCCACAAGGGTATTAAAATCAGATATTTCTCTACACCCCCATCCTCCTGCTTTGCCTCATTTTTTTCCAGAGCCCTTCTCACCACTAACAAAAAATCAGTATTTTTATGCTTAATATTTATGTATTCCCCCCACTAGAATGTAATTTAAACAGGATTTTTTTTTATTTGTTTATTTGTTTTACTATTTTGTTCACTGGTGTATCCCAAGCACTAAAACAGTGCCTGGTACCCTGGTGGGGACTCACTAATGAAATACTTGTCCAAAAAAATAAATTGGTAAGTGGCTTTACAAATGGCTAGAGGTAATTCCATCATCCTTCTGAGTAACCTGGTTTTAGGAAGTACTTCTTATGAGCCAGAGCCAAATTTTATTGTTCTTCAGAGCACAGGGCCTACTTTCCAATTTTTCAAAAGCCCAGAGGACAAAGCAGCCTTGTTTCCCATCTGGCATGTCAATTCTACATAGAATTATTATTGCAACTGTATTCATTCCACTTTATATTCATGGTTTACTTCAATTATGTCATCCTAACATGCATGCAGGCACCTATATCTCAAATATCCAGAAAGCCAAAAAATCCAAGTATCTAGATCATGTGGACCTTATTCTCACTGTCTAAAGTTGAGTAAGTCCAATATTAACACCATGACTATCTCCAAAATGCCTAGGAAATCTAAAATAAAACAAAACAACTGCTAGAAATAAGGGCTAATTGACATTAATACAAGATCATACACAGAAATCAACTGCATTTCTATATGATAGCAGCAAACAAATTAAAAATGAAATTTTTAAAAATACTATTTGCATCAAGAAACATGAAAAACTGGGCCGAACGTGGTGGCTCATGCCTGTAATCCCACCACTTTGGGAGGCCAAAGTGGGTGGATCACAAGGTCAGGAGATCCAGACCATCCTGGCTAGCACAGTGAAACCCTGTCTCTACTAAAAATACAAAAAATTAGCTGGGCGTGGTGGCGGGCACCTGTGGTCCCAGCTACTCCAGAGGCTGAGGCAGGAGAATGGCATGAACCCAGGAGGTGGAGCTTGCAGTGAGCCAGGATTGCGCCACTGCATTCCAGTCTGGGCGACAGAGCAAGACTCCGTCTCAAAAAAAAAAAAAAAAAGAAAAAAAAAGAAACATGAAAACCTGGCTGGGTTGTGGTGGCTCATGTCTGTAATCCCAGCACTTTGAGAGGCATAGGCAGGTGGATTGCCTGAGTCTAGGAGCTCAAGAAAAGCTTAGGCAATGTAGGAAGACTCCATCGCTACAAAAATTTTAAAAATTAGCTGGGCATAGTGGCATGCACCTGTGGTCCCAGCTACTCAGGAGGCTAAGGTAGGAGGACTGCTTGAGCCTGGGAGGTTGGGGCTGCGGTGAGCCCTGATCGTACCACCGCACTCCAACCTGGGTCACAGAACAAGGCACCATCTCCAAAAGAAAAAAGAAAGAAAGAAACACGGAACATTAAAATCTTAGCCAGGCATGGTGGTGCATGCCTGTAGTCCCAGCTACTTGGGAGGCTGAAGTGGGAGGATCACTTGAGCCTGGGAGGTCAAGGCTGCAGTGAGCTGTGATCATGCCAGTGCACTCCCATGTGGGCAACACAGTGAGACCCTGTCTCAAAGGAAAAAAGAAAAATTAAAATCACAATGAGATATGTACTCCTTCACAATGACTAAGATGTATAGCCATTTGAAATGAAAACAACAGACAGTATCAAGTATTAGCAAGGATTTGCAGCCACTAGAACTCTCATATATAGCTGGTAAGAGTATAAAATGGTGCAACCACTTAGGAAAACATTTTGCCACTTC
Source organism: Chlorocebus sabaeus (assembly GCF_047675955.1). Taxonomy (NCBI): domain Eukaryota; kingdom Metazoa; phylum Chordata; class Mammalia; order Primates; family Cercopithecidae; genus Chlorocebus; species Chlorocebus sabaeus. The sequence continues at coordinate 40,139,825 of NC_132929.1, read as the reverse complement.
CTCATAAAGGTAAATATACACTTACCATATGACCCAGTAATTTCATGTTTATGTATTTATCTAAGAAAAATAAAACCCTCTATCCACAAAAAACCTTGTATACATGAATGTTCACATCTTTATTTGTAACAGCCAGAAGTTGGAAATGATCCAACTGGTAAACAGGTAAACAAATGTGGTATATCTATACAATGAAATAGTACTCAGCAATAAAAAGAAACAAACTGCTGATAAAGGCAACAACATAGACAACTTCCAAGGAGATCATATTTAGTGAAAGAAGCTGGACTCAAAAAAGTACTCACTGTATGATTTCTCTTATACATATTTTAGAACAGGCAAAGCAAATGCTGGAAGTAAGATTAGTGGTTGATTGCAATGGGGGCAGGGAGAGAAAACTGTAAAGGGACACAGAGGAACTTGGTGGGGAAATAAAAATGTTCTACATCTTGGTTTTGGGGGTGGTTAAACAGACGCATCCATTTCACAAAAGTCATCAATCTGTACACTCAAAAATCAGTGATTTTTATTATACAGATATATGCTTCGATGATGATGAATGTATTATTAAAAATCCTAGCCAAGCATGGTGGCTAATGTCCGTTATCCCAGCACTTTGGGTGGCTGAGGCAGGTGAATTGCTCGAGCTCAGGAGTTCAAGACCAGCCTGGGCAACACAGTGAAACGCCATCTCTACAAAAAGTACAAACATTAGCTGGGCATGGTAGCGTGAGCCTATAGTTCCAGCTACTCGGGAGGGTGAGGTGGGAGGTTGGCTTGAGCCCAGGAGACGAAGGTTACAATGAGCCAAGATCATGCCACTGCAGAGCTAGACCCTGTCTCAAAGAAGAAAAAAAAAAAATCCTGTATACCGCATACTCTTCTCATCATGCCAACCCCATTCCCCACCTTTTAACAAGTAGATCTGGTTGCAAAAGAAAGGTCTAAATGTACAGACAGGAGAGACAAAGGCTTCAAGAAAGAAGTAGGGTACTAGATTCATTTAATATTGCTAAATAGCCAGTCTTAATCTCTTTTATCTGCTTAACAGAATGGCAGAAATGACAGGTACATAGTTTTCTCATAATAGGGAAATCATTGCTTTCTGGAATTGTCCAGCATCTATGGGGCCACCTTGAAACATGCAGCACAACACCTACCTACAAATCGATGGTCTGACAGCAGAGGAGAAGGCACTGACTTGGAATCCAGAGACTGAAAACCAAATGCCCTTTAACAATCAATGTATCTGCCCTGTATTCCCGGCTCATGGCTTTCATGCTAGATTGGTAAGAAGCAGTTTGCTTGCTGACAGCTTAGAGGAGTTAAGAGAAGGGATTAGTCCTGGTTTTCCTGTTGAAAGAACTCCGGACAGTCTGACAGTGACTGCTGGCTTTGAAAAGGCATTTCAGATAAGGCTGTAGAAGAAACCAGGTCTGCCTCATGAGCTACAATGAATGAATGCTGCCTGTTGTTTCAACATAAAGGAAGGAGAACCAGCCTAGCAACTAACCTCAACATCATCTGTCTGGTTGACACTGTGAGCCAAAAAATTATTTTAATCACATTCTGCATAAATCTGCTTACCAAAAACTTTCAAACTTATAAAGCACATCAAATTATATTACAGCTCTGAAGTCCTTTCAAATTATTTGATTTTGCTGGGCTTTGGTTTTAATGATTATTACTTAAAATAAATGAGTCCAGTGCTCAAGTTGAAAACTTTTCTTAAGACAGAGTCTCACTATGTCACCCAGGCTCAGGGCAGTGGCATGATCTCAGCTCACTGCAACCTCCGCCTCCCAAGTTCAAGCGATTCTCCTGCCTCAGCCTCCTGAGTAGCAGGGATTACAGGTGCACGCCACCACGTCCGGCTAATTTTTGTATTTTGAAATAGAGATGGGGTTTCACCATGTCGGCCAGGCTGGTCTCAAACTCCTGACCTCAGGCTATCCGTCCTCCTTGGCCTCCAAAGTGTTGGGATTATACCTGTGAGATACTGTGCCTGGCCTCAAAGTTGAAAAATTTTCTGCTGTATGGATTTTTTTTCTTTTTAACATAAATGAGAGTCAGTCAAAGAGCATTTATGGAACAGCTACTACCAGTGGTTGTGCTAAGTAACACTTAGCCTAAGGCAAAGACAACACAAGACCTGCCTTCAAAAAGATCTTCCAGTCTAGGTGGAAAAGAATTAGATCATATTGTATGGCGTGATAAATACTATGACACAAATATATATGAGGTTCTGGGAAACAAAAATTCATCAGAGTAAAACTTTGATTAATTCTTAAAAAAGAACTAGTTTTTGATTTAAAAAGGCACAGAGGCTGAGCGTGGTGGCTTACGCCTGTAATCCTAGCACATTGGAAGGCTGAGGTGGGTGGATCACTTGAGGTCAGGAGTTCAAGACCAGCCTGGCCAACATAGTGAAACCCCAGATCTACTGAACATACAAATATTAGCCAGGCATGGTGGCGGGTGCCGTAATCCCAGCTACTCAGGAGGCTGAAGCAGGAGAATCATTTGAACCCAGAGGTGGAGGTTGCAGTGAGCCGAGATTGCGCCACTGCACTCCAGCCTGGGCAACAGAGAGAGGCTCCGTCTCAAAAAAAAAAAAAAAAGAAAAGAAAAGAAAAAGAAAAAAGCAAACAAAAAGGCAGGGAAAGGTGTTCTAAGCAGAGAAAAAAGTATATATATGTAAAGGCACAATGATATGAAACAACAGAAAGTATAAACCCCCATGGCATGTCTAGGGAACTGCCACACTTTGGTATGGCTGAAATAAAGAATGAATGGTAGAAGATGAAATTAGAAAAAAAAAACAGACTGGGATGGAATTCCAAAGGGCTGTGCGTCTTAAAATTTAGAGACTGGAATTTTTACATTTATTTTTAAATTTTTTAAATTTTACTTTAAGTTCTGGGATACATGTGCAGAACGTGCAGGTTTGTTACATAGGTATACATGTGCCGTGGTGATTTGCTGCACCTATCAACCCATCATCTAGGTTTTAAGCCCCAGATGGATTAGATATTTTTCCTAATGCTCTCCCTCCCCTTGCCCCCAACCCCCTGACAGGCCCCAGTGTGTGATATTCCCCTCCCTGTGTCCATGTGTTCTCACTGGAACTGGAATTTAATCTACAATGTTATATGAATTTAATCCAGAATGTTTAGAAAGATAACCTGGCAGCAATGTAGAGAATGGACTGGAGAGATGCTAGACCAGAAGCCAGGAGACCAACCTGAATGATGTAGGTAAAAAGTGTTAAGGTCCAACTAAGGCAGAAAAAGTGGGGATGGAGAGAAGGAGAGTGGATATTGTTAAAAAGAAGAATCATCCGCAGGACATGTGACTTCTGAATAAGTGAAAGGGAGAGAGTCGGGATGGGCGCGGTGGCTCAAGCCTGTAATCCCAGCACTTTGGGAGGCCAAGACGGGCAGATCACGAGGTCAGGAGATCGAGACCATCCTGACTAACACGGTGAAACCCCATCTCTATTAAAAAAATACAAAAAATTAGCCGGGCGTGGTGGTGGGCGCCTGTAGTCCCAGTTACTTGGGAGGCTGAGGCAGGAAAATGGTGTGAACCCGGGAGGCGGAGCTTGCAGTGAGCTGAGATCCGGCCACTGCACTCCAGCCTGGGCCACACAGCCAGACTCCGTCTCAAAAAAAAAAAAAAAAAAAAAAAAAAAAGAAAAGGAGAGAGTCTAAGATGATCACTGTTTCAGCCTCAGCATTTCAGTGGTTGGTGCATTAAAGCATCAGCAAGATACAGAATATCACTAGACAATCAGGTTTAGGTTGAACGATAAAAACTTTAGATGTACTGATTAAAATATAGTGAGTATTATACTGTAGAGCACAGAAATTTGAAAGGTGACAATATTTAAATCGTATTTCAGTGTTAGAGTTGAAGTTCCATTTGATGATGAGAGAAAATAACACAGAGAAATCTTAAGTCAGGAAGGAAGTTCTAGAAAAAAGTGGCCTTGGAAGAGGTTATCATTTCTGCCTTTCTCCCTCACATTAACTACTTGAAAAATAATCCAAATGGATTCAGGCAAAATTATGTCTATAGTTTTGCCCAAGAGGCCCATAAATATTGTATGCAAAGTTCAAAGTTCGAGAAAAAATGGTTTTAGGTCATTTTCTAAGCTTCCTTACTCTCACACAACATAAAAATATCTACTGGTTTTAGGTTCAACTTTCTCAGAAATACCTACTCTGTGTGTGTGTCTGTGTGTGTGTCTGTGTGTGTGTGTGTGTGTGTGTGTGTGTGTGTGAGAGAGATGGAGGTCTCCCTATGTTGCCCAGACTGGTCTCAAACTCCTGGCATCAGCCTCCCTCAATAGCTGGAAGTACAGGTCTATACTACCACGCCCAACTCAACCTAATTTTTAAAGGGAAGAAATAGATCCACTGAAAAGAAAAGGAAGGAAGAGAAAGGAAAAAATGGACCCATTAAGGTTAAGTAAATTATAGAAGCCAAAAGGGAAGGGCAAGAGAAGGAATTCTACTTGAATAACAATTCCTTTTCTATAAAATCAGTTATAGTCCCACTGTAATTCACTAGCAAGCATTCTACTCTGCCAATTACTCTCTTTTCAGAAAAATGCAATTCTCTTCTGCTTTTCCATATTTCCTATTTGATGGAGAAGATGAAGGAAACAAAGATGGATTCTGCTTTGCTGTTAGACACAAAAGTTTTTTTTTTTTTTTTTTTTGAGATGGAGTCTCACTCTGTGGCCAGGCTAGAGTGCAGTGGCGCAATCTCGGCTCACTGCAACCTCCGCCTCTCGGATTCAAGCGATTCTCCTGCCTCAGCCTCTTGAGTAGCTGGGACTACAGGTGCACGCCACCATGCCCAGCTAATTTTTGTATTTTTAGTAGAGACGGTGTTTCACCATGTTGACCAGGATGGTCTCGATCTCTTGACCTCATGATCTGACCGCCTCGGCCTCCCAAAGTGCTGGGATTACAGGCGTGAGCCACCGTGCCCAGCCAGACACAAAAGTTATTTTAATCTACATTTTAAAAACCTATCTGTGGCCCGGCACGGTGGCTCATGCCTGTAATCCCAGCACTTTGGGAGGCCAAGGCGTGCAGATCACGAGGTAAGGGGTTCAAGACCAGCCTGGCCAACATGGTGAAACTCCGTCTCCACTAAAAATACAAAAATTAGCTGGGCACAGTGGCACGTGCCTGTAGTCCCAGCTACTTGGGAGGCTAAACCAGGAGACTCACTTCAACCCTGGAGGCGGAGGTTGCAGTGAGTCGAGACTACACCACTACACTCCAACCTGGGTGACAGAGTGAGACTCTGTATCAAACAAAAACAAAAACAAAAAACAAAACACACACAAAAAACTATCTGTATCAAAAGATTCATGACCTAATCTAGATTACTAAACACAAAGCCATCAGCAACTTAGAAAAAGAAAAGTAGTTACTGTTGGTGTTTCATTGCTTTAAACTTGAGTTTCCTCTTTTGACCAGCCTCCCCACATCTCTCTCCCCACTTGCCCTCAAATAGCAAACTCCTGCCTACTCCTTTTTCTCCAAGAATATGCTGTGGGGAAGAAAAGATGAAGGTGGGGAAGATGGGAGAAAAGAATCCTAACATAAAGTATACAAGATACACAACAGGCTAACATCACAAACCACCTAGTAATAAAACTGTTAGCCAGGTGAGCTAGTTCACACCTGTAATCCCACCACTTTGGGAGGTGTGGCAAGAGGATCACGTGAGCCCAAGAATGCGAGACCAGCCTGGGCAAGATGATGGGACTCTATCTCTACAAAACTAAAGAAAATAGGCTGGGCATGGTGGCTCAGGTCTGTAATCCTAGCACTTTGGGCGGCCAGGGCGGGCTAATCATCTGGGGTCAGGAGTTTGAGACCAGCCTGGCCAACATGGCGAAACCCGTCACTACTAAAAATATAAAAATTAGGCAGGCAGGCTGGGCGTAGTGACTTAAGCCTGTAATCGCAGCACTTTGGGAGACTGAGGCGGATGGTCAGGAGTTTGAGACCAGCCTGGACAATATAGTGAAACACTGTCTCTACTAAAAATACAAACATTAGCCGGGAATGGTGGCAGGCGCCTGTAATCCCACCTACTCCGAAGGCTGAGGCAGGAGAATCGCTTGAACCCAGGAGGCAGAGGTTGCAGTGAGCTGCGATTGTGCCACTGCACTCCAGCCTGGGTGACAGAGTGAGACTCTGTCTCAAAAATAAAAAAAATTGGCCAGGTTCGGGGGCTCACGCCTGTAATCCCAGCACTTTGGGAGGCCGAGGCAGGTGGATCACAAGGTCAGGAGATCGAGACCATCCTGGCTAACACAGTGAAACCCCGTCTCTACTAAAAATACAAAAAATTAGCAGGGCGTGGTGGCGGCCGCCTGTGGTCCCAGCTACTCGGGAGGCTGACGCAGGAGAATGGCGTGAACCCGGGAGGCGGAGCTTGCAGTGAGTCGAGACAGTGCCACTGCATTCCAGCCTGGGCGACAGAGACTCCGTCTCATAAATAAATAAATAAATAAATAAATAAGGCAGGCATGGTGGCAGGCGCCTGTAGTCTCAGCTACTTGGGAGGCTGAGGCAGGAGAATCACTTGAACCTGGGAGGTGGAGGTTGCAGTGAGCCAAGATGACTACACTGCAGTGAGCCGAGATCACACCACTGCACTCCAGCCTGGGTGACAGAGCAAGACTCTATCTCAAAAGAAAAATATACAAAAACCAGTCAGGCATGGTGGTGCATGCCTATAGTCCCAACTACTCAGGAGGCTGAAGCAGGAGGATTGACTGAGCCCAGGAATTCAAGGCTGCAGTGAACCATGATGACATCACTGCACTCTAGCCTGGGTGACAGATCTGTATAAAAAAATAAAACCAGCCTGGTGCAGTGGCTCACGCCTGTAATCTCAGCACTTTGGGAGGTCAAGGTGGTGAATCACTTGAGGTCAGGAGTTCAAGACCAGCCTGACTAACATGGAGAAACCCCGTCTCTACTAAAAATACAAAATTAACCAGGCGTGATGGTGCATGCCTGTAATCCCAGCTACTTAGGAGGCTGAGGCAGGAGAATCGCTTGAACCTAGGAGGTGGAGGTTGCGGTGAGCCAAGATCGCCCCACTGAACCTCAGCCTAGGCAACAAGAGCGAAACTCCATCTCTAAAAAATAAAAATAAAAAATAAATAAAACCAAACAAAAATCCTCACTTTACAGATAATATTTTTAAAAACCAAACTCTCTGGCTTCTGCCTATAGACAAATTTACTAATACATTCTATGATGAGCCAACTTTACAAATAAACTGTATAATAAACCAGTCTATAAACTAAAGCAAAAGCCTCAAACATTTTGGTGGAGAATAATTATTTTACACTCCTCAAAAGCTTAAAATGCCAGGATGGTAACAGTTTGTGACAATCAAGTCTCTTAGCAACTGACTTTTTGATTTAGCAGCAGATCCCAATATACTATTTGAAGATCTTATCACTAGAAAGAAATATTTTTGAGGGAAATCTAATCCATCTAAAAATTTTTTTCACCTCCTAATGCAACAAAGGAAAGAGATTAACCTAATTAGAACAATATCCTAGGATATACATTTTCAATGAAGACAGTGCTCCTAAGGGGGCAAAACAATCATATTACAGTTTGTGTTCTGCCAAAGGGTCACAGTATATAAACGCTTCTTTTTTCTACGTAAATTTTTGTGTCCAGTTTTTCTATAAACCTGTTCCACATGCTCCAGCCATTAATTTCCCCTTTATTTATATCACTTATCTGTGTTAGATAAGCTATCGCATTTCTGTGTAATACAGTTCTAGTATTTCTTTTTCTTTTTTTTAGATGGAGTCTCACTCTGTTTTTGTTTTTTTCTTTTTCTTTTCTTTTCTTTTTTTTTTTTTTGAGACGGAGTTTCGCTCTTGTTGCCCAGGCTGGAATGCAATGGCGCGACCTCCCGCTCACTGCAACCTCCGCCTCCCGGGTTCAAGCCATTCTCCTGCCTCAGCCTCTGGAGTAGCTGGGATTACAGGCATATGCCACCACCCCAGCTATTTTTGTATTTTTAGTACAGATGGGGTTTCTCCATGTTGGTCAGAGTGGTCTTGAACTCCAAACCTCAGGTGATCCACCCACCTCGGCCTCCCAAAGTGCTGCGATTACAGGCGTGAGCCACCACGCCCGGCGAGTCTCACTCTGTTACCCAGGCTGGAATGCAGTGGCGCAATCTCGACTCACTGCAACCTCCGCCTCCCAGGTTCACGCGATTCTCCGGCCCCAGCCTCCTGAGTAGCTGGGATTACAAGTGCCCACCACCACACCTGGCTAATTTTTATATTTTCAGTACAGATGGGGTTTCGCCATGTTGGCCAGGCTGGTCTCAAACTCCTGACCTCAGGTGATCCGCCCACCTTGGCCTCCCAAAGTGCTGGGATTACAGGCGTGAGCCACTGCACCTGGCCCCCCCCTTTTTTTTTTTTGGAGACAGAGTCTCTCTCTGTTGCCCAGGCTGGAGTGCAGTGACACAATTTGGACTCACTGCAGCCTTAACCTTCCGGGTTCAAGCAATCCTGCCACCTCAGCCCCCAGAGTAGCTGGGACTACAGGTGCATGTCACCTTGCATGCCAGCTAATTTTTTTTTGGCGGGGGGTTAGAATTTTAGTAGAGACAAGGTCTTGCTAGGTTGCCCAGGCTGGTCTCGAACTCCTTAGCTCTAGTGATCCTCCTGCTTCGGCCTCCCAAAGTGCTGGAATTACAGACATGAGCCACTGAGCCCGGCCAGTTCTAGTATTTCATTAAGTCCTGTCTCCCTGGTAAGATGGTGCACTTCTTTAATATGTATTGTGGTTTTTACTCTCAAAATTCAGAAACTATATAACTCAAGGTCCCTAGTTGCATACAGAAACCAACCCTAGCTGATTCAAGCAAAAGATGAAAGGTTAGTAGTGGGTGACTCACTGAATCCCAGGAAGTCTGGAGAATCAGGCTCAGAAAACAAGCAAGAACAGGAAGAAGCTATACAGTCATAAATCACTTGTAAAATCATGCCATAGGCTGGGCACAGAGGTTCACGCCTATAATCTCAACACTTGGGGGCTGAGATGAGAGGGTCACTGCAGGCCAGGAGTTCAACACCAGCCTGGGCAACATAGCAAGACCCCGTCTCAACAAACAAATTAAAAAATTAGCCAGGTGTAGTGGCATGTGCCTGTAGTCCTAGCTACTCATGAGGCTGAGGCGGGAGGACAGCTTGAGCCCAGGAGCTCAAAGCTGCAATGAGCTATGATAGTGCCACTGCACTCCAGCCTGTGCCACAGAGTGAGACCCTGTCTCTAAAAAATATATATATTTTAAAAAATCACTCAGTTAGAAAATGGTGAGTCTACTCCAGTGGCAAAAGAAAAAAATTAATGAAAAAAAAAAAAAGAAAGTGGGCAAAAGACATCCAGAGATAATTCACTGAAGAGAATACAAAGGTAATAAACAAGCACATGAAAATAACTTGAACACTGTTAATCATTAGAGAAATGCAAATTAAAACCATGATGAGGCACCATTACACACCTCCCAGGATAGCTAAAATAAAAAATAGAGATAAAGTAAATATTGGCAAGGATGCAAAGAAACTAGATTTCTCACACATTGCTGGTGATAATGTAAAATGGTACAGCCACTCTGAAAACCAGTTTCTTAAAAAACTAAACACAATTACCATATAACCCAGCAACTGCACTCTTGGGCATTTGTCCCAGAGAAATGGAAACTTATATTCAAACACACACAAAAACCTGTATATAAATGTGCATTGCCCTTTTTTTTTCATAATAGTCCCAAACTGGAAACAGCCCAGCTGACCTCCAACAGGTAAATGGTAAAACGAACTGTGGTACATCCATACCATGGAATACTACTGTTCAGCAACAAAAAGGAATGAACTATCGATACATGCAACAACCTGGATGAATCTCCAGAAAATTACGCTGATTGAAAATGCCAATCCCAGAAGGTTACATATGGTATGATTCAATTTATACAATAACATTTTTGTCCAGGTTCATGACTGTAATCCCAGTGCTATGACAGGTAGAAGCAGGATAATCATTTGAGGCCAGGAGTTCCAGACCAGCCTGGACAACATAGGGAGACCTCATATCTACCAAAAATTATAAAAATTAGTCAGGGGTAGTGGCGTGCGCCTAGCTACTCAGGAGGTTGAGGCAGGAGGATAGTTTGAGCCTAGAAGTTCAAGGTTACTGTACACTATGATCACATCACTGCACTGAAGCCTGGGTGACAGACCCTGTTTCACTTTACGTATATAAATATTTATATATGTATATATAAATATATGTATATATAACAGTGTTTTTTTTTTGAGACGGAGTTTCACTCTGTCACCCAAACTGAAGTGCAGAGTACAATGGCATGATCTCAGCTCACTGCAACCTCTGTCTCCCAGGTTCAAGCAATTCTCTTGCCTTAGCTTCCCGAGTAGCTGGGATTACAGGCACACGCCACCATGCCCAGCTAATTTTTGTATTTTTGGTGGAGACGGTGTTTCACCATGTTGGGAAGGCTGGTCTCAATCTTATGACCTCAAGTGATCCACCCACCTCGGCCTCCCAAAGTGCTGGGATTACAGGTGTGAGCCACCGCGCCCAGCCTAAATAACAGTTTTTATGTAACAAAATTTTTGAAATGGAGAACAGGTTAGTGGTTACAAGAGATTAGGGATGGAGGTGGGAAAATACTGTATTCACATGTGCAGGGAAAGTGGGTATGGTATAAAAAAGTTAACACGGCCAGGCGCCGTGGCTCAAGCCTATAATCCCAGCACTTTGGAAGGCCGAGGCGGGTGGATCACCTAAAGTAAGGAGTTCGAGGCCAGCCTGGCCAACATGGTGAAACCCCATCTTTACTAAAAATACAAAAATCAGCCAGGCGTGGTGACGAATGCCTACAATCCCAGCTACTCAGGAGGCTGAGGTAGGAAAATCGCTTGAACCCGGGAGGCAGAGGTTGCGGCGAGCTGAGATTGTGCCATTGCACTCCAGCCTGGGCAACAAGAGTGAAACGCCGTCTCAAAGAAAAAAAAAAAAAAGATTAATAACAGTGATTGCTGTGTTAATGGAACTGTCCAGTCTTGACAGTGGTGTGGATACAGAAACCTACACGTGATATAAAATTGTATAGAAACAACCACACATACACAGACATGAACAAGCAAAACAAGGCAAATCTGAGTAAGATTGGTGGACTGTATCAATACCCATATTCTGGTTGTTATACTAGTTTTGGAAAATGTTGCTATTGGAGGAAATTGGGTAAAATGTACAAGGGATCTCTCTGTATTGTTTTATAAAACTACATGTGATTCTACAGTTATCTCAATGAAATTGTCAATTGAAAGCAAACAAGAAAAATGGCAGACAAGAAAACAGTTGAAATAAATAGAGTAGACAAAAACCACACTAACACAATAAAGAATTTTAAAAGACTTAAACCCACACGTAAGGGGATGAACTAAAGAGGAGACAACAATATTTTGGAACTTGGAAAGCAAACGAAGGAAGGATAACTGACGAAGCAAACCTAAGAATGCTATATTGAATTATAAGCATGCAATAGAAAAAACTTTGAACTATACCAATCAACACTACAGAATCTTCTCCTAAAATCTTAGTAACTGGCAGTACCAGATGACTCAAGATGTGAAACTGATGATTTAGGATGAATAACACTGATTGAAAACTATATAAGAAGCAATTATGGCTGGGCACAGTGGCTCATGCCTGTAATCTCAGTACTTTGTGGGGGCTGAGACAGGAAGGTGGCTTGAGCCCATGAGTTCGAGACCAGCCTGGACAACATGATGAAAGCCCATCTTTACTAAAAATACAAACATTAGCCAGGTGTGGTGGCAAACATCTGTGGCCCCAGCTACTCAGGAGGCTGAGGCAGGAAGATTGCTTAAACGTGGGAGGTAGAGGTTGCAGTCAGCCAAGATCACACCACTGCACTCCAGCCTTGGTGACAGAGTAAGACTCTATTTAAAAAAAAAAAAAAAAAAAAGCAATTATTTATTTAATTCCTTTTCTCACTCAGATACCACCCCTGACCCAAAAAACGAGAGAGGCTAGTTTCTCAAATAGAGGATCTCTGGACCAGGGTGCTCCAGACATAGTGGAGGACATGAGTACCATACCTAAAATAAGGAGATTAAATGTGGATTTAAACATACTGACTGCTGAAGGCTGAAGCCCTAGTCCTCTTTTTCACCTAGCTCAAAGAAATCTTTACTCTCCAG